>NC_059080.1:42888038-43193632 GCF_020497125.1 Mauremys mutica
TCTGGACTATCATTGCAGCTGGAGGCTTCCTTCCACTCATTTCTCACAAACGACTACCTGTGTCTTATTCATGCATTCTATATTACTTCATCACACAAGTGGGGGGACAATGGTATTGGAACCCAGGAAGGCTGGGGGAAGAACGGAATGAACAGCTGGGGTTGTTTCAGGAGCACACCCTGTGAATAGCGTTCAGCTCAAAATTTATGCAGGATTGGACAGAGAGCAGCTGTGGTCTCTGGTTGTATGATACAGTGGTTCTCTAGTACACTTGCCCATAATCTAGGCAGGACTGATTCTATTTTTAGATACCCAAAAAGGAGGGATTGACTCGGGGAGTCATTCCCAAATTTTGCTTTTGCGCCCCTGGCTGATCGACCAGGGGCACTTATGACAGCACCAAATGGCGCAGTGCAAAAGGACAGGTAACCATGACCATCTTATTACCGTCTTCTTACCAGTTCATGGTATGGTAGACGGTGCAGTATGCCTGGTAACCATCGCTGCTGTCATGCAAAAGCATAAGCATGCTGCTGTGTAGCGCTGCTGGTCCGCCTCTGTCAGCGGCATCCAGTACACATACGGTGACATATACAAAAGGCAAAATAGGGTCCATTGTTGCCACGCTATGGCGTGTGCCAGGGCATTTCATGGAAAACGTGCTCGAAATGATTGTCTGCCATTGCTTTCCCGGAGGAAGGAATGACTGGCGACATGTACCCAGAATCCACCGCGCAAATGATTTGTGCAACAGCAGGCACAGGGGTCTCAACAAAAAATTCACAGAGACAGCCTAGACTCAGTTAATTGTTCGCAAAAAAGTATCATTGCAAGGAATTAACTAACTGTTTCCCATCTCACAGCTTCCACTGTCTCCAGACCTGCCACAGCATCCACCTCGCAGAGGCTGGCGAAGATTAGGCGGCGAAAGAAAAAGACAAGGGACACGATTTTCGATGAATGTGTGGGCTGCTACCTAGCCGAGGCGGACCAGCAGAGGCAGTGGAGGGAGAAAGTCTCTCTGTACCAGCGCTCACACAGCGAATGGGAGGAGAGGTGGCGTGAGGAACACAAGCAGGCGACTCAAGCAATGCTTGTACTACTGAGGGAGCAAACGGACACGCTCCGGCGACTTGTGTATGTTCTGCAGGACCGCTGCAGGACAGAGCCCCCGGCAGTATCTCTGCAACTGCCCTCCCCCGCCACAAAGTCACATTCCCCCCTCACCTCAAATAACCAGGAGGATGCCCGCCCTGGGCCGTGAATACTGTCACTGCACCCCAGCAGAGTGCTCAAGTAACCAAAAGCTCTCCTACCCTACATTTGCATAAGTCCTTCCCTTCCGGACTCAAACAAGTCCCAATCCCAGTCCCATCCCATAACTGTGTACTTAAGTAATAAAAATACTTTGCTGTTAAGTACTGTTTCCGTCATGTTTCTTCACTGAAGACTGTGTTTGAATGGGGTGCGTGGGGAAGTGCGTTGCTAATTGCATAGGACAGGCACCTTTCGCAGGGTACAGACACGGGGGCCGGATCAGCAGCGGGTAACACACACAGTGCAGTCAGCAGGCACCGTGGTCGGTATGGGAGGTGGTTTCCAGGTTCTGTGTGGGCGGTGGGGATGTGACTTTTTAGCGGGGGAGGGCAGGTACAGATCTTATACAGCGGTCCTTGTCGTGGACCGCTGAGTCACGCAGCAGAGGAATCTGTATCCGTCCTCCTCCGCCACAAGGCCACATAGCCCCCCGCACACAGAATCCCAAAAAGGAGGGATGGCAGGCTCCGTTGAAACAAGCAGTCCGGCAATGCGGACCGCTGTAGGAGCAGGAGCCTGTCATTCCTTGAGTTTAGAGGCGGTCTTTACATCAGCGCACACCCTACCCACCGCAGTCTGCATTCCAGTTTCGACCCTTTAACGAAAAGTCATGAATAAAGAAACCTCTCCTCAGTAACAGTGTGACATGTATTTTATTTTTACACGTGTCTTGGAAGTGGAGGAAACGGGGAGAACGGGGTATTTAACCGAAGAGGAGAGTCAACAGTAACTGGGTAAAGAAACAGGGGCAGGTTCAGCTTCTCTGTAAAGAAACTGAACAGTCACAGGTCACGCTGCTCGCTGGTATTTAAAGAGTTCCTTGTCGCTGTCCCAGGCGCCTGTATAGGGCTTCATGAGCAAGTGCATTAGCGGGCAGGCTGGGTCACCGAGGATCACTATAGGCAAATGCACATCCACAACAGTTATTTCGTGGTACGGGAAGAAACTACCTTCCAGCAGGCGTCTGAGCAGCCCACAGTTCCTGAGAACACACGCATCAGGAACCTTGCCCGGCCATACGACGTTCATGTTGGTAAAACGTCCCCTATGGTCCCCCAGTGCTTGCAGAACCATTGAAAAGTAGCCCAATTTCTCAGCAGCTGAATGTGGAAGAGGTGGACGATAAAGTGCGAGGAGGAGAAAACGGCGAGGATCGCAGCGGGCTCCATGCTTGCAGTGCTGTGGCGTCCACGCTGTCACTGACCAGAAAAGTGCACGAACAGATTGCCCGCAGGCGCTTTCAGGGAGGGAGGGAGTGAGGGCGTGATTGACGGTTCAATGACGACAGTTACCCAAAACCACCCTCGACACATTTTTTCCCCCAGCAGGCATTGGGGGCTCTACCCAGCATTCTAATGGGCAGCGGGGACTGCGGGAACTGTGGGATAGCTTCCCACAGTGCACCGCTTCGAAAGTCGACGCCGGCCCCGTTAATGTGGACTCAGAAGTTCGAATTAGTGTATTTAGTATGGATACACAAATTCGACTTCATAAGGTCGAATCCACAAATTCGAATTAAGTAGATTCGAAATAGTCCTGTAGTGTAGACAAGGCCTGAGGAGGGGACTCACCAAAGTCCTGGTTTCTTCTAGGGACTTGAGGCACTAAGGGCTACCAAGTTTCAATGGCTTTTTACTGAGCAGATAAGGCTTCACCTTCAGCCTAGGTTTTAGGGCGGTACCTTTCTAGGAGGAATGCCTGGGCCATCAGAATCCTAACAGCCTTCCAGCACTAACAGGACTGGGTGTGCCTCAGTTGTCCCCACTTTACATATGAGATGAGTGTGAAAATTCTCTAGGGTCCAGCAGGCAAATTCACAATTACGACTTAGCTAAAACCCTCAGCATAGCACATTGACCAGGATCCAAGGGCAGCTTTGCTGTGAGAAGTTACCCAAAATTAAATCACAGCACTGGGGAGGGGTCATGTTAGTGGGAGTGACTCCATGGGATACATGTGCTCAGTTAGCAAGTAAAGAGATATAGGTTAGTTTTCTAAATAGCTGGCCCTGCATGCTCCCCAGGGATCTGAGGCAAGCCAGGCCCTTCCCTTCTGCATCTAGCCAGACTAGCCTCCAGCTCCCCCTCTCTCAGCTGTGTGTGGGCTCTGCAGGGCTAGCACCACAAGCCAGGACTCCTAGGCATGGGGTTCTCCCTGAGCTGTCATATGTCCATTCACTAGGTATCCATAAGAGACAGGGCAGCATTTCAAACTCTAAGGATTGGCTGAGCTGAATGCGGAACAGTCTGAGGAGACCTGATCAAGGTTAGCCCAAGCACTGGGCAACGGGCAAGATCTGAGCATGTGCAGAGCGCCTCCTCACATCTCCTGAAGCCAGGGATCAGAAAGAGATGGAGGCAGGATTCCCAAGTTGCTGAATTGCTGAGGTCAGCCCAAGGGAGGGAAGAGAAGCGAATAGACAGGTGCTACTTGTTTTATCAGCCCTGCGTGAAGCAAGGTCAGGGCTAGATGAGGTTGGACTAGTTTGCTAGTCCAAGAGCTCTGCAGTGAATTCCGGTAACCTGCACACAGGCCCCTTGGGGGTAGGTTCTGTCACTGCCTCCTTGCCTGTGAGCCTTTCCAGTGACACAGTGAGTCGGCAAGAGACTTGCACCCACGCAGTGGGGGTAGAGAACGGACCCCAGGCCCTCCATCTGGAGTTTCCCTGCAAATGACCAGTGGGTGCTGAGATACGGACCCCACATCACACTACACATGTGCAACAAATCCAAGTGCCGCAGACAGCCCAACTCCTTTCCGAATCGCCACCGCCCCAATGCACAAGTCTTGGTCAGCTCCAAACACATAGGAGAGCTCCCTGAGCAGGCAGCAACAGCAGTGCCTTATCCTCTCTGCTAGCCCAAACACCAGAGGGCATCAGCAGTGCATCTCTCTCTCCCACACACAGCGTTACAGTGCAACACCGAAAAGCCTTCCTCCCTCCACCGGTCTAACATAGCTGGGCTGGTTATGGGTGACCCCGGGCCACTGAAGCAGGTCACCCATACTCCAGCCAATAGAGGGCAGCAGCAAGCCAGCACTGGCACGCACACAACCTGGAGGTGACATATTCTAGTTAGCAGCTGGGCCAACCAAGAGCAGAACCCAGGTGTCCTGGTTCTGACTCACTGCGTGACCTTGAGCAAGTCCCTTAGACCTTTCTCCAGATGTGACACAGCTAGAACAGGGGGTTGCATGCAGCAGGCTCAACAGCCAGAGGGAATGAAAGCTCCCTGGGGAACCTGGAGCACACAGCCCAATGTCATTCCTGTTGCTATAGCAAACCCCAGAGCACCTGCAGATACTCAGCATGTATTGTCAGCCGCCCCTTACCACTGCAACTCAGAGCACTCCAGGGAACAGAGCCTGCAGCCCAGCTAGGCAGCCTCCCCACCTGTCCCTGCTCAGTCTGAGGAGGAGGTGGAGGAGGGGTCTCCAGGGAGGGCACCAAACAACGGGAGGAAGTGCTCCACCTGTGACCTGGCAGGAGCATGTGTGAGGTGACAGCAAGAGGACGGCAGGCTAGGATGTAGGAGGAGGATTAGGGCGCAGGGCATGGAGCACACAGCGGGCAAGGAGCAGCCTGGTAGGAGCCCAGTGCCCAGGCTCCCAAGGCTCACCCTGCATTGGCGCTGCACTGGCAGGGGGCTAGCAGAAGGAGCCCGGTGCCTGGGCTGCTAAGGCTGGGGCAGCTTCACCCTGCACTGGTGCTGGGCTGGCAAGGGGCTGGGTAACACAGCGTGGCAGAGGCAATATGGGAGGTGGATTGTGGTGCTGCCTACACCCTCCCTCAGGCAGGTGCAGGATCCCACCTGCATGGCTCATGCCAGAGGGAGGGGGGAGAGCAGGGGCTTACACTGCACTCGCAGCACGTGGGGGGGGGCGTGGGGGGGATGTAGGCTACTGAGTGCTGGGGGCGCCACAGCCAGAGAGCGCGGGTGTGATGGGGGACAGGGGTTGCGGAGCGCGCCCAGGCAAGGCCCCGGGGAGCCGGGCACGGAGAGAGGCCCCGCTCCCCCCAGCCCGGGCGCCGCGGCGGTACCTGTTGCCGAGTCCATCTTGCAGGGCCGGGGGCTCCGCGGCGGCTTGCGCTGAGAGTTGCCCATCCCTGGGCGCCGGTGGCTCCGCCCGGGGGGGTCACCGCGCCTCGGCGCCGCTGTGCCCCGGCTCCATCATCCCCGCGCTCGGGGGGTCCAGTAGCGCCACGCCGGGCTGAGAGGAGCGGCCCCGGAGGCGGGCGGGAGCCGGGGCGCGGAGCGGGCAGCCGACCCTCATGCCGCTCTGGGCTAGGGTGGCCCGCGGCGCGCTCCCCGGCCCCCGCGCAGCGCTCCGGCACGTCGGCGGCCCAGCGCCGGACCCAGGCAGGGAGCTCGCCAGGCTGCGGCTCCCCGGCCGCGGCACGTTCACACCATGGGGACCTGCCGCCGAACCGGACTCGCGCCGGGAGCGCGGGATCTCTGCAGCGCTCACGCCCACGGCGCCGGGGACTCGCCACCTGGCGCCGGAGCAGCCGCTCCGGACTGACACCCCATGGCCACGTTCCGGTCAGGGACACCTGGGAGGAGCCCCAGGGGAATCAGGTGTGGAACTGGAGTGAGATCGGAATCAGGCCCTGCCCCTCTCCGGGGAGCCAGGCAGGTCACTGCTGTGACGAGGGAGTCTCTGCTGTTAGTGGAGCTGCGAAGCCGGATACCCAGGAGCTGCATCGCTGGCAGCCAATGGCATGGCTCCGTTCAGCAGCCCCATTAGGAATGTAAACGTGTGAGTGTGTGTGCACACCCCCACACAGAGCGCTGCTCCCCCGGGGCCGCTGCGGGCTTTGTAGGCTCGGGGGGCTGGGAGGTTCAGCTACTCCCTCCCTTGGCAGATCTGCTTGGGGGGGGCAGGACCCGAGCCTGGGCAGCTCCTCAACACTTCCAGATTTGGTCTTGGAGATGCTTGTGCTGCCCCCGGGAAAGGGTGGTGGTGACCCTGCAGCAAGTTCCATTGCCCCACCTGCTGCTCCCCCTAGGGCAAAGGCACAACTGAATTGAACAGGGATTAAGCTGCCCAGCTAGGGACTGAACAGAAACCACTGTATCCATGTTTATCATTTGTCTAGCAGCAGCCAGGTGAGACCAGGGCCCAGCACAGGCACCCAGCCAAGGCTCCTGCCCCAAAGAGCTTCCAGTTTAACAGACAAAGAGGAGGAGGGGAAATGGAGACAGGAAGTGACCTGCATATAGACTCGGTGTCATGAGGCCCAATCTAGTGCTCCAGCATGTCAGGATTGTTCTGTGGCCAGCACATGCCAAGGGGCACCAGCAGCTAGAGAGCAAAGGGATGGCTCTCTGGGGTTTTACCCCTTGTGTTGGGGAGCCCATCGTGAGGATGTACTGCCACTGGCATGGGGAAGAGCTGAGTCCATGAGCCCCGGGATAAGGCAGTGGGTGGGTTTGGAGGTCACTGGAGTCTTCTCTCCCTGTGGGAGCAAATACCCTGCAAATAAGAAAGGACACCCCTGCATCTGTGTGGGTGTTGAGTTAATGGTGGGCCTGTGCTGGAGAGAATCGCAGGGTGCCAGGGTCCCTAAGAACTGCACCTGGGGTCTATCTTTCCCAACACTAGTGCCGTAGCTGGGTGCCCTGGTATCTCAGTGGATGTCAGGGACAGGCCCAGCACATGCTGCAGGAGCAATGGAAACACATTCAAAGGTGCCAGCCTCCTGCCATCCAGCCTGCCTGGTGCTGAGTATGCCCAGCCAGCACCCCCATCAGCTCCTCACTGTAGCAGGGTCACTGGTCAGAGGCATGGCCAAGGCTGCCCACCCTGGACCTGATGTGAGCCAAGAGCTCAGCTTGTACCTGGGCTAGAAGAAGGCAGCCAGCACAGATCACTGAGCACAGGAGCCTTGCAGAGCATGGGAATTCTTAGTGCTCTTGAGCACACCCTCCTAGCGTCCCTTGGGAAGATCTGCATCAGCACCCCCTTCAGAGATAGGGGATGCAGACAGAGGGGGGTTCTTGGTCATGCAGTGAGCTGGGCACAGAGCCCAGGAGACATCACTTGCCTCTCTGGGGAGCCCGGTCACTGCCTGGGACTCGTGTATTTGATAGTTCACCCCACAGCCCCCCCTCATATATAGAAATACCCCCACACTCAGAGGAACTCTGGAGGCCTATGCAAACATCAGTGGGTTTAACTTTCCCCAGGGTCAGCCAGAGGGTTCAGGGGGCCTGGGGTCTTCGGCAGTGGGGGACCCCTGCTTCGACGGTAATTTGGCGGCGGGGGGTCCTTCGGCGGGACCCGCCGCCGAAGTGCCCCGAAGACCCGTGGCGGGGGGCCCCTGCTGCCAAATTACCGCCGAAGACCCAGAGCGGAAGAAGCTCCGGGGGCCCGGGCCCTGCGAGAGTTTTCCGGGGTCCCCGGAGCGAGTGAAGGACCCCGCTCCAGGGGCCCCGAAAAACTCTCGTGGGGGCCCCTGTGGGGCCTAGGGCAAATTGCCCCACTTGCCCCCTCTCCCCCCCCGGGCGGCCCTGACTTTCCCCCGACCACTTCCAATAGCTGTCTGACCCCCTAGGCAGCAGTTACAGAGTTAAAATACACCAGACAAAACTCTGCCCTCAGCCCCTCCAACGGAGGGGCAGCGGGGCTGCAGGCAAGACTGAGGAGCACTCACACTGCTGGGGGGAGGGAGGTCAGAGCTGGAATAGCAGGGGCTGTGGTTTGGGACTGAGGGGCAATGACAGAGCTGGGGGCTGCGGGAAGCCCAGGGGCCTGCAGGTAAGGACAGCGGGTGCTGTGTTGGTGTTGGGGAAACTCCCATTGCCCCTGCCCCTGGAAAGCCGGGCACTAATCACTGCTATTAGCCTCCTATCTTCACAATCTCTAAAACTCGTTAGCTCCACTCAGGAATGCAGGGAAGAAAACTAGACTAATGCCTTCCAGGTGGGCAGTGCAGCAGCAGCTGAGCCAGAGTGATCTGAACTCACCTGCACTGCCCCACAGGGCAAGGAGATGGGGGGGAGGGACTCACTGGCAGAGTTTGGGCCCATTCCCAGCCTGCAGGGTCTGGGAATTATTATTTGTTAGAGCCTGACTCTCTTTCCCAACGTGATGAATTTTGTGGAGCACTTAGACACCAAATCTCAGCGTCTCTGTAACAACAGAAAGGACCAGAAAGCACTGGGAGGTTGTTATGGAAACAGGAACAAATTGAATCAGTACTTAGCATAAGTTGGCAAAAGAAATTTCCTCTTTGACTGACGTGGGCACAGGTGGGCGTGAATGGCTGCAGGTGTGCGTGGCAGCCCTGCACCCGGGTGTGGGTGCGGCAGTGTCACCCAGCCACAGGACATGCTGCACCAACCCGCTGCCCCACAAACCTTCCCCCTCCCCGAGAAAGAAGGCAGGACCGGGCCTAGACAGTCCGTATGTCCCATTTAAACACTCAGGCCTTGAGACTGAGCAACAGAGAAGACACTCACCCCAGTGCAGGCAGGCTCAGACCAGTTCCAATCAAGGCCAATCTCAGCCCAAGCCCGTCGGCCACTCCTTACAGCAAGGAACACTCAGATCTGCTTCCAGTTGAGGGCAGCACAACTCTCCAGACTGTCCAGCATCTGGGGGGACTCCAACCAGATGAACCTGCGCAGATGCTTGCGTGGAGGAGAGGAAGCTGCTTCTGTCTCTCCCATATCATCAGAGTTTGACAATTGCTCTAGGCCATGACTGATCAGCCTCTGGAAGCAGCCGCCCCACTGGAGCTCTCCCCTCTGGCCTCTACGCTTTGTCTGTTACAGGTTTCTACCCCTGGGGCAATGTACATGGGAGAGGGCACAAGGGAACCCGTTGTGGAGAGTCTAGGAGCAAAGAGTCGCGCTACCCTGCGAGGTCATCAGCTGAGTGAACCTTCTGCAAGTTGAGGAGTTTGCAGCCATGGTGCAGCTTCCTGTCGTTGAAGGTTCACCCCATACAATTGGTCAATTCAGTCTGCAGTTCAGGAGGCCTCTGGACTCCTTGCTGGTGCTGAGCTCTCACATAGCAGCACCTGCGAGGAACGCTTTCTGTCACCTCCGGTTGGCTAGGACGCTCCGGCCCGTCCTGCCGGATGCTGACCCAGCCTCAGTCATTCATGCCTTCATCCCCACTGCGCTGGGCTATAGCAATGCAGGGCACCTGGGCAGGAAGCCATCAGCACTTAGGAAACACCAACTAATACAAAGCGCTGCAGAGCATCTCCTCAGCAGCACAAGCTTCCTCCGAGCTGTCCTCCCATAGACTAACCCTGGCTCCCCATAGAATAGCAAGTCAAGGTCTCGGTCCTTATCTTCAAGGGACTCCTTGGCCTAGGCCCAGGGGATCTAAAAGAGCCTCAAGCTCCAGGATGAAGACTGTAGTCGCTAACTCTGCTCATCTGATGGAACTCTCTACAATAACTTTCTTGGGAATCAGTCCAAGACTGGGAAACAAACTCCCCCAGGAAGCAAGGGCCACCCTAAGCCTCCCCACCTTCCACTCCAAGAGCTAGTTGCATTTCCTTGACCTTGCCTCCTCTAATCTAAACACATAGCAATATGCGTGTGATTCTCCGTGTGTGAGAGTCTGTGTGTGGCTCTACATTATAAAAACAAATTCCAAACCGAAACATTCCACTGGGCAGAGGATGAGAGACCAGCCAGATATTAGTCATATTGCTTAATGCATGGCCGAAAGGGGCTCGGATACTACAGTGATGAGTGCGGTATGAGAACCTCTATAGAACAGACTAGGAACATCAGAAAGTGACTAGGATCGATCAATCTCCATGGATGGTGGAGCAGGGAAAACCAAAAATTGGTTGGTCATTGGAACCCTGCAGTGTGCTCTTGGCTTCCAGGAGGATAAGCAACCTGGACGCATCTGGGGCAGGTCATTTAGAACCAAGGACCTGAAAAGTGTGGAAACGTCTTTCTCCTGTTTCCCCTCCACAACAAACTCTGAGGCATGCACTGCTCTCTGATAAGTGACTCTATAAATGTCATCCTTCTGGCCTCCAAGTTTCTCACCTCCCAGTGACTCCAGATCAGACGCGCTCAGTGTACGGGTGCAAACGCTGCTTGGATCAGAGCCGAGGTGGGTTATTTTGGGCTCATGCATCATCTCTGATAATAAAGATTCTTTGGGTTCAGATGCAGCCCTTGGCCCTCCCTGCCCTCCCTGCCCTGTGACATAGGTAAACTCAGCACTTTGGTGCTATTTAGTCACATGCTTCCCCAAGACCAGCTCCCTGGGTCCTTCAGGCTCTACAGGTTGGAGATCACATACCACATGTGATTAGTGTCTGAGCTCAGCCCCTCCCCATCCTGAACCCTGACTGTGTGATGCCCCCCACCTGGAGGAGAATTCTGTGACACACACAACGCACTGGCAGCCGTGAATCCGAGGAGCCGTGTCCACCCCAGTTTGACCCAGCACACCATCCCGTTGCACCCTTTGGGGCACAAGCTTGCATCAATGGCCATGCCTCAGCCCATGACCTGAAACAGACGAACCATCTCTGGGGAACAAGAGGGGAAGGGAATTCTGGACCAAGGGCTTCCTGCTGATGGTGCCCCACTGCCAGCCCCAAGAGAGCACCTCGGGGGACTGGCAGCAAAGCCCCTGCGGGCCTGCTCTGGTGCAGAAATGCCTAGGGATGAGAGGGAGGCGGGACCCACACCAGAGATGACCCCACTGTAAGGCCAAGCAATTTGTTTCAAATGCCCAGTGATCAGAACACAAGACTGGGAGTTAGAAGACCCTGCTTTAACTCCAGCTCACGCAGCCTCAGCCCGGTAACTCCACCCATCTGTGCCTATTTTTCCTGGCCCCACAAGGGGGATGGCGCTGATCCACCATTTTCATGGGCCTGCAGCTCAGTCCACGTTTGGCGGTGCTTGGGAACGCTCCGCAGGGCAGAGCCATTCCCTTTGTGTGCACCTGCATTCTAGCGGCTGCAGGAGAACGCGAGACGGCGTTTGGGAGGCAAAGGGCTGCCCACCCACAGCTTTCTAGACTTGTTTCAGATTATCACAGGCTGTGCAGTGTTTACACAGCTCCAGCCTTCAATGTGCCAAGCTCATGTCTGAGCCCCACTGGGTCAGGAAACCCTACTGCCTTCAGCTGGCTGCTTATCCTGGGGCTTAGAGACCAGTTGTTGGAAGGACAATCGGATCACAACAGATCGGCGTTTCCTGTCTGCAGGAAGGGGCACTTGCTGCTCAGATGACCCTGACCCAGCCAGCCTCCCCTGGTGTCCCTGAGCCGCTGGTTCTCTGCCAGGAGACGGGCCCTATAAATAAATAATAATAAATAATTGGAGATATACCAATCTCCTAGAGCTGGAAGGGACCTTGAAAGGTCATCAAGTCCAGCCCCCTGCCTTCACTAGCAGGACCAATTTTTGCCCCAGATCCCTAAGTGGCCCCCTCAAGGATTGAACTCACAACCCTGGGTTTAGCAGGCCAATGCTCAAACCACTGAGCTATCTCTCCCCCCAAGCTGGTATAGGTCTGCAGAAGGGCTGTTTGCTTGATCTGAAAATAGATTTCCTCCTGGCCTTCATCTATCCAGCTGCCCATGTGCATGGGAGCCAAGAGGCACTGCAGAGAATGAGATGCAGGCAGCTCCCATCTGCCCGTCCAGCCCAGTCACCTTTACTGTACAGGCCTGGCCCCTTGCACAGGAGTTTGTACCAAGGAAGCGGCCTGGCTGGCAGAAGCTGCTAGGGAGACGCTCTGGGTCAGCATGTCCTCACCCTGTCTCCAGCAGCACTGACCCCTGGCAGGTTGCCTTGGCCATTTATTGGCAGCAGACGGGGTTGCAGATAATCCCCTACCCCTCCAGAGGCCCTGTGCTTGGGAGCACAGGTGGTCTGAATCTCAGCCTTGGTGTCTGAGATGAGACAAGGCTGGAGAGCAGGTGGGCAGCAGCATCCTGCCAGGCTCCCAGCAGTGGAGAAGTGACGGGGAGGGCCAGCAGGGAGCCAAAGTGCTGTTGCTGCAGGGGAACAGGAGGCCAGCCCTGGAACATGCACTGCGGGCTCCTGACGTGGGAATCTGACTAGACCCAGTACGTCTCCAGGCTGTTCGGATGTAACATGCACTGTGCATGATACAATCATTGCACAGAAAAATAAGAGTGGCTGGAGTGAGGGGACATGCGCATGAAAGACTGGGGAGCCCCTCGCAGCTGGCCAGGCTCTTGGCTCTCTGGAAGGCAGAAGCTGCTGGGCGAACTCAGCAGCTGGGTGCTCTGAGACAGGTGCAGGCCGGGGGATTCCCACAGCTCAGGAGAGAAGCTGTCAGTCAGGGTCTGGAGTTAGACTCTTGGTCATGTGACCCAGCATCTGGCAGACATCCCTCTCTACTTCAAGTCCTGGCTGGAGGGAGCTGTTCTCTGCCCTGGAAGGATTTGCAGGTTGTGATGGTGAAGCCAACAGGTCAGTAAGCTGCGGACGCTGATGCTTCAGATTTGCCTCCTCCACTAGCCTTTCCCTACCCGGTAATGCATCCTAGCCAACTAAGTGCAAATAAGGTGTTAATGCAACACTGAAGCCATAAGATCAGGCGCTGAGAGCACAGGGGAACTCCATTGCCCAATGGCAGCTTGCAGGTAGCCAAGGGAGAGGAATAGCAAACTGCAACAGGCCTGAATGAACAGGCCTGGAGCGGCTGGACCTTACCTGACAGCTGAGCGCTTGATCTTGACCTAAGGTTGTATTAACTTCAGCGCTGCACTGAATGTGCAGAGATCATCCCCTCTGCAGCTCCCACCTGGCAGCTAGGACATATGTAGAGCCCCTCTCCCCTGCAGACAGCTGGACCCCCAGGCCGAGATAGAGCGAGAGTGGGTGGGTCTGCCTCTCTATGTCAGTAGGCCCAGAGGAGCCCTGCCACACACACACACACACACACCCCTCCGAGTCGAAAGCAGCCTTGCAGGCTCCTGAGCTGATGGAGAAAGCCATGTCTTTGAAGAAGTCATAAACACCCTCTATGTGCACAAGCAGAATTTTCTGCCAAGAAGCAATGTTAAAAACTAACAAAGAGTGAAATGAGCTCATTTGGAGAACAATGGGCTGGGGTATGAGCCAAGTGCTTCAGAGAAAGAGCCTGGAAAGCAGAATTCCACACGTGTTCCTGAAAGGGAAAGGACCATGCTCCAGCGTGCTCCAACCTTTGGGGCCAAGATGGCATCACCCCCGGGGGGTGGAGGGAAGGGAGTGGAGACTGGGGAGTGATAGGCAGACCTGCTTCCTCCAGAATCTGCCTCTCCCAGCCACTGCCGCCAGAGCTCACCTCCCTGGGCCGTGACCTGCCCTGCTTCCCCAAGCCATGCCCTGCTATCCTCACCAGAGACCACCTCCCTGGACTGCACCCACCTGGAGCAGCCTGGTGGAGCCCTGCCCTGCTCCACCGGGCTGAGTGCCACCCCACCTCCCCAAGGCCACCCCATGCCCCACACTACCCCTCAGGGCCATGTCCCAACCTCCTCCCCGGGCCTTTACAACAAAAACAGCACCCCGAGCCTGGTGCCCCCCAAACCCAGCACCCCAGGAGGTCACCTGCCCCTAAATCTGGCCCAGTCTGCAGGGGACCAGATGGGTGAAGGAGAAGCTGCAGCCAAAGGCAGAGGCTGCTCTGCCACCTTGTGCTACCTCGGGGTTCTGCACTCCCGGATTATCATAGAATCATAAAGATTAGGGTTGGAAGAGACCTCAGGAGGTCATCTAGTCCAACCCCCTGCTCAAAGCAGGACCAACACCAACTCAATCATCCCAGCCAGGGCTTTGTCAAGCCTGACCTTAAAAACCTCCAAGGATGGAGATTCCACCACCTCCCTAGGTAACCCATTCCAGTGCTTCACCACCCTCCTAGTGAAATAGTGTTTCCTAATATCCAGCTGTCACGGAGTGTGGGGAAGTCAGAACCCTGCACCCCTCTTCCTGAGATTCACCATGACTCTCAGCCAGCCAGTAAAACAGAAGGTTTATTAGATGACAGGAACACAATCCCAAGCGGAGCGTGTAGGTACAACCATAACCCCTCAATCAAGTCCTTCTGTGGGGTTCAGGGAGCTTAGACCCCAGCTTGGAGTTCCCTGCGTTGCACCACCCAGCCCAAGACTGAAAACAAAAACTCCTCCAGCAGCTCTCTTCCACCTCCCCCGAGATCCTCCTCTCCTTTTTTCACTCTTCCAGGCAGAAGATGTCACTTCTCCCAACCCCCATCCTGGCTCAGGTTACAGCTCAGGTAGCTTTGTTCAAGGGACGTCCTGCACCCCCAATGTAACTCTCCTGCAACATTCCCAGGTCAAATCCGCCCTACTTCCTGCTCCGTCACACCAACCTAGACCTCCCCCACTACAAGTTGAGACCATTGCTCCTTGTTCTGTCATCTGCCACCACTGAGAACAGCCGAGCTCCATCCTCTTTGGAACCCCCCTTCAGGTAGTTGAAGGTGTCGGAGTCCCCGGGCTATGCTCTGGAACTGCTCCCCACAAAGCCAGTCAGGACTTTGGGGAGCCTCCTCTCCCTTGAAGAAGACTGTCTTCAGCGCAAGAAGCTCACACAGCTTCACCTTCCTGGGTCTGACCTTGGAGCATTCAGCATATGCCCCTCCATGCGCTTCCCACAGCAAGTCCGCCCAGGCGGGGTCCTGGGGAAGCCAGAGGGTCCTGCATGCACCCCCAACTTTGCAGTCAGACATGACTCTTAGCCAGCCAGTAAAACAGAGGTTTATTAGATGACAGGAACACGGTCTAAAACAGAGCTTGTAGGTACAGAGAACGGGACCCCTCAGCCGGGTCCATTCTGGGGCCCAGTGAGCCAGACAACCCCGTCTGCCCTCACTTCCCATCCCCAGCCAGCTCCAAACTGACTCACCCTCCAGCCCCTCCTCTCTGGGCTTTGTTCCTTTCCTGGGCCAGGAGGTCACCTGATTCCTTTGTTCTCTGACACCTTTAGCTATTTCCTTGCAGGGGGGAAGGGCCCCGGCCATTAGTTGCCAGGAGACAGAGTGCCAGCCATTTATGCACACTGGCCCTTTGCTCTGCAACAATCTCACCCCCTAGAGACTTAAGAAATGCATAGGGGAAACTGAGGCACACACACAGTATTCAGAGGAAACATTAAGAACAGTCCCACTTGGTCACATCTTTCCCCCCTTTGAGACCGAACTGAGCGGGGTCACTTTAGCTGGTGACCTGGGAAAGTTCGAACCCACCAACGTTCCCATGGATGCCCCCATCATCTCTCCCATTCCTTGGTGGGAGTTACACCAGGCCCTTCCAGTTTCAGGCCCTCCCATGGGTCTGTTATGCTTGATGGCACTTGCAGGCTGCATGTGGGAAGGTTTATGTGGCCCGTACCCTTTTGCCACCCCAATACCTCTGGGGTTTAAACTGGGATTGGGACTTTTTCCAGTGCTCCAGTTTGGAGGGCTGCAATTCGGGCTCTCTTGGTTAAGAGCCCCCATCTTGACTGTGGCCACCCTCTGAACAGGTGTTTCTGTCACCCGCAGCTCAGCATCAGCCCCTTGCATTTGATGCTGCCAAGTTGGAGGAGAGTGGTCAGTATACACAGTAAAGTGCCGCCCAAATAGATACAGCTGCAGCTTTCTAAGGGCCTGCACCATGGCCAGGCATTTCTTCTCTGAGGCCACATAGGTCTGCTCCCAGGGCAGCAGTTTCTTGCTCAGGTACCCCCTCAGCATCGTCTTGCATCACCACCGTGCCCAGCCTCGGTGTGTCTGAGTCATCGGTGAACACTGCAAAAGGCTTGGCAAAGTCTGGGTTTACCAGATTTACCGGGCCCTGGATTAGAGCCTCCTTCAGTATACAGACCACCTCGTCTGGCTTCTCTTTCTCAAATAGCTCAAGGATGTAGGCAGCTAGGGGGCTAACGTGGGGTACAAACCTCCGGTAGCACCCCGCCATCCTGATAAAGGCCTGGACTTGTTTCTTGGTCTGGGGAATGGGCCAATCTCTGATCATCTCCACCTTGCACTTTTCGGTTTTTACTGTCAGTCCTGCTCCTTGAGGCAGCCCAGCACCCTCTTCATCTGGGACACATGTTCCTCCCAGGTCTGGCTAAAGACACACGTTATCGATGTCTGCCAGGGTCAAGTTCTCCATCCCCCTCAGCTTGTCTAGAATCTCCCCAGGCCTAGGCATGGGGTAGGCATCGGACACGGTGATGGCTGTAAGCTTCCGATAGTCCCCACAGAACCAGATCATCTTGTCTTCCTTGGGGATCAGCCCCACGGGTGAGACCCGTGGGCTGTTGAATCGCTGGATCACATCTAAAGCCAGCATGTCCTTGACCTCTCTCTCCAGGTTCTGGGTTACTTTCCCAATGACTCTGAATGGGGAACACCTGATGTGGAGATTGGTTCCCACCTCAGGGAAGAGATCCACCAGGGGATCTTCCCCCTTCTGCTCCCAACCCTCCCTTTTCAGGTCCAGGGGTCCCTTCACTCTCCTCCCATACAGCAGCTCGAAAGGAAAGAACCCTGTGGATTCCTGGGGCACCACCAGCTGCCTCCCAATTCCCCACAGTTCTACTTCCCCTTGGGGAGCCCATTCCTGGTACAGGAATCCCTTCTCCCACAGGACTCTGTCCCTGCAGCCTTCCCCAAGCGGGTTTGCAGTGTGGTGGCCAGCAAGTTCCCTCAGCTTCTCCAAGGAGGGATCCTTCTGGAGCTCGGTCTGGAATTCAGCTGCTGGGGAAGGGAGTAGGACCTGCTCCCTCTCACTGGCTGGGCCTGGGGTCACAGCCCCGCTGAGTCCTGTCCCTGGTAGCTCCCTCCCTGCTGTGTAATCACATCCCAGCAGCACGTCTGGACCAGGCAAACCTGGTTGGCATCCGACCTGCACTGCCTGTGTATCCCCCCACTCAGGTGGGGTCTCAGCTCCCCCCATGCTTAGCGCTGCCCTTGCTGTCCCAGTGGGGTCAGGCAGCGAGCTCTCTGCTCTCCTTACAGCATCAGAGCCAGCATGAGCCCCCTCTCCGGTGTGCAGGGGGGCAGGGAGCATCTCTCTGTCCCACTCAGCCCCAGGGGTCTGGTTACAGGTGGGCAGGTATCCTGAGCCCTGCAGCCAGGTCATTTGCATTTTCACTGAGCATTTCCATCTTAGCAAATTGGTTCCCTGGATTCAAATTCAAATCCTCGGCCGTTACAGGAGCAGGGCCTGGATCCTGTCCCACAAATACACAGTCACTTCCCAACGGGACCTTACAACCAATATCTTGGAGAAATCCAACTACCAGCCAGCCCGACCCCTCCTGTGTCTGCACGGGGATCCGGGCCATAGGCAGGGTGAATGGTTCCATCCTGGGGACCTTCACCCAGGTCACACAGCCCCTCAGCATCTGCAGCTGCACCACCCAGGGCCTGAAAACAGTTCTCTCTATCCCAGGGTCTCACCACCCCAGGCAGGTCTCCCCATTGACCACCAGCTTCCGCTCCCACTGGGGGTCCAAGGGGCCTGAGCCAAGGAGACGCCACACAGACATATAGGCTGGGGCCAGGAGTGGGAGCCTGTCCACCACCCCACCCATCTGGCTGACAGCGTCTATGGCCTTGGGACCCAGCAAAGGAGCTAGATACCGGGGCTTTTACGGAGGGTCCCCCTGGTTCAAATCACTCGCCTGCTTGAAGGCAGTATGGTGGGCATCCACATTCCCTCAGGGGCAGCAATTTAGTGTCGAGGTTCCCTGCGGAACTGGTAGCCTGGGGTCTATCCCCACTCACCCCTGGGGAGTCCCCTATGCCTCTCCACTCCACCATCGCCAGTCCATGCTGCTGTTGCTTTTCCTGCAGCTTTTCCTCGGGCTCTTGCTCTCTCTCATGGTCCTCTCACTCTCTTGGACTCAGCTCCAATTCCACCCATCTCCGATCCCCTGATGGGGAACCCGATCGTGAAGACCATCTGGTTGGGGACCAGACCGTTGGGGATGCCTGGCTACTGCTCCAGCTGCTCCCAGATCCTCTTGTAGCCCCTTTTGGGTCAGGAATCTGCTCCTTAGAGCGGTCCTCGTCCTCCAGCTGCACGATTAACTGGCTGTGACGTTATTGATATAAACTGGGACCATATAGAACATGGGTTGCAACCAAGGTCCTGTAGTGGCACCAAATCTTAGGTAAAGGGGGTCATATAAGGTGTCTAAGACCAGATTATGGGTTGCTGGTTATAATTATGCTGTCTGTATGTCTGTATCATTTTTAGTTGAAGTTATAAATGTTGGCTCTGTGCTGTCTGTATTTCAAGTTGGTGCTGTGCTTCTGGGGGAAGCATCCCAGACAAGCTGGTGTTAGCTCTGCGTAGCCTGCTTGATGGCCCATTAGGGACCATCAGCTACACCATTGACCCATGGAGAGAAGGCAGACACGCCTTGTGACTCAGCAAGGTATGCAGAGACTTGCCCAGGTGACTGCAGACTCCATTTTGTTGTGATTTTCCACAGTAAGAACAAAGTGGTTCTTACACCTGGAAAAGCCTATATAAGGCTGATGCATCATCTCCATCTTGTCTTCAATCCTGCTTCTTACCTCTGGAGGGACTTTGCTACAAACTGAAGCTCTACACAAGGGACTGAGGACCCATCCCAGCGGGGGATGTTCCAGAGACTTGATTTGAACCTGCAGTTTATGCCATCGCTGCTGCAAGCCTGAACTAAGAACTTTGCCATTACTGTATGTAATTGATTCCATTTAACCAATTCTACCTCTCATCTCTACCTTTTTCCCTTTGTAAATAAACCTTTAGATTTTAGATTCTAAAGGATTGGCAACAGCGTGATTTGTGGGTAAGATCTGATGTGTATATTGACCTGGGTCTGGGGCTTCATAGAATCATAGAATTCAAGATCAGAAGGGACCATTATGATCATCTAGTCTGACCTCCTGCAAGATGCAGGCCACATAAGCCGATCCACCCACTCCTTAAGCAAGCGACCCCTGCCCCATGCTTCGGAGGAAGGCGAAAAACCTCCAGGGCCACTGCCAATCTACCCTGGAGGAAAATGCCTTCCCGACCCCAAATATGGCGGTCAGCTGAACCCCGAGCATGCGGGCAAGACTCTCCAGCCATACCCTCTGGAAAAAGGCTAACAATATCCTATCATTGACCCATTGGTCCTTTGGGATCGAGAGAACCTTTTTCTTTTATTGGGGTGTTGGTTTTCATAATCATTCATCCCCAGGACGAGTGCACTGGTGGTGATACTGGGAGACTGGAGTGTCTAAGGAAATTGCTTGTGTGACTTGTGGTTAGCCAGTGGGGTGAGACCGAAGTCCCTTTTGTCTGGCTGGTTTGGTTTGCCTTAGAGGTGGAAAAACCCCAGCCTAGGGCTGTGACTGCCCTGTTTAAGCAATTGGTCCTGATTTGGCACTCTCAGTTGGGTCCCGCCAGAACCGCATCGTCACAGTGGCGTAGTCGGCAGGATCCACAGAACCAGGTCAATTAAGCTTTGGGTCAGAACCCCACGCTATCCAAATTTTAAATTTGGGATTGAGAGTTTGGTTGGTTAAAGATCAGTGACCATGAGACAGAAAGCATCAGAAAAAGCAAGGAAACTGCAAGCCTTGAGAGACAGCCTGCAGTTTGAATATGAGCTAAAACTGGCAGAAATTCGAATGGAAGAGAAGCAAGCCTTGGCCCAGCTGGAGAAAGAGGCGACTGAGAGAAAGAGAGAGGTGGCTGAGAGAGAAGAAAAAGCTCGTAAGGGACGTCTGGAGCTGCTGGCTGCTGAGGAGGAGACTCACAAGATGCAACAAGAAACTGCTAGACTCCAGCTCCAAGTCAAAAAAGCAATGGAAGAACGGCAGAGACTGTATCCTCTGGAAAATCCAGTTTATAACTGTGTTGATATGTGGTATTACTCTGGGCAGTTCTCTGTGTTTAACCCGTTTTGCTATGGCTATGGAGAGGGGGATTCTAACCTGGTGGGAAATAGCTGTTTGTCTGTGCAAGAAAGCAGTGTGTCTGTGAATGAAGTTTCTGAATGTCTGTCTGATGTCTCAGAAGGAAGTCTGGAGTTAGATCAAGAGCAGAAAGATCTCATTGGGGAGGAAAATGTTTCTCAGGAGCAGATTAAAGTAGATGGTCAGGTTAAAGCCCTAACTGAGGAAGGAGAGGGTAAATTAGTAATGGGTAATGGATTGTTGGCTAGTGCAGCTTGTAAAAGCGAACCTGAAATGGGTAACTGTGATTTGCTGGAAGTAGCTCAGTGTAGTGAAAAAAGCAGCAGCTTATTGGTTGGGAGAGGCAATGTGCCTGGTAGGGAAAGTTTGGAGGAGCCTAGGCAGCCTTGTGAGCTGATGGCTTTGTCTAATCAGCAGTTTGGGAAGGGAGGGATAGTGGAAAATTAGTGTCCCTGTCCCTTACCTGTTTCCTGTGTGGAGAAATGTGACAGTGAAGGGAATGTGCCTGTCTCTGTCAGGGGTATTAACTTGCCTATGAAGGAAGCTATCTCGGTCTCCAAGCAGTTGTCTGTGAATAGCCATGTGTGCTGGGACAAGGAAATGAGATCCCAAGCTGTGTGTCTGGTGAAGGAGAATGTGTCTCCGGCTCTTGTGTGTCTGTGGAGCAGACAGAAGGTGCCTTTCAGCCTGTGATGGTTGAGGGTGATTCAGTTGTCTCGGAGTTGGTTGTAAATACAGCTAAAGCCCAGGAAGGGAATGGTCCTGAGTTTGTGTCTGCTGGGGAGAATGGCACTGCAACTAGGTTGCATCCAGTTAGTGTCTTAGCAAAATCCCAGAGACCAGACAATTCTGGTGCTTGTAGTTTGCCAGTTGCTAATGTGTGGTTGGAAAAGGGTGTAGCAACTCTGTCTGATCAGGGTGATACCCTAGCCAGGGCACAAGGAGAGCATAAAGGTGATTTAATTGTGTTACCTACTGACAGTTTGACAACTTGTAGCAAGAAGGAAAAGATTCCTGAACTTGTTCCAGGCCAGGGAAAGGAGATTGTTTCTAACCTGTTATCAAGGAAGTCTATAAGTTTGCCTGGAAGGGGATTGTGTAGAGATCTGCCTGATGGGCCTGAGGTGATTATAAATGTAAGTAAGACCCAGAAAGAATCTGTGGTTGCTCAGGAAAGTGTTGCTTTAGAGCAAGCCCTAGGTGAAGCAGGGAAGGGTAGAATTTCTGTGAGGGGTGAATTGCTACTTAGAAAAGCTCCTGGGGAAAGGAATCCTCATGGTAGCCTGTGCAAGCAGTTTACTGCAACTGAAGGGTGTAAAAGTGATTTAATCAAGGAAGTTTCAGTTCCTAACAGCCAGAAGTTTTCTGTTGTGAATGGATCCACTGACTTTCCTTTTGAGAGATCCAGTGTGGGCAGCTTTAAAAAGGTCTCAGGTGGAGTAGAAGCTGTTAACAAAGTTGAGCAGCCCTATAACCACGAAGCTGTGTGTGGCCAGCTTGTTGGAAAGACCATGGTGTTGGGACAGGACTGTCTCCATGCTAATTCTGGGAGTGAGCAGTCTGTGCTTCAGGATCTGAGGACAGATTCAGTTACTGGTGTTTCAGAGCAGAACAGTTTTATGGCTGAACGCTTAAGGATGCAGGGTAGAGCAAGCCAGCTCTCACCCTCAGACTCTTTGAATTTGTGTGGTATCTCTGTAAGACAAAGTCCAGCCTTGCAATGGGTAGCAGCTAAGGAGTTAAAAGCTAGTGTTTGTGTTAATGCAAATTACTTGGCTGGCAGGGAGAAGAAAGACTTGCTAATAGCTGTTAGCAAAGAGAGCCCACCCCATCAGCCAGTGACTTCTGTTAAGCAAGAGAAATCAGGGTTTAATCCTGCAGGACAAGGAGGAAAGAGAAGGGTGTGGCATGACAAACATGATTGTAAATGGACACTTGCGATAAATTTGTTGTTATTGCTAATGCTAATTTTTGTAACTAATGTGTTGCTATTGCCAAGAACTGTAAAAATGTACAATGTGCCTAATCTTTTGGAAAACCTCTTGAACATGTTGAAAGGAATACATGAAAACACACTTTATGTTAAAGGGCCTTGCTATACTGATGTTTCACAGTCTCTGGAACATCCCCCGCTGGGATGGGTCCTCAGTCCCTTGTGTAGAGCTTCAGTTTGTAGCAAAGTCCCTCCAGAGGTAAGAAGTAGGATTGAAGACAAGATGGAGATGATGCATCAGCCTTATATAGGCTTTTCCAGGTGTAAGAACCTCTTTGTTCTTACTGTGGAAAATCACAACAAAATGGAGTCTGCAGTCACCTGGACAAGTCTCTGCATACCTTGCTGAGTGTACTATTGGGTGATCCGGGAGAGGGGGCGGGCGGAAGCCCGCCCCATGCTAACAGATCCCGCCCAGCCTAAGGGGAGGATCCGCAGGGCCACAGAAACCCACTAAGTGCGGGGGACAACTAATAAAAGAACAGGGACAGGAGTGAGGTCAAAGGGTCATAAGGAGGGAGCCTGATGGGGACACCGAGCAGAGAACCCCGGACAGCGCCCACTGCTCCTCGAAGGCGTCAAGGGAGCCAGCGGACGCCGCCCAGAGGAACTCCGCCCGGAGACATGAGCGGACGAGGGACCGGAAACAAGCCCCACAGTCGCAGGAGTCTCCGTCGGCCAACCTCCTCTCCCTGGTCGCGTGGATGGCCTTTTTAGCCAGGGCGAGGAGGAGGTTGACCAGGAGGTCCCGCGACTTTGTGGGGCCACGGATAGGGAGTGCATGGATAAGGAGGTGAGGGGAAAAGTGCAGCCAGAAACGTAACAGAATGTCGGTGAGGAGCCGGTATAGGGGCTGCAACCTGGCGCACTCCAGGTAAACATGCGCCAGGGTCTCCCTCACGCCGCAGAAGGGGCAGGTGTCCGGGACAGGGGTGAACCGCGCCAAGTACACGCCCGTGCTCACGGCCCCGTGAAGGAGCCGCCAGCTGATATCCCCGGCGGGCCTCGGGACCAGGGTGGAGTACAGGCTGGCCCACCGGGGCTCCTCACCCTCCACAGGTGGCAGGAGGTCCCGCCACTTGGTGTCGGGGCGGGACACGAGGGTGAGGAAGTGAACGGTATGGAGCACGAGCGCGTAGAGTTGTTTCCTTGGCGCGGTTTGGAAACGGACCGGCTGCAGATCGTGCAGCCGGCTGGCGGAGAAGGGGCGGGGGGGCCGGTCGGGTCCACGGGGCAGGGGCCCGATGAAGAGGTCCGGAGGGCTCGGGGTGGGGGGTGGGCGGGGCGTGCCCTCACGCAGGACCCGGTCGAGGTAAGCCCGAGCAGCGGGCAGCAAAGCGGCCTTCAACTCCTGTAGTACGCGCCGGGGAGTACAAGGTCTGGAGAGCCCCATCCGCCGAGCGAGCGTCAGGGGATCCAGCCAGTCTCCCCGGTCGTAGTCCAGGAGGTCTCCGACCCTGGTGGCTTCTGCCAGGACCAACCTCTGGCGCACCGCGGGGGACTCCGCCACCTGCACACGGAGCTGAGGGTTGTGTAGCAGGGGCTCCGCGAGGAGGTCTGCCCCCTCGGTGGCCGCCACGGACCTGGTCACAGAGAACAGCTTCCAGGTCCGGAGGAGGTCCTGGTAGAAGACCGGCAGCCCGGAGAGGTCTCGCGGAAGGCCCCTCGGGTCGAGATAAAGGAGCTGCCGGTCGTATCGGAGCCCTCGGAAGCGGCGCAGGAAGGCGTGCGCCAGGGCTCTCCATGCTGGACTACCCGCACCATAAAGGAGCCTCTGCAGTGCCTGGAGGCGGAAGACGTGGACCTGAGTGCGGAGGCACTTCAGGCCCTGCCCTCCCTCCTCCAGGGGCAGGTGGAGTACCCCTGCAGGGACCCAGTGCAGTCCTGGCCAAAAGAACTCCAGCACCACCCTCCGGAGGTCGGTCAGGAACACCGGGGCCGGGACCAGGGTGTTGAGCCGGTACCAGAGCATGGACAGGACCAGTTGATTGAGCACCAGTGCCCTCCCTCGGAGGGAAAGGCACCGGAGGAGTCCTGTCCATTTCCGGAGCCGCTCTGCCACCCTGCCCTGCAAACCTTGCCAGTTCTCCGGCGGAGAGGGATGCGTGGCAGAAAGGTAAACGCCGAGATAGAGCAGCGGACCCACGCTCCACCGGATGGCCTGAAGCACGGGTGGGAGGGAGCTCGCCTGCCACCCGTCCCCGACCACCAGGCCAGAGCTCTTGACCCAGTTGACCCGGGCAGAGGAGGCCGCCGAGTACACGGCTTGGCAGGCCTCCACCCGCGCCAAGTTGCCCGGGTCCTGGACCACGAGGAGCACATCGTCGGCGTACGCCGACAGGACCAGCCGCAGCTCCGGCTCCTGAAGCACCAACCCCGTCAACCTCCTGCGGAGGAGACAGAGGAAGGGCTCGATCGCCAGGGCGTACAGCTGGCCCGAGAGGGGGCACCCCTGCCGCACTCCCCGCCCGAAGCTGACCGGCTCGGTCAGGGTCCAGTTGAGCCTGACCAGACACTCTGCGGAAGCGTACAGCACCTGGAGAAAACCCACAAACTGGGATCCGAAGCCTAACGCCTGCAGAGTGCCCAGGAGATACCCGTGGTCCACCCTGTCGAACGCCTTCTCCTGATCCAGGGACAGGAGGGCGAACGACAGACCATCCCTGCACCCAAGCTCCAAGAGATCCCGGACCAGATACAGGTTATCGAAGATGGTACGGCCCGGGACGGTGTAGGTCTGGTCTGGGTGGATCACGTCCTCCAGCACGGACCCTAGCCGAATCGAAATGGCCTTCGCAACAATTTTATAGTCCGTACTGAGGAGCGAGATGGGACGCCAATTCCGTAAATCGCGGAGGTCCCCCCTCTTCGGCAATAAAGCGAGCACGGCTCGCCTGCACGAGAGAGGGAGGACCCCGCTCCGCAAGGACTCGGCCCAGACGGTGACTAGGTCTGGGCCGAGGACGTCCCAGAACACGCGGTAGAACTCCACGGTCAGCCCGTCCATGCCCGGGGATTTATTGGTGGGCATGCGACGGAGGGCTTCCGAGAACTCGGCCAGAGTGAGAGGCAGCTCTAGCCGGTCCCGGTCGCCCACGCTGACCGTCGGGAGTCCGTCCCAGAGCACTTTGCAAGCGGCAGGATCGGTCGGATCCGGGGAGAAAAGGCGCGCGTAGAAGGTCCGGGCCCTCTCGCACATCTCCGCCGGATCCGTGAGGGGGGAGCCGTCCTCCGCCAGGAGGCAGGTGACGTGCTTCTTGGCCCCCCTCCGTTTCTCCAGGGCGTAGAAGAAGCGGGAGCCGCGATCCATCTCCCGAAGGAGGCGGATGCGGGATCGAACAAGGGCGCCCCGGGCCCGATGGTCTTCGAGGACCCGGAGCTCCTCCCGCTTCTCCCGGCACGCTCCGCAAAGGGATGGATCCTCGGGGCTGGCGGCCAGACGCCTCTCCAGCTCTAAGACCTCCCGCTCCAACTGCCCTATCGCCGCATCCCTCCGTCGGCTGGCGCCCCGGGTGTAGTCACAGCAGAAGAGCCGGGCGCGCACCTTCCCCACATCCCACCACTGCCGCGCCGAGGGAAAGGCGCGCCGCTGCCCTCGCCAGGCCAGCCAGAACTCCCGGAAGGACGCCACGAAGCCCCCATCCTCCAGCAAGCTGTTGTTGAAGTGCCAATAGGCCGGCCCCGGCCTCTCCGCGCAGAGAGAGGCCGTCACGGTGACGAGGTGGTGGTCCGAAAAAGGGGCCAGCCGGAGGACTGGGCCCGTGAGAGATGGAACCGGGACAGATAGATGCGGTCCAACCGGGAGTGGCACGACCGATGGGCTTCCACCCGGACATAGGTGTACGTGGAGACGTCGTCCGGGTGGTGGTCGCGCCAGACGTCCACCAGGGAGTGATGGGCGACGATCTCCCTGAGGACGTCCGCGGCGGCCGGGCTCTGCTCGGTTCCCGAGCGGTCCCGCTCCTCGAGGACGGTGTTAAAGTCCCCGCCCAGGACCAGGCACTCGCGAGGATCCAGGGAGCCGAGGAAGGCGGACGCCTGCCGATAGAACCGCAGCCGCTCCGGGGCAAATGCCGGGGCATAGATGTTGATGAGGTTGACCACAAGCCCCGCCATGCGGACCCGGAGGTGCAGCAGGCGGCCCGGCACAGCCTCGGCGACCCCCAGCACCTCTGGCCATAGGTCGGGGGAGAACAGGGTAGCCACTCCAGCCTGATGGGTGGTGAGATGGCTGAAGTAGACCCCGTCCCCCCACTCCAGCCGCCAGTTAGCTTCGGCGGCCGGATCCGTGTGGGTCTCCTGCAGGAAAACCACGGAGTACCCCCCCTCCCGAAGGAAGGAGAGCACCTGGCTCCTGCGGAAACCCACCCTACAGCTCCGGGTGTTTAGTGTGGCAAAGGTGATGACTGCCATGAGGAGGGCTGGGGGGGATCCACATCAGCAGGGGCGCTCACGGCCCCCGTTGGGCCGCGCAGCAAACTGTGGCCCACCCCGAAGGTGAGCAGGGAGTCACGGAAGCCGCGCGCCCGGTGGTAAGCCGCGACATTCTGCTTCCCGGTCCCCTTGCCCTCCCCTATGAGGGCCCGCGTGGCCAGGAGAATCCGGTGGAAGTCCCCCCAGCGCTGGAGAGCAAGCACGACCTTGTTGCGGGAGCCCCAGACGTCCTCCAAGAACTCCCGCAACTCCTCTTGCAGCGTATGGGGGGGCGGGGTCACTGGCCTCCGGGGGTCCACCGGTGGGGCCTCTGGCGCAGCCCCGTGGCCCGCTAGGATGGGTAAACAAGGGGCGGACCCGCGACGTGGCGCCTGATGGACCGGCGCCACCTGGTCCGCCCCGGACCTTGGCTCAATGGGGGGGGGCGGAGGGAAGAGCGCAGCCCCTAGTGGGTCGCGACTGTGGAACTCAAAGGCCGCTCCCTGGGAGTCATCCTCCGGGAAAGGGAAGGAGACAGCCCCAGGGGCGGCAATAACAGTACAGGAGGTGGAGGGGGCAGGGCTGGGGTCAGGAGCAGTGTTGGGGGGAGGGACAGAGATGGGACCCTGGGCCGCAGGAGCAGGACCATCGGTAAGCGGCTCCTCGCGGCCAGGTACGGGGGTTTGAGGGGTAGGGAGGGGGTCCCCAGTGACACCGGGCTCAGGCTCAATGGCAGGTAGAGCAGCCTCGGCATGGGGAGATGTGGAACCCTCAGGGGGGCCCCCACCCGGGAAGGAACTCGATTGCTCCGCACCACCGAGGGACACCCCCGGTAGCCCATCACCCTGCCACGAGGCACCGGCCGTCGCCACAGCAGGCTCGGCAGCCAGCAGCAGGGTGCCGTCTGCAGCCGGGCAGGCTGAGGAGTCCAGGGGACCTGCGGAGGCGGGAGCGGACGCAGCGGGAGGGTCGGTGGAGCACGGGGAAGGGGAAGCTGGGGTGAGGTCGGCTAAGTCGAGGCCCGTGGGTAGAGGGTCGTCCTCCCCCGGGGTGACCGGGGTCAGACCCAGGGCCTCGATCTCCGCGAAGATGGAGGGGAGCTCACCTCCCACCACCCCGGGGTCCTCCCCACACGCACCCGAGGCGACGCTCGCCTCGGGTATTGCGGGGGGCGCAGGTGGCAAGGGGACAGGAGGGGCTGCATCGGAGGCCTCCGCAAGAAGGGACTGCGGAGGAGGGATGGTGGTACCCTCCGGCGCTGCCACGTCTGCCCTAGCCGTCATCGGCAGATGGGTTGACCCCGTGGGCGTGGCGGAAGGCTCGGTGCCTGCGGCCCCCCGTCTGGTCTTACAGGGGGCTTCCGCCTCAGGTGGCACGGGCGGAGCCCGAGCCTTCCGCTTACCCCGCTTACCCTCCACCCGGGTCCAGCCCTCCATGGCATCGCCTGCGGGCTGGTCAACAAGGATTGGGTCAGGGGGCAGAGAAGACAGTTTGGGGGCTGGGAGAGGCACTGGTGGAACAACAGGAGGGAGGGATGAATCCCCCTGGGGAGAGCCCTCTCCCACGCCTGGCAGTACCCCTGCCGCACCCTCCTCCACAGGCCCCGCCAGAGTGCAGGCAGCGGAGGCGGGGCTCTCCCGCCTATCTGGGCGCCCCGGAGAATGTACCCCTGAGGCCCGAGCGGGAGCAGCGATGGACCGAGGGGGAGGAGGGGTGGCTCTGGGTACCGGGCGGTCAGGGGCACCGGCGATGGCGGGGCCGGCACCTTGCCGGGGCTCGGGGGTCCCGAGAGCTCCTCCGAGCCGGGCCAAGGGGCAGTCCCTCCGGACGTGCCCCGTCGCCCGGCAGAGGTAGCACCGGGCCTCCCCCGTGGAGTAGTGCACCCGGTACTGGGCCCCCTGATAGGGGACCAGGAAAGACCCCTCGAGCGCCTCTCCGCCACGCGCCGCCGGCGGCAGTTGAAGCTGCACCTGCCGGCGGAACGAGAGGACATGACGGAGGGCGGGGTCTTTGCAGCCCAAGGGGAGAGGGCTCACCACAGAGATGGGCTTCCCAAAAGTAGAGAGGGCGGGTAACAGGGCGACATTGGGCAGGAAGGGAGGGACGGAGGTCAGGACCACTCGGACACCCAGGTCCTCCAGCGGTTCCAGGGGGACGAACACGCCCCCCACCGCCAGGCCCTTCTCCACCGCCTCCTGGGCGGCGGCCTCCGAGGCAAGGAAGAAGACCGCCTTGCCGTACATTTTGGAGGCCGCCACGATGGCCGTGGGCCCCACCACCCTCGCCAACGCCCGCACGTAGGTCTCCACGTGGGGCGAGGCGGGCACCAGGAGGCAACGGACGCCGTGCTTCCGGGTCAAGGTGGGGAAGGGGCCCCGGCCGCTGTAGATGGTAGCGGAGGCGGCGGTCGGGGGAGATGACGTAGCGGCGGGCGGGGGGGCCGCTGCCGCCTGGGCGTACGCTCTGGGGGCCGAGGGAGGGACACCCGCAGAGCTGGTGGAGGGAACAGCGGGGAGGGACGCCGCGGCCGGTGGCGGGGCCGCGACAGCGGGGGCAGGCTCCGCCATGGAGGGCTTCGTCTTCCTAGCGGGGCCCTTTCCCTTCTTTTTGCCCTGGCCCTTTCCGCCGGCTGGGGGGGCTCCCCCAGAGGCGGAAGGGGCGAGGGACGTGGCAGCAGCAGAGGGCACCCCGTCGGTCGCCGCTGCCGGCGCCTCAGCGGGAGCGGTGGCAGGTGGTCCGGCAGCGGCGGGTGAAGTCGAGACCAGGAGGCGTTTGGGGGGAGCAGGCGAGGGAGGGGGGACAGACGTCGTCCCGGGAATCCCACCCGCCGCGCCTCCCGCCATGCTGAACGGGGAGGGAGGGCAAACACCGGAGAAAGGGGGTGGGGGTAAGGGACAGGTCACCTACTCCTCCCTGCTAGGCTGTGGGCAGGGAGGATGGTGCCAACAATAGAGGGGGGGGGCAGATACGGGGACTATCGAGGACTTCGGGGGGGGGGGTAGTCACCGACAGAAGATCGAAAACCGGCTCCTCTAGCTGCACTAGGGGAGGGGAGGGGAAACAAGAGCAATGGGGGTGCAGTGCAAGAGGGGCAACTTAAACAAGGGAGAGGCACAAGCGCACTGATGGGGCTATGGGCGCACGAGGGGAGGGGCTAATCAGGGCGAGGGGCCGCGGAGGGAGGGGAGCAACCAGGCTGGGAGTGGGGCAGAGGGACTAAGGGGCTGGCTTCAGGGCTGGGGCAGGACAAACAAAGCTGCAAAGGGAGACGGGCAGGGCAGGCAAACAAACTGAAGCTGGGCGGGGGAGGGGGGGCCACAAGGGGCAAACGGGGCAGGCAACAAGGGGCAAAGCTAGGGGGCCTGTTGCAGAGGGGCAGGGGGGAGTCCGGGGAAGGGGGGGGGTGCGTGCACCCACAAGCGCTTGTGCGAAGTCAATGGCTGGCTGGCTGCCGCTGGAGGCCCAAACGGTGGCAATAGGGCGCGGCAGGCCAGGCGAGCAGCTGAGTCCCAGAGGCAGGAACCGAGGCAGATGGTAAGGGGCCAGCAGGGGTGTGGTGGAGGGGGCAGCGGTGGTGGTGGGGGTTGGGGGGGACACAGATGGACCAGGGGGCAGGCTCCACGCCACACCCCCTGTGTCCCCACAAACACAGTCTAAACCCCCACCACTAGAGCACAGTTAAAGAGTTACTCAGTCTTTAAGGCCCCCTCCACAGTGGTCTCCAGAGTCCTGTGCGCTCCCCAGCAGCCGGTGGTCTTCTCAGTCCTCTTCTCCCTCCTCCTCCAGGCTCCAGCAGCTCCCCAGGACAAACACAGCTCCAGCAGCAGCAGCTCCTCCTCCAGCAGCCCTGGTGGCCAGGCAGGAAGGACCTACCCACAGGTGGTAGTAGCAGTGGTGGTGATGGTGTCCTGGCTTCTCCCTCCAGAGGTGGGGGAGTGGGGGCTGGCCAGCAAGGCCCCCCCACCCCTCACTCACCCACTCAGCAGCAGTTGTAGCAGGAGCAGCAGTCCTGGGAAGAAGCACTCCAGCCAGCAGCAGCAGCCCAGGAAAGGAAGAAGGAGCTCCAGCCAGCAAGGCAGCCAGAGAAGGGGGGGCACCCCAGCCAGCAGGGCAGCCCAGGGACACAGAGCACTCCCTGTAGCAGGGTGGACCCTGCTCCTGCCCGGAGGGGCTTGAAAAGCTGCCTGACAGGGCTTGAGAGGGGTGGCTCTGGAAGCTGGGCTGAGTAAGGAAGTGGCCACAGCTGGGGCCACGCCCCAAACTGAAGCCTTGGTGCTTATAAGAAGGCAGGGAAGCCAGAGCCCAGGCAGTCTCTCTCTGCCTTCAGAGAGGAATAGGCCTGGCTGCTTATGAGCAGAGCTAAAGTACCTGGGTGAAGCAGGGCTGGGAACAGGCTAGGGAGCTGGGGAGCTCGAGCCAGAAAAACCCCAGGCTGCAGCCTAGCGGTAGGCCACAGGTACTGGGGGTTGCAAGGGGCGACCCAGGGGTAGGAAGAGCACCAGGTCCAAACCCCTTTGCCTGTGATGAGAAGGCGGATACTGCAGTCTGTCCCAGGAGCTGGGGCTAGAGCATGAGTGGGCAGTAGCCATTCTGAGGCGAAGCGGGGAAAGCAGGGTGGGGGTTCCCCGGGGAGGGGGAAACCCAGTTAAAGGGGCGCCGGGATCCAGAGAGGGACACGGGCCTGAGAGGAAAACAGGCGGACCACCGGCCAGCAGAGGGCACTCCGGGCTGAAAAAGAGCTAATTCCCCGGAGTCACCAGCAGGAGGCACCGCAGGGGTGAGTAGCCCGTTTACATATGGTGGAGAATGCAGGCATAGCGGTCCGCCCCTGATACAAGAGGCCTGGGCAAGGACTATGGGACAGTTGCCCAGAAGAAGACGGCCCTAGATAGAAAATGGAGACAGAGACCCTTATTAAATTCCTGGCCGAAAGCCGGCAGCAGCAGCTCGTACAGCAGCTGGGGGCGCACCAGCAGCAGCTACTTCAAACCTTGGGGGTCCAGCATCGGGAGCAACAGACCCAATGCTTCCAGCAACTCGCCACCCTGTGGCCGAGTCCTGGGGGCACTCCACCTGGGGGGACCGCTTCGCCTACCCCCCTGCGCCACTAGTACGTCTGACCAAGATGGGGCCCGAGGATGACCCGGAGGCATATCTGGTAACCTTTGAACGGGTGGCGGCAGTAGCCGGGTGGGCACCGGACCAGTGGGCGACCCTTCTCGCCCCCTATCTGACGGGGCCCGCTCAGAGGGCCTACCGGGGCCTCCCAGACGATGAGGCCCGGGTTTACGCTCGAGTGAAGGTGGCCATCTTGGATGCCTTCGAGGTCACCCCGGAGACCTTTCGACGACGGTTTCGGGGAAAGTTTTACCCTCCGGGCGTCCGGCCCCGGGCTGTGACCCAGGAGTTAAGGGATGCAGCGAGCCGATGGCTACAGCCTGAGCATAGAACCTCCGCTGACATCACGGAGCAGATCGTCCTCGAGCAATTCGTGCACATCCTCCCGACTCCCGGGAGGGCGTGGGTGTTGCGGCACCGTCCTCAAATGCTGAGCACGGCCGTTAGGCTTATGGAGGACTTTCTCGAGGCCGAGGCCCCTATAGGCCCGGCCGCCCAGGCCCCGAGTCCGGGACCGGGCACTCAGAGACTAGCTGAACCCAAAATGGTGGAGAAACGGTACAGAGACTACTATTGGAGAGCCTGCCGGGCCCGGCTCGCCGAGCAGCAATCGGGGCTGCTTCAGCTGCGGCAGGGGAGGGCACACAGACCTCATTGGAGCCCAGGCACCTGGGGCAGGAGGCTGGTGCCAAGGCCAAGGAACTGTTGGGCCTGTGGGAAACCAGGGCACTTGAAGCGGGAGTGCCCTCACGGAACCCGCAGGGCCCAGCCAAGCCCAGGAAGAAGGGCTGAGGCCCACAAAACTGGGGCCGAGGCAGGGGGGAGGCCTCAAGGGTGCTTCCACTGCCACCCCAAGGGCCACATCACGAGGCAATACCCCCTGGGGCAGAAAGGGGACGTGCCTGTAACTGAGGCTCGGTCTAGGACCCCCCGCCAGGAAGGGGTGGTCCGGACCGAGGCCCCTAAGCAGAAAGGGGCTGGGGCAAAACGGCCTCACCGTAATCAGGGAACCCAAACTGAAGGGGGAACCCACAGAGGACCAGAGAGGTCTATGGTGGGGACCCGGAACCAAGGAGAAGTCAGCAGGCTGCTCCAAGCAATGGAGGGCCTGCGGCAAGAAAGAGATTCCCTGTGGGCCCAGCTGAGAAGAATGCTGGGCCAGTAGAACACCCCGCCTGCCCCCCCACCCCCCGGAGGGGTTCTTGAGGGGGAGGGTGTGTAGCAGGGTGGACCCTGCTCCTGCCCAGAGGGGCTTGAAAAGCTGCCTGCCAGGGCTTGAGAGGGGTGGCTCTGGAAGCTGGGCTGAGTAAGGAAGTGGCCACAGCTGGGGCCACGCCCCAAACTGAAGCCTTGGGGCTTATAAGAAGGCAGGGAAGCCAGAGCCCAGGCAGTCTCTCTCTGCCTTCAGAGAGGGATGGGCCTGGCTGCTTATGAGCAGAGCTAAAGTACCTGGGTGAAGCAGGGCTGGGAACAGGCTAGGGAGCTGGGGAGCTCGAGCCAGAAAAACCCCAGGCTGCAGCCTAGCGGTAGGCCACAGGTACTGGGGGTTGCAAGGGGTGACCCAGGGGTAGGAAGAGCACCAGGTCCAAACCCCTTTGCCTGTGATGAGAAGGCGGATACTGCAGTCTGTCCCAGGAGCTGGGGCTAGAGCATGAGTGGGCAGTAGCCATTCTGAGGCGAAGCGGGGAAAGCAGGGTGGGGGTTCCCCGGGGAGGGGGAAACCCAGTTATAGGGGCGCCGGGATCCAGGGAGGGACACGGGGCCGAGAGGAAAACAGGCGGACCACCGGCCAGCAGAGGGCGCTCCGGGCTGAAAAAGAGCTAATTCCCCGGAGTCACCAGCAGGAGGCGCCGCAGGGGTGAGTAGCCCGTTTACACTGAGTCACAAGCCGTGTCTGCCTTCTCTCCATGGGTCAATTGTGTAGCTGATGGTCCCTAATGGGCCATCAAGCAGGCTATGCAGAGCTAACACCAGCTTGTCTGGGATGCTTCCCCCAGAAGCACAGCACCAACTTGAAATACAGACAGCACAGAGCCAACATTTATAACTTCAACTAAAAATGATACAGACATACAGACAGCATAATTATAACCAGCAACCCATAATCTGGTCTTAGACACCTTATATGACCCCCTTTACCTAAGATTTGGTGCCACTGCAGGACCTTGGTTGCAACCCATGTTCTATATGGTCCCAGTTTATATCAATAACGTCACACTGGCCCTTGGTGAACTTTCCAATGTGTAACCCTCTCTTTTTGCACAGGATCACAGTGTTCTCCTTAAGGAGATGGTGATAGGCCATCACATCACTGTTCCCAAGTGGCTCTGGACTCACAGGCCTATGTGCTCTTAGCTCCCCCATGGTTTCCAGGAAGAACCTCTGGTATGCCAGCCCTTCTAGTGGTCACCACCTCTTTGCCAGGGTCAAGCTGCAGACTCCTCCCCGCCCCTGGGACCGCTTGCTGCAATCCCCAGGGGAACCCTGCTACTGCAAAAGTCCTTCTCGCTGGTCACACACTCGCTGGTCACACACTCCCAGGGGTGAATTGCCCCCTGAAACTGTCACCCTTTGAGCCTTCAGCACGCCTGGTCCTCATTATCCCCCCTTCGTTTTACTGCTTCCCCAGTCACTTACTGCAAGAAGCGCCATTCACGGGGTGCAGTACATCCCACCTCTGCCATCAGTTGTGACGGAGTCCCCGAGCGATGCTCTGGAACTGCTCCCCACCAAGCCAGTCAGGACTTTGGGGAGCCTCCTCTCCCTTGGATCAGACTGTCCTCAGGTCAAGAAGCTCACACGGCTTCACCTCCTGGGTTGCTCCTTGGAGCATTCAGCATCCTCTGCCCCTCCGTGCGCTTCCGTCTGACTGCGAAGTGGGGGTCCTGGGGAAGCCACAGGGTCCTACACCCCCACTTCGCAGTCAGACGTGACTCTCAGCCAGCTAGTAAAACAGAAGTTTATTAGATGACAGGAACACGGTCTAAAACAGAGTTTGTAGGTACAGAGAACCGGACCCCTCAGCCGGGTACATTCTGGGGCCCAGCGAGCCAGGCAACCCCGTTTGCCCTCACTTCCCGTCCCCAACCAGCTCCAAACTGACTCACCCTCCAGCCCCTCCTCTCTGGGCTTTGTTTCTTTTCTGGGCCAGGAAGTCACCTGATTCCTTTGTTCTCCGACACCTTTAGCTATGTCCTTGCAGGGGGGAAGGGCCCCAGCCATTAGCTGCCAGGAGACAGAGTGCCGGCCATTTATGCACACTGGCCCTTTGCTCTGCAACAATCTTACCCCCTAGAGACTTAAGAAATGCATAGGGGAAACTGAGGCACCCACACAGTATTCAGAGGAAACATTAAGAACAGTCCCATTTCGTCACAGAAGGCTCCTATCAAATCCCCCCTCACTCTTCTCTTCTGCAGACTAAATAAGCCCAGTTCCCTCAGCCTGTCCTCGTAAGTCATGTGCCCCAGCCACCTAATCATTTTCATTGTCCTCCGCTGGATTCTCTCTAATTTGTCCACATCCTTTCTGTAGTGTGGGGCCCAAAACTGGACACAGTACTCCAGATGTGGCCTCACCAATGCTGAATAGAGGGGGATAATCACTTCCCTCAATCTGCTGGCAATGCTCCTACTAATGCAGCACAATATACCATTAGCCTTCTTGGCAACAAGGGCACACTGCTGACTCATATCCAGCTTCTCATCCACTGTAATCCCCAGGTCCCTTTCTGCAGAACTATTGCTTAGCCAGTCGGGCCCCAGCCTTATTTCACCAGCAGAGCCCTGACTGCTGGCCAGGTTCAACGGAGCCCCTGGGATTCCCAGGGGACAAGAGTGAGCAAAAAGCAGGTTGCCAGGAGCACCCTGAGCTGCAGCAGGGTTTGCATGCTGCTGGGGACACAGCAACTGAAGCAGCTGCTTCCCGGGCTGTCCCCAGGCATCTGTCTCTCACCGTGGTGTAGGTATGGGGGGCGTGTCACGGGGTTCGCACCATTCCCCACCGTGGCACCTCCTTGTGGTGCATCTGGGGATTAGCTCACCGCTGCTTTGACACTGTCTCTTGCATTTCTCTGCCTCTTGTCCCAATCTCTCCCTAGGCACTTCTCTCTTGCCCATGAGTTGCAGCACTTCTTCTCCAGGGCTTGCCCCCCTGGTGGGTCACTAGAGTTTCCCCCCTGTGGGGTATCAAATTCTCTCTAAATAAACCGCCTCAAGAAGCAGCCTGCAAAGTCCACTGGCCTGTCCCATGCCATCCCCCATGGCTGGAGGGAACTGAGACCTGCCCTCTGCACTGGGGACCCTACAATCAGTAGCTAACGCCCCTGCGGCCTAACCTTTGCTGCTGTTTTCCCACAGCTCCTTCCTAGTGAGAGTGAGGGCTGATGCTCTCCCCCACCGCCCCCTTCTGCTCTCCTTTCTCTGGCTTCTAACTGCCCAGCTGGGGCTGAATATCCAGCCCACACTTCACCCAGGGGTAGCCCATCCTGTCAAGTCACTGCTCCTGAGCCATTTTAACCCCTCCAGGGTGTGTGGAGGGTGAACACACCCTCACGGGGTGTCTCAGGAGTGCTCTGGTTGACGCCGGGTGTCTCACGAGCTAGGGGCGCTCTGGTTGACGCCGGGTGTCTCACGAGCTAGGGGCGCTCTGGTTGACGCCGGGTGTCTCACGAGCTAGGGGCGGCTCTAGGCACTAGCAAAACAAGCTGCTGCCTAGGGCGGCAAAATATAGGGGGCGGCAAAAGGCTGGGGCCCCAGCTCATCCTGCCGCTGCGAGCCGAGGAGCGGCCCGTCCCCTGCAGCCAGGCAGGGCCGCGCTACCGGCTCCGCTTGGGGGAGAGGGATGGCCCCTTACCGGTAGCGCGGCCCCGCCTGGCTGCAGAAGACAGGCCGCTCCTCCTCCGCTTGTTCCCCGGGTCCTAAACAGCCCGGCAGCAGCTTGGCGGGAGGGGCTGAGCCCTGCCCCGCTCAGAGCCGCGTGGTCGGGGGCGGGGCTACAAGCTCCGGGCCGAGTGGTGGCAGCTGAGCTCAGTCTGGAGCTTGCGGTCCCACCCCCTCCCCACGCGGCTCTGAGTGGGGAAGAGCTCAGCCCCCTCCGGAGCCATGCGGCTGCCGCGCGGTGAGCCGGGGGTAAGCAGCCGGGGCGGGGGGGTGGCTAAGGGGCAGGGAGTCCCGGGGACACTCAGGGGGCAGGGAGGGGGCACAGGTTCTGTGTGTGTGGGGGGGTGGTCAGGGGCCAGGGAAGGGGGGTTGGATTGGGGGGTCTCAGGGAGGTGTTTGTCAGGCACCCCCCGACCCCATTACCCCCCAGGCCCAGCCCTGACCCCCAGCTCCAAGCCCAGCCCCTCTGATCCAGACACCCCCCACAGCCCTGACCCCCAGCTCCAAGCCCAGCCCCTAGGACCTGGGCACCCCCCCGGCCCCATCCCCCTCACAGCCCTGACCCCCAGCTCTGAGCCCAGCCCCTCTGATCCAGACACCCCCCCTCACCCCATTCCCCCCACAGCCCTGACTCCCAGCTCCGAGCCCAGCCCCTCTGATCCAGACACCCCCCTCACCCCATTCCCCCCACAGCCCTGACTCCCAGCTCCGAGCCCAGCCCCTCTGATCCAGACACCCCCCCCTCACCCTATTCCCCCCACAGCCCTGACCCCCAGCTCCGAGCCCAGCCCCACTGTTCCAGACACCCCCCCTCACCCCATTCCCCCCCTCAGCCCTGACCCCCAGCTCCGAGCCCAGCCCCTCTGATCCAGACACCCCCCTCACCCCATTCCCCCCCACAGCCCTGACCCCCAGCTCTGAGCCCAGCCCCTCTGATCCAGACACCCCCTCACCCCATTCCCCCCACAGCCCTGACCCCCAGTTCCGAGCCCAGCCCCTAGGACCTGGGCACCCCCCCGGCCCCATCCCCCCCACAGCCCTGACCCCCAGCTCTGAGCCCAGCCTCTCTGATCCAGACACCCCCCTCACCCCATTTCCCCCCACAGCCCTGACCCCCAGCTCCGAGCCCAGCCCTTCTGATCCGGACTCCTCCCTGACCCCATTCCCCCCACAGCCCTGACTCCCAGCTCTGAGCCCAGCCCCTCTGAGCTGGGCACCCCCCTGACCCCATTCCCCCCACAGCCCTGACCCCCAGCTCCGAGCCCAGCCCCTCTGATCCGGACTCCTCCCTGACCCCAGTCCCCCCACAGCCCTGACCCCCAGCTCCGAGCCCAGCCCTTCTGATCCGGACTCCTCCCTGACCCCATTCCCCCCCACAGCCCTGACCCCCAGCTCTGAGCCCAGCCCCTCTGATCCAGACACCCCCCTCACCCCATTCCCCCCACAGCCCTGACCCCCAGCTCCTAGCCCAGCCCCTCTGATCCGGACTCCTCCCTGACCCCAGTCCCCCCACAGCCCTGACCCCCAGCTCCGAGCCCAGCCCTTCTGATCCGGACTCCTCCCTGACCCCATTCCCCCCCACAGCCCTGACCCCCAGCTCTGAGCCCAGCCCCTCTGATCCAGACACCCCCCTCACCCCATTCCCCCCACAGCCCTGACCCCCAGCTCCGAGCCCAGCCCTTCTGATCCGGACTCCTCCCTGACCCCATTCCCCCCACAGCCCTGACTCCCAGCTCTGAGCCCAGCCCCTCTGAGCTGGGCACCCCCCTGACCCCATTCCCCCCACAGCCCTGACCCCCAGCTCCGAGCCCAGCCCCTCTGATCCGGACTCCTCCCTGACCCCATTCCCCCCACAGCCCTGACCCCCAGCTCTGAGCCCAGCCCTTCTGATCCGGACTCCTCCCTGACCCCATTCCCCCCCCAGCCCTGACCCCCAGCTCTGAGCCCAGCCCCTCTGAGCTGGGCACCCCGCTGACCCCATTCCGCCCACAGCCCTGACCCCTAGCTCTGAGCCCAGCCCCTCTGATCCAGACACCCCCGACCCCATTCCCCCCACAGCCCTGACCCCCAGCTCTGAGCCCAGCTGCTCTGAGGTGGGCACCCTCCGACCCCATCCCCCCACCCCAGACCCCCAGCTCTGAGGCGAGCCCCTCTGAGCCAGACAACCTCCGACCCCATCTCCTCACAGTCCTGAGCCCAGCCCCTGTGAGCCGGGCACCCCCCAAAGCCCAGCTCCCCACCCAGCCCTGGGCAACAGCAGCACCACCTCCAGGCAGTGACAGCCCATTGGCACCAACCATCACCCAGCAACAGCCCATTTTGTAATTGCAAATGTATACAGACCAGTAAAGCATTTAATGTTTTTAAATAATGTATTTGGTGTATTTTCAAATTATTACAAATTAATTTTCACTAGTTATTTTTTACATTTCCAAATACATGTTACTATAGTATTGCAACTTTTTTTTATGGAAGGGGCCCCCAAAATTGCTTTGCCCTGAATCCTCTGGGTGGCCCTACCCAGTGTGTGTGAGGAGCCGGGGAGGGAGGGAAACGGGGTCCCCTGGAGCCGAGCCCGGGCTGCGATGGCGGTGAGGGGCTCCTGGAGTGTGTGAGGAGGTGAGCGGCCGACTGGGTTCGTCGGTGCTGAGCAGGTAGCCCCACAACCGGAGATCCTCGCCTTCCCTCCTGCCAGGGCTGGGCCAGGGCACCATGAGGCTGAAGAGCAGCAGGTCCAGGGGGCTCTCCAGGTCTTTGGCCGCCAGCATGTCGAGGGTGAGGGCGGTGAGCACGAACTGATCCACCTTGGCCACCAGCAGTGCTGCGAAGCCCAGGGAGGGGGCCGTGTTCTTTGCGCCACCCCGTAGCCGTGCCGCCACCTGGAAGTACTCCCGCTCCGTGCTGCCCAGCAGCTCCACCCGCATGGGGACAGAGTCGCAGCTGGGCCGGGGCTCGGCTGCAGTGTGCTGGTAGCGGATCCCACATTTGGGGGGGAGGCCAGTGCTGGGGCAACAGGGGGTGTGAGTGGGGGGCACTGGTGGGCGGGGGGGCTCATGTCTGGGGGCGGGGGGGGCAGCCAAAAATTTTTTTGCTTGGGGCGGCAAAAAACCTAGAGCCGGCCCTGGCTCTAGTTGACGCCAGGTGTCTGAGGAGCTAGGGGCGCACTGGTTGACACCATGTGTCTCACGAGCTGGGGGCGCTCTGGTTGGTGTCTCAGGAGTGCCAATGGGAGGGGAAAGAAAGCGCTGTGGACTTGGTGCTGAAGTAAGCAAAGGACTAGCAGTGCTACCTTGCTAGGTGACCCTGACAGTACCCCCGCTGCCCTAGTCCTGCAAATGCCAGCACCATGCAGCTCTGCTGATGCCTGGCAGTCCAAACTCACAGCCCCACTCTGCTATCTCAACCCTGGGCTCCCTGCACCCAGAGCTCTGCTGATGCCCCTCACTCCTGATAGCATCTAATAGCTGTTATTCCAGTCCAGGGCCTCTCTTGAACAGAGAACTCTAATCACACCAGATGGCATGCTGCTTTAGTGACACGGACACAGTTCCACTAGTGACTAGACCGGGACTGTCAAACTTGCTTCACTTGTGATCTGAGATGGGATCTCACCTCACGTTTCTGAGGCCACTTCTCCATGGGCCCTCTCCTGCCAGCCCCTTGTTCCCCTGCCCCAAGACCAGTCCTGCTTTAAGCATCTCCGAAGGAGTTTGCAAACTGCAGCTGTTTCCAATTTGCTTTGGTTTTTACTAGACAAGATCCTAGCAAGAGGAGGAAAATATCCATGTTCCAAACATGCGGCTACAGGCTGCGTCCATTTCAGGAACAACCTCACTGAATTATCACATGACAGAATATTTATTACGGGGTAAAACAGGTTTCAGGCTAGAAATCTGGAGGTGGTTTCCCAGGAATGCGCTCTTCTCCTGCCTTTCTTTGCTTGTCTGTGATATGGACTGAGCAGGGCCGGCTCCAGGGGCTTTGCCGCCCCAAGCAGCCAAAACAAAACAAAAGAACAACAATAACAACAACAACAACAAAAGCCGCGATCGCGATCTGCGGCAATTCAGCGGGAGGTCCTTCGCTCCGACCGGGAGTGAGGGACCCTCTGCTGAATTGCTGCCGAATAGCTGGACCTGCTGCCCCTCTCCGGAGGGGCTGCTCCAAGCACCTGCTTGCTAAGCTGGTGCCTGGAGCCAGCCCTGGGACTGAGCCACTGACCAAGCTGGAAAATGCTCTGGAATTTTATGATTGTCAGTAATAAGAATGCTGATGACTACAATAGTACCTAGAAGCCCTGATCAGTATCACTGGCCAGCCCCTGTCTGAGAGAGCCTACAGGCATATCCTCTGGGGTTCACTGCAGTTGAATTAGGGCTCTGACACTCCAGAGACCCCTGGGTATCACAGTGGCCATTTATATTTGTGTCCAAGACCTCATGACCAGGTGGACAGCATGCACAGCTGGAGCCAGTAACAGGGACCAGTAAGAGGGTTGTTTCTGTAACTCGGAGAGAACTTCCCCAGACTCAGTACTTCTTCTGACAGCTGTCTGTAGGGACAGCCCTGCTGTTAAGTCGCTGGGTATTTGGGATAAAAGGAAATGTAGACTCACCTCAGAGCAGACCACTCATCCACACTGACAGTGGCCAGTGTCTGATGCTGTCAGCTTCCCATAGTTCGTGTCTATTTAACCCTGTGATTGGTTTCATTATTTTTTTGTTTGTGGCCTTTAAATCTCTAAGGCCTCTGCTGTCTGCAGATAGGCAGCCCCACTGCATTGAGTTCAGCCCAGATTGTTCACACACTGTGCTCTCTTTCATCCAGACTTGACTGACATTCTTTTAATGTAAAATAAAAGTCATTCATGCTGAAATCATCTGGCTGCTCTTGTGTATGGAGAAGCCCCACATATGTGCAGTATACAAGGAGGGGTTCCTCCCTGACCCTGGCTGAGGATCTATTTACACCTCAAAGCCAGGCTCCTGTATTGCTATATGAGTCAGAAACCTGGATCCTCTTACAGGCAGACTTGGCGTGGCTAGAGGCACTCCAGAGGAGCCGTCAGTACCAAATCCTGAACATAAAGTGGTTTGACTTTGTGCAAAATGTTACAGTCTCGCAGAGCTCTGGCCTTCCTTCAGTCGCTCACCATATTCAAAAGTGACGTTGCATACCCAGCACACTGTGCTCTCAAACGCTCCATCAGCACGCAAAAGGGCACACACCCTGACTCTATCTGGGGCTGCCTGCATGGCCACCCCAGAGAAGAGAGTCACAGGACTGAGCCAGAGCTGGGAACCTTACTACAGGATGCCTGGTGCAATGCCATCAGCCGTGGTCGCTCTGCCTGGCACAATAGTCTGTGGACTATGCATGTTTGATGATGCATGAGGCTCCAGAGACCCCGTAGCCTGTCTCCGAGCTAGTGTACCCGGAGGCACAATCCTTACTCATGTAAATAAAGCACAGCTAAGACTAGGTGCAGGCAGAGCTGTCAATTGTCTCTGCTGTGACAGGTTGCTAATAACTCTGCATCTGATCCAACCATTCAGCTAAAGCTGCCACTTGCCAGGGAATAATGAACGTACTGTGAAATCTGAGGCAAATAAAATAATTACAGACCCCGACTCACACAGCTTACCGCAATCTGATCACCAGTCAGGCTGGGGTTTATGGGCCCATTGCGTGGTGAGCAGTGTCTGTAACTGCGGAAGGGGGCTGTATATATGGGAGGCACAGACCCAGCCAGCTGTTGCAAGGCATGATGCTAATGGGAATCCCAGCTTGTTTTGATGGTGGTGACAGCTGTTCCTGTTTCGCCCCCAGGCTTCACAGTCCAGTGACAAGGGCTGGCACTAGGAATCACCATTGGACTCGCAGCTACAGGGCCGTGCCGTACTCAGCCACCCACACACTCCCCAGAGATGGCTTCCCATCACCCCCATTGGGGGATGGAGGCACAGCCCCTCAGGCATAAAGCTGTGATAATGTGGCCCCCTCCCTGCACTGAGACCTACTCTACACCCCCCCCCCCGATAAGCTTCTCTCTGGTGCATAGATAGTGCATAGATAGGGGTAGTGCATAGATCCTCTGAGCTGCTGACTAGGTGCAGCTGGGGAGGGGCACACCTCGGATGGCCATTGGGATGTGAGGAAGGCAGTACCTCACCCTGTCACCCCCCTGCAAGACAGCACCCACGCAGATCACCTGCATCCAGCATTTGAACAGCAGGAAACACAGACTGATTCCACCAGCCTGGGGGGCTGCAAGAGAGCAACTGGGACTCCAGCACACGGGCTGGGAGCCACTCCCAACCACCAAGGGCCAGGCCCTCTGTCCACCAGCTTCCCCACAGTGTCCCCTGCCAACGAGCCTCAGCCCTGACCTGCAGAGCATGCACCAGGAGGCCAGTGCCCACAGCCAACCCAGTCCTGCTGCAGGTGCCAGGGCAGGCCAGATGCATGCCAGTTCTGGGGCTGGTGTTTGTGCCTGAGCCCCCTGGATTCCCCATGCAGCCCCCTAGGACTCACACAGGGCCCCTCTGCAGCGAGGGAGAAATGCAGGAACGTGCCGCATTCTTGGTGGAAGCCCAGCACTGCTGAAAGACCCCAGTGATGAGCATCTGGAAATGGAGGATGTGTGCCAGGAGCTAGCCTCGTGCTCGCTGAAGCCACAGGGAGGGGAGGCAGCAATGTCAGCAGCTGTGCTGAGGGGTTCCTGTCCCCTCCAAGGGATGGGTCAGAAAGGGATCCCCAGCGAGGACAGGGCGTGGGGGTGGGGGGCAGATTGGGCCAGTCTTGCAGAAGATTCATGAGAGTCACCTATTACAGACTAGTATCTACAAAGCAGCATGGCACAAACCCGTTACAGGCCTGAGGGTGCCAGGGGATGTTACACTGAAAGTGCCATGAGAACGCAGAGGATCCCCCACCTCCCATCACAGAAGTTGGCTCTCATGGTTAGACCATAGACCTGGGAGTCAGGACTCCTGGGTTCTGTTCCCATCTTTGCCGTTGACATGCTGTGTGACTTGGGGCATGTCCCTTCCCCCCGGGGGTCACATCAGTGCAACGGGCTGATGCCGCTGCCTATGGCAGCTGAGAGCGCACAGCAGGATTGTTCCTGAAACAGGAACATGCCGTGCAGGCTGCTCCCCATGACACATGTGGCGGTGGGGCTGATCTCTGGCACGCGATGTGTGCATGTTGCCGCACAGCTCCCCCTGAGCAGCAGCAGCTGAGTTTACATGACAGACCTAACCCCTCTATGATCACTCCCAAGCCCCATCTCACTTAGGTCCCTGTGCAGCCCAGCCCAGCCTGGGAGCCTCTGTTGTATGGAGACTCCAGTCGCCACAGCAGCTAGGTAAGAATCCTCCCACGTCCACAACCCTGACAACCAGCTATTCCTCTCCAGCCCAGCGCTTTACAACAGCTCCTCCCATTCCCCGCTGCACCCTGCGTGAGCCTCAACACTGCCAGAGTCCCGCACAGCCCCTCAACACCAGCCTCCATCCCCACTCAGCTCTCTCACACATGCCAGTTCTGTGAGGAGCACACAGGAAACATGCATGAAACCAGAGTAAGCAGCTCCACATGCACTCAGACCCCACCATGGAGCCACAAAGCCAGGGCGTGGTGCCCCCTCCCCTCTGTAAGGGTGACTGGCTGACAGGTCTCACCCCGTGCCCATAGGTGTGAGGCACAGTGGTTCTGCCCTACGCCCGTGCCAGCTGCTCTGTCATGGCCGGAATCCTTTCACAGATCTGGCAGACCAAGTCTCAGAAGGCAGGGGAGGAGGAGAAAACTTGTACGTACCCAGCTTCTGGAACTCCTTCCCCTCCAGGAACCCGGCACAGGCAGCAAGTGGCAGCAGGGGGAAGAGGCTGTCCTGTGCCCAGCTGGTTCATGTAACCTACCACCTGACCCCGGGCCATGTACCGAGCCTATGCAAAGAAGCAGCAGGCTGCTGCTCACCATGCCTGAGCACAGGGCGGGGGAGCGGCCACAGCGCCTCTATCCCCTCTGCTCACTTCCTAAACTCAATCCAGATTTGCTTTAAGGGAAACTGCATGAAATTGATTCCCCCACCCCCTTATCCCAGGCCCTTCTTAAAGATATAGCCTCTGCATTTCCACCAGCACAGACACATACAGCCAGAGACAGCACTGGACCCTGCTCTGTCACGACAGCCCACTGCACGCACTGTGCCACAGACCTGCATGGGCCATATGAGTACTAACTATGAGCTACGCCCAGAGCCAAAAGGGGATCTGCTGAGGTGAAATGGACGTTGCTGCAGGGAGCAGCCAGCACAGAGAAGTTTACCCTTTGCCGGTCACCAGCTTCAACAGTACCTGCTGCTGCTGAGTACGTCCCTGGAGGGTGCCTCTTGGAACTCAGGAATGTATTTCTGCACTGGCCGTGTGCAGAAAGTACACCTGAATTTTCTTGGACAAGCTCAACTGTGGAAATGCTTTGGCCATGAACCCCAGGCTGCTCCCAGTGAGGTACCTGGGACCTTTTCCATGGATTTTATACCAAGTGTGCTCAGGGCCTAGTAGTGCCAAAATGTCTAAAGCCAAACAGGGAGAGCAGCTTGGAGCCCTTGTTATCAGCCTTTTGATACTATTCCAATAGATTCTAAGGCCAAAAGGGCCCACTGTGATCACCCAGTCTGACCTCTTGGATAACACAGAGACCTGCCCCAACATAATCCCTACAGCAGGTATTTTAGAAAAAAAATCCAAACAATTTAAAACATTGTCAGTGATGGGGAATCCACCATGACCCTTGGTAAGTTGTTCCAATGGCTAATTACTCTCACGCTTACAAATGTACTGGTTATTTCTAGACTGAATTTGTCTAGTTTCAACTTCCAGCTGACGGGCCGATGATAACCCCAGTCATCCTGTTTACCCATTATAAATATTGGCACAACATTTGTTTTCATCCAGTCTTCTGAAACTTCCCCAGTGCTCCAAGACTTAGTGAAAATCAACATTAATGGTCTGTCAAGCACCTTGGGCAGCTCTTTTAAAATTCTTGGATTCAAGGTTTTTGAACCTGTTGATATATAAATGTCTGACTTTAGTAGCTTCTGTTTAACATCCTGCAGAGGTACTAGTGAAATGGAAAAAATGTGTGAATAGTTGAATGTTGTGCCCTTGGCAACGTCTCACAAGGTTGGGTAGGCCTGTGCTCAGGAGAGAGAGGAGGGGAGAGGATGAGGGCAAGTGGAAGGTGGCCAGAGATTGCCCAGACCAGTCCACGCAGGGCATTACCATGCCAGCCTGAGAAGTGTCATACTGCACCCTCCCCCTGGGAGCATGAAGTGTCCCTCCCCCATCACCTTTAATAAACTGGGATCAGGCAGCAGGATCCAGTTATTACTTGGGACTTTGCCCAGCTGCTTGTGACTTGAGCCCAGAGGCAGCATTTCCGTGAGAACTGCATGCTCATCCAGCCCTGACCTCCATCTGGGGGGGAGACCCAAGCAAGCCTGCAAGCCCAGTGCCCTGCTGAGGGTTTGGCCTAGCATCCCAGGAAACCAGATCTAGTAACAGGACCAGAGAGGGGACTTTTGTCCCAGCCAGAACCTCTCCCTGTCAGGGCCTGATGCTGGGCTCCATATCCAGCCAGGAGGCCGAGCTAGCATCCTGCAACACACCCCCATGCGACTCACGCCAAACTGCAGCATCCTCTCTCCCTCTGCCAGCTCTGCCTCCCACACTCAGGTGGTCCCCGCTGGCATCTGTGGTTGGGGATGCCAGAGGGTGAAGAGCCAGCGCCATTAAGTCTGTCATTACAGCCCCCTGCACCTGCCTCCCCCCAACACAGAGCACCCAGTAGGCCAGCAGCAGTCAGCCATGGTCCACAGCCCTCAGCCACGCAGCCCAGGGCAGGGGGCTGACAGGGCCCAGCCTTTCCTGCAAGAAACCCCGGGGGCAGGGAGGAGGATGTCCCCCTTCCCCTTGATCAGCCAGTTCAGTGTTGCTGACGGCTTCTCTCTGTGGCACAAGGCAGCGACTTGGCCACCGAGGGACGAGAGAAACTCAGGCTCCATGGCCCATTAACACCTAGGCCCCAACCTGGGCCAATGCTGCAGGGGGCCAGGCAGTGAGTGTGGGCTTGTAGCCATGTGGATGCCTCCCACAAGGGCCAGGCCTGAGAACCACAGCTCAGCCAGGCCAGCACTGCCGTTCCTGTCCTGGGCACTGAGTGGAGGCAGCTTCCAAAGCTCAGACACTGCCCCAGCCCCTGCTAGCATGGTGGGAGGAGCAGGCAGGGCCCTGGCTTTTGGTCCCAGGCTCCACCCAAGGAACACAGCCCCTTGCCCCTGTCACGGAGTCCCCAGGCGATGCTCTGGAACTGCTCCCCACAAAGCCAGTCAGGACTTTGGGGAGCCTCCTCTCCCTCGGAGCAGACTGTCTCCAGGGCAAGAAGCTCACATGGATTCACCTCCTGGGTCTCTCCTTGGAGCATTCAGCATATGCCCCTCCGTGCACTTCCCACAGCGAGTCCGCCCAGGCGGCGTCCTGGGGAAGCCAGAGGGTCCTGCATCCCCACTTTGCTTTGCAGTCAGACGTGACGCTTAGCCAGCCAGTAAAACAGAGGTTTATTAGATGACAGGAACACGGTCTAAAACAGAGCTTATAGGTCCAGAGAACGAGGCCCAGCGAGCCAGATAACCCCGTCTTCCCGTTCCCAGCCAGCCCCAAACTGAAACCCCCTCCAGCCCCTCCTTTCTGGCCTTTGTTTCTTTCCCGGGCCAGGGGGTCACCTGATCTCTTTGTTCACCTTTAGCTATTCCCTTGCAGGGTGAAGGGCCCCAGCCATTTGTTGCTAGGATACAAAGTGTCGGCAATTTATGCACACTGGAGACTTAGGAAATGCATAGGGGAAACTGAGGCACCCACACAGTATTCAGAGGAAACATTAAGCACAGCCCCACTTCGTCACATCCCCACACTTGGGGAGGGGGCAGGAGGACACTCTCCAGGGGAGGTCATTCCAGAACTGACCCGATGGCCTCTAGAGCCTTCCTCTGAGCAGCAGGGGCCACGCACTCGGGAGGCCAGAGACGGGGCTGCACAGAGCCCAGCCCGGCTCTGGCCCCAGTGCTGCTGCACTAAAGCCAGCCCTCTGGGCTGAGGGCAGGGGGACAGGCGAGATCCCAGCGAGGCTCTCACAAGGTATTGAACTGCCTGGCAGCAGGGCCGGTGCAACCCATTAGGCGACCTAGGCGGTTGCCTAGGGCACTAACATTTGGGGGGCGGCATTTTGGGTCCCTCAGCGGCAACCACGGTGGCCGGATCTTCGGCCGCCCCGGTCGTCGTCGGCATTTAGGCGGAGGAAGCTGGGGTAGGGGGGCGCGGGGAGGGCCGCCTGCAGCAAGTAAGGGCGGGGGGGTGGCACACAGGGGAATTCCCTGCCCCAGCTCACCTCTGCTCCGCCTCCTCCCCGCTCTGCTTCTCTCCCTCCCAGGCTTGCGGCTCCAAACAGCTGCTTGGCGCCGCACGCCTGTGAGGCAGGAGAAGTGGAGCGGCGACGGCGTGCTCGGAGAGGAGGCGGAGCAGAGGTGAGCTGGGGCGGGGAGCTGCCGCATGGCTCCCTGGGCCGTGGGGCGCTGCCGTGGGGAGGAAACCTCAGGGCAGAGGGGAGGAGCTGCTGCAGGGGGGGTGCCACAGGGCGGGGGGGGGGGGAGTTGCTACGGGGGGGGCGCCTTAGGGCAGGAGGGGACGGAGAGTTGCCACAGGGCTCGGGGTGGGAGGGTGGGGACAAGGTGGAAGTTTCGCCTAGGGCGTGAAACATCCTTGTATCCACCCTGCCTAGCAACTGCAGTGAGCCCAGCCACGAGCGGCCTCTCCGTGCCAGCCTGGCCGCCTCCCATGCTAGCTGGGGCTGGTCACACTTGAGCCACTTGCAGAGGAGCCCAACATTCCAGCTGACTCAGTGCAGGTCCCCAGGGCACAATGGGAGAGATGAACCTGCCCCTGCATCATCATTCCTGGGCCTTGTTCTGCGGCGTTTCAGTGACCAGGAGCAGGAGGGGCTGGCTGCTTTGTCCACTGCCTGGTAAGGGCTGGCAGGAGATGGGCAGGCTGCTCCCTGGTATCCCCCCCAGCTCTGCCAGGGCGATGTGCCTTCCCGCTGCTGCTCCCATCCTGGGGCCCTACTCACAGCTGCAGTGCTGCTCATTTTGACTGCAGGTCCTCATTCCTGGGATCCCCTATTGTTCCATCAATGCCCTGCTGCAGTCCTGATCTATAGCTCCCCGCCTGCCCCAGCTCTGCCGCTGCCCCTCAACCCCAACCCACAGTCCCCTGCTAGTCTAGTGCTGGGCTCCTCCCCCAGCTCTGCCACTGCCCCTCAATCCAGACCCACAGCCCCCCCATTCCCCCTCATTATTGCAGTACCAAAATCCTTCCTGCAGAGAAGCGCTTGGGTGTGGAATGGATTGTGGATTCTCTCTCTGCTCAACCCCGGCCGGGCAACTGTGTTCGCCTTGGGGAATGGCAGTGCCTAAGCCACTCGGGCTAAAGGGAATGGCCAGGTAGGTTGCAGCCCAGCATCAGTGTGGATTTGACCACAGAGCGACCCCCTCAGAGTCCCGTCCCCCAACCCATAGGCTCAGAGCTCCCAGCAGCCGTCCTGGGGCAGTGGGGCTCTCTCCAAGCAGATACACTCTGTGGCTGGCACTTCAGAGGCCTCTGAGTATCCCTGCATGGTGACCATGCCCTGCCTGCACGAGTTCTCTGGGGGGCCCTGGAAGAGCAGGCTCCAAGAACATCAGAACCGGGCACAGGCATGCACGCACAGGAGCTCTGGAGACGCCGTTCCGTGTCCGCTCTGCTCCATGCATAGCAGCAGCCCCGCAGGCCCTAGGGCTACTGGATCGGGGCCCTGCTCTTGAAAGGAAGGCTGAGTTCTGCCCTGTAGCATGCCCTTGCCAACACTGCCAGGCAATGAGTTTGGGGGTCTCCCTGGTGTCGCACAACCCCACCGCAGGGAGTGGCACGTTACCCGCCTACCCTGGGGCTGTAAACAGGACAATACAAAAGCTATGGCTGACATGGAACAGAGATGCCCTCCAGGGTCACGTGCCAGCCAGCTGCCATCACCACACAGACCAGAGTCAGACACCAGGAGACCAGCCAGATGCTACATCCCCCCCTTCCCTTCAAATACACTCCCCCCACCCTCCCCCACACACCACACCCTCCCCCCACATACACATACCCCACATCCTCCCCCACAACCCCACATCCTCCCCCACCACACACACCGCATCCTCCCCAACCACCCCAGACCCTCTCACCACATACACATACCCCTCATCCTCCCCACCACACCATACCCCTCCCCCCACACCACAAACACATCCTCCTTCACCACACCCCTCCCCCCACACTACAAACACCACATCCTCCCCCCACCACATCCTCCCCACCACCACACACACATCCTCCTCCCCACACCAAACCACATTCTCCCCCACCACATAACAACTTCCCCCATCGTTCCCCCTTCCACACCATCCTCCCCCCCACACCACACCATATCCACATTTATCCCCCTACACTGCCCACTCACCTAACCTTCACATGTGTCAGACACACACTGCATCCATACAGCCATCGCATCCACTCCACACATACCCCACATCCAACCTCCACACATCCCCCCACATCTCTGGGTTAATGGGCTTGGAGCCTGTGCTTCGAAGGGAGCCTTGCAGGCAGGGCCACTGTTCTCATGACATGATACACAATTGCCTCAGACCTATCAGGCCCAGACTCCAGCACTCAGGGTACCACACTGATGCCCGGGGAAAGCCTCCTGTCCAGGGGGCTTTGGGGCAAAGGGAGAAGTGCAAAAACAATTGCCCAATGAATCATCTATGCAAACAGTCAGGGAGTGTCTTGGGGGTTTCCACCTACCACCTCCAGGAGTGGCTAATGCAGCCTGCCACATGGCAGAGCTACCTCTGCTGGGGGCACTGGGCTTCCAGGGGGAGACACGCACCCCATGGTGCTGTAGGAGTAAAATGCCAGTTTGTGGGTGGGGGAGAGATGCCTTTCTACTTCCCGGGAGCTTTAACACTGCAGTGCTCCTGCACCTGCAACATGACAGCTGCATGCAAGTTTATTGTATGAGTGCATGCAGGGGAATGCATGCACATTCCCATGCACGTGTGCACACAACCATATGCACATTCCATGCTGTACACCTGTGTGCATGCACACACATGAAGAGCAGTCCTTGCATAGGCTCAGAGCATCTTAGTCCTGCTTGGGAAGAAAAAAACAGCCTGGGGTGCAGAGTAGCTCTGGATGTCTGCATGAGTGATGTCGCTCAGCCCACCGAAAGGACTGGGGTTCTGCTTTTGCTCTCAGCTCAGGGCAGTGCTAATCTCTAATTTGCGTGTTAGAGGCCTGTGCTTTGGCAAGTGAAGGATCAGCGTTTGAGTGCCGGCTCCCAGCACAGGGGTGGGTGGACGTGCATCGGTGGCTTTTCTGGTAATTATGTCTGTGGTCTCAGCACATTGGTTCATTACACTTGTGTTGCCTGACCAAGGTGACAGGCAGCTGGCAGCTTACAGAGTTTAAAAACACCTTTGAGCCCCTTTCGATCTCCCCTATCCCCTGCTCCCGCAGCATTCCTATGTCCTGACAGAGCATTTGAAATCAGGTCTTGAGATCTGCTCCAGATCACCCCACTGTAGCAGCTTGTAGAGAAAGGGCTTTCTTTTATAATGGCACGACACATCATCCCCTCCAAAGCAACAGCCCGTCCACACAAGGAGATATAGGGCTCCCAAAGAACTCCAGAATTGTAACAATGATATCTGGAAACAGGACAACATTGAGAGCAGAAGTGGCCTTATTTCACAGGGCATCCTGCCTAGCTGGCTGTGTCTGGGATTGGGCACAGGCTACTCAGCCTTCAGGTTCTAGCAGACTGGCTCTCTCCCCTGTGGGTTGCATGCAGGGCACAGGGAAGGGCAAATTGCAGCAGAATTCTCCACTCACCCTGGAGATTGCAGTTCACACCCACTCTGCACTGGTGGAAGTGACGACACAAGGGGTAAGATGGGGCACCCGAGGACACCAGAGTGAATGGACACTGGGCAGCGGTGGCTGAAAGCTGTGATCTCCCATGCATTTCTTGTCACAGTCTAGTCTAGCCTGGGAAAGGGTAAGCAAACCTGCTTCTGCCACCACAGGGCTCGGCCCCCATTTACAGCCCCACCTGCACTTTCACACCTGCCTGAAGCACAGCTTAAAAGTCCGTGCTGGCAAAGAAGGCTCCAACCCAGCCTGGCCTGGCCGTGGAGATGGGCCCAAGCTGCCTTATGGCAGCTGGGTGGGGACAGAGACTGGAGCATGTTTGTTGAACACCCTCCTCGCACAGTTTGGGCCCATGCTCACTAGCCTGACAACCCGTTTGAGTGCCCCTCAGCTGCGTTCAAACAGCCCCACCAGGCTGCCCTGCCGGTGGAGAAAAAGCCTCTGCACATGATTGCAGTGGCAGTCTCACTGGCCAGCAAGGCCTGAACAGACCCTGGAGACCATCCTGCCTTCTCCCCCTACCCGTATCCCTGCCAGTCAGGGCTGGCATGCTGCTACATGAACTCTGCTCTGCTTAGGGTAACCAGACAGCAAGTGTGAAAAATCGGGACAGGAGGCGGGGGGTAATAGGAGCCTATATAAGAAAAAGACCCAAAAATCGGGACTGTCCCTATAAAATCGGGCCATCTGGTCATCCTAGCTCTGCTGGGGATGACCAGAGGCCTCCAGCTGTCTGGCGCTTTTCCCCAGCACATTGCCTCCTTTCAGCACAGCAGCAGCTGCCGAGGCTGCATCCATCTAGCCAAGGGCCTCATGTAAACAGGAAAGGAGCAATTTCCTTTGTACAGTATTGTTGTGTTTACTGTCCTGCCCATCCGAGCTATAATGACCTGGATGGAATGGGCTGCAAATTCCATGCAGTGCGCGCCCCAGCACAGCCCCAGCCATGGATGATGGCAGCGGCACACGGCACATCCACACACCTCATTAGCAGTGTGGGGATCTAGGGACACGGGAGGCTTAGGAAACAGCACAGTCTGCACAGTGTTGCCCACCCTTACAAAATACACAACCCAAGTATGGGAGCAGTGCCGGTTTCGGTGCATGCTGCCCTTACTCCATCCCTAGATTTCATGAGGCAATGCTGGCATCTCCCCTCCCACTGCACACTGACTGCCAGGCTGCCAGCGGGCGCCTGCTCATGTCCACATGAAGCATCACAGGCTGGCTGCTGTAGTGCCCAAGGGCCGCACCTCAGCATAAGCCATGGGGACAGCCCATAGAGCCTGGTGTGATCTAGCTGGGCTGGCCTCTGCCGGGGGTGCTGCCCTTTGAGGTGAGGGTGGGAGCCTCGCTCGGCTGAGGGTAGCAGGTCTGTGACTGAGGCTGATGACAGGGTTGCAGGCTGTCACACAGGGGCAGGGACAGACACGTATGTTGGGGATGCCCATCAATGCTCCACTGGCTCTCTCGTCTCCTGCTAAACTCCCAGCAACTCATGTCCCCATTAACGGCCTTGACAAAGGCACCCTTGTCTCACTCACATCCATTCAGAATGGCACTGCCATGCTTCTCTGTCCATCCCTCCGCTGGCTCCCCCTGTGCCATTGCATCATATGTGAGCCATATCTCTTCACTTCCAAGGCGCTTCGCAACCAATCCCCACCCGACTGACCATCTCTCATTCGCTCCCGCGCATGACACCAGCCTCCATCACCCACTTCTTAAATTCTCTAACAAGCCCCTGCTTGCTTTCTCCCCTCCTGATCCTCCCGCTTGGGAGGAGCTCGCTGTAAGCAGCTGCAAAGCCACCTCATTACTCTCCTTTAACTCCCTCCTGGAAAGTCTCCTTTGCCGTGAGAGCTGCTCATGGCTAGGCTGCTGCTGTGTGGAGACTGCCAATATTGCCTCATTGTTTCCCTGTACTCCTCCAACCATCTGTCTATCTCCATCTGTTGTCTCTTGTCTTATATACTTAGATTGTAAACTCTGGGCCAGGGCACGTCGTTTAGTTCTGTTTGTACAGCGCCTGGCACAGCAGGGTCCTGTTCCATGACCTAGGCGCTATGGTAATACACACAATAAATAATCAGCCATTTATTTAGCATCTGCTATTGCCCAGCAGTGTGGCATACCCCAGCAAAGGCAAAGGCTTTCTGAGGGGCAGGGGCGGCTCCAGGCACCAGCACGCCAAGCGCGTGCCTGGGGCGGCAAGCCACGGGGGGCGCTCTGCAGGTCGCCGCGTGGGCAGCAGGCAGGTTGCCTTCGGCGGCATGCCTGCGGAGGGTCCACTGGTCCCGTGGTTTCGGCAGACCTCCCGCAGGCATGCAGCAGAATCCGCAGGACCAGGAACCTCCCGCAGGCAAGCCGCCGAAGGCAGCCTGCCTGCCATGCTTGGGGCGGCAAAATACCTAGGCCGCCCCTGCTGAGGGGTCACTGTTCTCGCTTATAATGCTGCTCCCTGAGCTAGGACCAACCTCCTGTCTCTGTTCCTCCAAAGGGACCAGCTGGGAATGGTCAGGAAAGGTCACTAACATCCCAGTCTGAAGATCAGTTCCCAAACATATACATTTGGCTTAGAGACTGAAATCAGCCTTTACACTGAGGCAGAGGGAACAGAAGGGAAGATTTTAAATACATGCTTTGCTATTTCAGTTATTTTGAATGCAAATACCAACTCCCCTGCCAGCTGAGCTGGAAAAGCCCACACTGCTAGTCTGCAACGGGTTCCCTCCGGCAAATTCCCAATCTGGGGGGGGGGGCATTTTAGCCCAGCCCCCAAATCTGCCTGGCTCAGAAGTCCCCGATGTGGGTGGCCATGCTGAGAGGAACCATTTCCACAATCACTGATTTGATCCTTCCTTTAATCTGATCCCAACTGCAGGCCCTGAGTCATTTGTACTACAGACAACACCAGGTGCGACCTTTGCCGGATCCCAGTGGATCCCTGGGGCAGATTTCATTGGATAATTCTATTGGAGGCTAGAGACACCTGATAGATGATCAATGAGATGGGAGCAAAATTGTGAATGAGTCAGAAGAGCCCCAGGAAAGTGCATGTGATGATAAAGGCTACTGACCCCAGCTGGCTCTGTTACCTAGACACTGGCAGTGATGTTTAGAAACATGTTTAGAAATACAAAGCCCAGTTCTGAAGGTGGGGGGGGGGGAAGTGAGTGCAAAACGGCATTGTATGGACAAACTCCCTGATGCCTGAGCAGTCATCTGCACACACATAATCTTGTTGCTCATGCAGGGTGTGTGTGGCCTTTTGCACACACATTTTTTGCACATGGCCCTCCAGCTGCCAGTTTTAACCATCTACAAGGACAACCCTGTACTCTGCAAACTGTAACATGCACCAGCCTGGTGGGAACATGGAGAACAAGAGCCCTCCCTTACTCCAATCAAAGAGCCAGGGACAGAGTCGACCAAGATAAGGGGAAGAATCAATAGGTCACTTACAACCATCTCTAAGCCCTTCTGCTGATGTGCTTATAACATCCAGCATAAGAATGGCTATACTGGGTCACACCAATGGTTCAGCTAGCCCATTGTCCTGTCTCTGACAGTGACCAGTGCCAGGTGCTTCTGGCAGTGTCAGAGGTTTAGGGACATCCATAGCATGGGGGTTGCATCCCTGATCATCTTGGCTAACAGCTGTTGATGGCCCCATCCTCCATGAACTTATCTAATTCTTTTTTTTAACACAGTTAAGACTTTTGGCCTTCACAGCATCCCCTGGCAATGAGTTCCACAGGTTGACTGTGCCTTGTATGAAGAAATACTTCCTTTTGTTTGTTTGAAACCTGCTGCCTGTTAATTTCATCAGGTGACCCTCAGTTTGTGTGTTATGTGAAGGGGTAAATAACACCTCTCTATTCACTTTCTCCACACCAGTCATAATTTTATAGACCTCTATCCCAGTGCTTAATTAGGCACCTCTGGGCTTGGCAGTTCAGAGCCCCAGCACATCTGGGCTTGCTGCATCAGTTACAAATGTAAAAAAATTGCTTGAGCCCCAGCACCTCTTTCATTACAACTTAAGCACTGCTCTGTCATATCCCCCCTCAGTCATCTCTTTTCCAAGCTGAGCAGTCCCAGTCTTTTTAATCTCTCCTCACATGGAAGCGGATAGTATTGGAACTGCATTCCAGCTCCACCGCGCCACAGTTAAATCTCTCCTCCTCAACAGCCTGAATTGGATTGGGGGCGCATTACTGTGTCCCAGAAAGTCTTGTCTACACACCTCTCTCCCTTCGCTCCTCTAGCTCAGCCACTCTGCTCTGAAAAGCCCAGACTGTGTTTCAGAGGGCCAAGAGCTGCTTGCACCCTATTCACATGTACCCCGCCTGCCCACACTCTGTTCCTGTCTGCAACGGTGCCTATAATGGCTACTCAGTATTCATTAACCCTTTATAAACAGGACCATCTTTCCTACAAAGAACAAGCAGCTCTTGGCCCTTCGAAACACAGTCTGGGCTTTTCAGAGCATAGTGTGCAGGGTTACTGCCCTGGGAACTGCAGGGCACCAGTGGACATGGGGCTGGCTGGAGGCAGGGCAGGGGCTGACTGGAGGTAGGGTCTGGCTGCAGGCAGGGCAAGGGATGCGGGGCTGGCTGGAGACAGGGGTGTGTGGGGTGGGGTGGGGTGGGCTGGCTGGCTTCAGGCAGGGCCGCAGGGGGGTGCGGGATGGGTTGGCAGGGCTGGAGACAAAGGAGTGTGGGACTGGCTGGCTTCAGGCAGGGGGGTGCGGCAGGGGTTGGCTGGAGACAGGGCAGGGGGTGCAGGGCTGGTGTGGGCAGGGGCTGGTGCGGGGCTGGCTGGAGACGGGCTGGCTGCAGGCATGGGGTGCAGGGCTGGCTGCAGACAGGAAATGGTGCAGGCAGGGCAGGGGGTGTGGGCAGGGGGTGCAACAGGGGCTGGCTGTGGGCAGGGGGTGCAGGTACAGGGGGTGCAGCCCACCCTGTATGGTGAGTGCCCCCTCCCCAACCAGGGTACAGCAGCAGCCCAGGGCTCAGGGGCTATTTAAAGGGCCCAGGGCTCCCCTGCTTCTACCGCCCCGGCCCTTTAAATAGCCACCGGAGCCCTGGGGAAGCGGTGGGGCTCCGGTGGCTATTTAAAGGGCCGGGGCGGTAGAAGCAGGGGAGCCCCGGACTTTTTAAATAGCCCTCAGAGCACCGCAGCCCTACCCTAGGGCTCCAGCAGTGGGGCTCTGGTGGCAATTTAAAGGGCCTGGAGCTCCAGCCTCTGCTGGGAGCCCCAGGCCCTTTAAATTGCCCCCTGGGGAAGCCAGGCCACCCCGGTACAGCACACTGGCTCTTGCCCGTACGCTGTACTGGGGCTTGGGCTTGGGCTCTCTTAGGGGTAGGGCCCGATTCAGGGGAATTGGTTGAATTGGCCTAAAGCCGGCCCTGCTGGGCGCTGGGCTTTCATCCCTCTGTTTGACCTCCCCCAACACTTATTTTTGGCTATAACCTACCCTCCCCCCACACTTGAAGCAGTCGGGGTTGTTTATTCTTCCCAGAGGGCAGGGAAAGCCAGCCCCAGCCCCTGTCGCAGAGGGACCCAGTCCCCACGGCTGACTGCCAAGGTCTCTCACCTAGGGCCAGGGGCTGTGCCCTCCGGGGAGAAGCTTTGCCCAGAGCTGCTGCTCTCCTGCCTGACCTTCCAGAAATGACATGGGTCGCAGCTGTCTGTTCCCCTAGCTGCCCCCAGCCCATTGCACCCCCGCCACCGCTGCACAGCCACCAGACAGGCCATTCTCAGAACACAACTCCAGCTGTCAGGGGCCACTTTGGCTGACCTCCCTGCGCACGCCGTAACCTATCTGGGCCCACACAAACAGACCCCTGTGAACAGCTTCCCTGTTGGAGGGACCACCCAGAGAGCCGGCAGGCTCCCCTGTTTACCCCACCGGGATGAGGACACACTGCTCAGACAAAGCCAGGCTAACAGAAGGCCAGCAGGAGGGCAGCCTCTCCTGACAGCAGCAGCCACTGAGAGCCCCCAGCCTCACACTGGGCAGTTCAGGGTCCTCTAGCCCACCGTGACCCTGCATGACTCTCCGGTGTCCGTGGGGCCCATGGGAACCAGGCTGGGAGGAAAGGAGGCACGGGACATGTGGGCTGCTTTCTTTGGTGCCCTAAGAGGACTGCACTGATGGCCCTGACACCACAGGATGCACGGGAGGAGAGCAGGGAGGGGCTGAGGATGGACCAGGACAGCAGAAAAGCAGGTGGAACTCGGCCTGCAAGAGGAGGAAGGGAAAGAACCCGGGGAACCACAGCACCCAGGGAGCTGGAGTCGAGAAGGGCCCATGCTGGGTTCTCAGCCTCTCCTTAGCACTTCCATTCCTGGCTCTCAGAATGCCTCCCACTCACGAGGGGTTAACCCTCCAGGGGCCGTGCCAACAATGATCTTCCTGCGCGGGCACATCCTGTCATTCCCCCACACAGGGTCTTCACTCCTGGCTGGCTTCAAAGCACTTTCCTGAGAACAACTCCGGCTGCTCGGCAATTTCCTCCACAGCCCTTCCTGCAAGCCCTCGGCTCCCCGCAGGGAGGCTGCCTGCACACCGTGCCCTACCTCGCTCGGAGGAGCAGGGCAGGGGGTAAGATGCCGCCATCTCCTCGCAGTCTGATCTCACAGCGGCTCCTGCACAGCGCCAAGGTCAGTCAAGCCCCGTCTGCCTCGATGGCACACAAGCCGGGCTTCCTCCAGCACTGCAGGGGCCTCCCAGCACGGTGCGGTCTTGGCTCAGCCCCGGGCCTGCAGAGCTTGCATGAGTACACACTGTCACCGTGCCTGGCCCTGCAGCTCAGGGGCTGTTGGCATGAGCGTGGCAGCCGGACACGGCAGGTCACACCCACCGACTGAGGCCTATTGTGCTGCCAGAGGGGATAATGCCGGGCTGCCACCACTGTCCACCCTCTCCTCACAACTCCCCACCTGGGCAGCCAGCTGGACCCTGTTCGTGCCTCAGTACTCTCCCGTCTGCCGCCCTGCAGCCTGCATGTGGGGTGCCCAAAGCAGTGGTGCAGGCCCTGCAGCCAGCTGTGAACAGGAGAGAGCTGCCAGCTGAGCTCGCTTGATCAGCTCCTCGCACCCGTGGGCGATACTGTAAATCTGCTGTCATGTGCTTCACCTCGGCACACTAGGACCCTGCAGGGGTTTGGTGCCACTGCACCAGGCTGAGGGGGGAGCAATGGAGGGAGAGCAACTGGCAAGGAGAGGGGCAGGACAAGTGAGAAAACACTGCAGGTAAAACCAGGCAGGAGACAACACCCTGACATCATCCAGCGTGGCCCTTCTTCAGAGGAGACCTACAGCCAAGGCCCTGGCCACTAATGATACCATGGTGCTGTCCTCGGGAATGGAGATGTTAGCTCCAGCATCTGGCCAGATTCAGATTCAGGCCCTGACAGTCCCCTGCACTCCCGGTCTGGACCTGCCACACATCAAAGAGCAAGGTGACGCTTCCTGGGGACCCCAGGGCTGTGAGGCACCTCGCCAGCACCTGCCCTTGTCTGTGCCTGCTGGTGGGGGGGGGGGGTCATCACCCTGACACCACCAGCCTCCGGCACAAGTGCTGCCTGCCGGGCCTCACCGGCCTTACTCTCTGCACAGGTAGCAACAGGCACACGCCAGCCTCCAGCATCCTCCTGGAGTGCCCAGCCCCTGGCCCACTGGGCACACACAGAACTCTCTGATTTTCTACTCCTTTGGGTACAGTACACCCCAGTATCCCCACTCCCTTTAGCACACAACACTTAGAGACACCTCTAGCAAAACAAGCCTGAGGTTGTTATCAAAGAGCAAATGAGAGTAAATGAGAATGTTGGAAACAAACAGTCACATATAAACAAAACCGTAACACGCTTTCTACAGCATAAACTTAACTCATGTCCCTCATGGCTGCTCAGTGTGGTGCTCTGTCCCCCTCTAGTGGCAGCTCGACCAGATAACGATTGATGAGCCTGCTACAGCTTTAGGTAAGAGAGATGTGTCTTGTGGCTCTTGTAGTAGTGGTGCAGACATTAAGCTCCCAAGGTACCAGGTTTGATACTGGGGGCTGTCAGCATTACACACGGGGGGTGTTTCTTTCTTTTCTCCACTTAGACTCTGTGCTTATGGGAGGGGAAGTATTGCCTCTCAGAGGTGCCCAGGGGTGGTGTGCAATTGTCCCAGGTTACTGGGTGGAGGCTCAAGCTGGTTTTGTGTTGTATTGTTGAAAAGGAACCTCTAGATACTGAACCCGACCCTTGCCACTGCCGACTCCACCTGGCAGAAGGGCTATACTCACAAGATTCTCCCCTGTCTCCTACAGGATACTTTACCCAAGTCCTTTTCCCAGCATTTTCCAGCCAGGAAGGTTGAGATCCCCATTTCATAAGATCAAGCCCGCTGGTGGCTTGCCTTCACAGACTGAAGGATACCTGGGGTTTCATATGCACCCTAGAAAGACCAGACCAGGCCACTGAGCTTCACCTGAAAATTAGCTTCTTCCTCTACTACCTCCTGCTGGTCACCTGTGCCTGTTCATTTCCTTCTGAAGTCACTTCAAGCTCTTCATTAGCATGTAACTCAGCATGCTAATAGACTGCCCCAATACACAAAGGCCCACAGGGAGAAAGGTGTCTCCCATTTCCTATCTGGAGAGGTTTCTCTCAAAGCATGCTGCCTTCGAGTGCTCTGCCTTTAACTACAAGGCCTAGAGAACATAATGTCCAGCATATATACAGAACCCCTCATATATTCGCATATAAATGTCTCACAATGGTTATGATGATCAGTGTGACACAAGCTTTCAGCAGAGACCTTGCACGTCCCCTTCTGGTGAACTCAAGCAGGGCTTTGGAGCTGTGCTCCGACTCCGCTCCAGCTCCAGGCAAAAACCTGCAGCTCCGCTGCTCTGGAGCTGCTCCACGCTCCAGCTCCGCTCCAAAGCCCTGAACTCAAGGGTATCCCTGTATCCCCCTGTGCCCTCTCCCAGTTGGCACCAAGAGGTCCTTGTGTCCCAAGCTGCAGTTTCCAACACAGAGGTGGGAGCATTTTGGTGGGGGATGTTGTTGGCAGCCCTTGTGATGAAAGATGCTCACCAAAAGTGTTATTGGGAGTAAATGAAGACATGGAGCGCACCCCCAAGAAGGTGTAGCTCGCTCATCTCAGCCCAAAGGGAACTGTAACACTGAAGTCCTGGCACAACTGGAGACCCCTGGAATGTCCCGTTTGGCCACACTGAAATGCCCATGTTTCCTGTGCCTACTAAATGCACATTGAGGAGATGCTGCAGGCCATCAGTACCTGTGCTAATGCCCCTAGACCTGAGCAACCACATCGTGCAACTTCACCCTTACTACCAATCCCGGGGAAGCCGGGAGTATATGGGAAGAGCTGTATGACTCCAACTCAGGCCAGAGCTGGCTGTTGTGTGCTGCCATGGTAGATCAGGATCTGACTGATTTTCTTTCAACACGTTATGTCTGGATCATGTCCAGCCTTCTCTGAGCTGCAGACAGGTGCAGCCCTTCCTGCCCAGCAGAGATGCACACCACCCAGCCTCTTAGAGCAACACAGACTGGGAACAAACAAGTTCAGATCCAAGGGCTGTGGCAGTCTGCCTGTGCCAGTACTGAGCCTGCCATTTGTGGAAGCAGGGAAAGAATTAATAAGGATTTGAAGGGGATTTTAATGCATGTCAGTCAGTTAGCAAGAGTTAGCCTAGCTATAACCCTAATGACGTGAGACTTCTAGAAGCAAGAAAGAACTGTGTAAAAAGTTATTACGACCTTGCAAATATGCAGGCTGGCGTCTTTTAGGAGTGAGACAAATAAGATAGCAGAAAGGCTTATGTATAAACAAAATGTATTTGTTGCTTTTTACCATCTGTATTATTGCTAGAAATTGTCTGTAACAAAGGTATAAAGGCTTGCTGTAATTGTTTACCAGTTGAGAGACCTGTCCAGGACTGGGGCGACCCTGTGTCCTATGGCACTCTCTCCCTCCATTGTAATTACTGGAGAAATAATAAAGTATTTGATTTTGCTGCACCCAAACAAAAAAGCGAGAACTGAGTTTTTCTCCGACAATTTGGGGGCTTGTCCGGGATGGCAACGCCCACGGACCCACAGACGGCTACTACGGATCATTCCCCTTCGAACCCCATGGCACCACATGAGAGGTATGAGACCTTTTGAAATCTCTATTGGGGTATTGGAGGAGAACTGTCCGTGAGGACGTTTGTCTCTGTTGGGCTCACGCCATCTGAACTTATTGACTGTGCAGCAAGATCAGATGCAAGTGGTATTGGGGAAAGGCCCCAATAAGGTTAGTTTATAGCAGTATTGGGAACTGCTGAGTTGGCCAACAAGGTAATGCATAAGGTAATGCATAGGTAAATGCATTAGAATGCACCGGTGCTGAGGGGTTTTTACCGCCTCAAGAGGGGTTGTCATACCGCCTCATGGTATTGGTCCGGACCAGGTAAAGATGCATCGTGGTTAAAAAAAAAAAAAGGTAAAGAAAAAGGTAAAGAAAAAAAAAGGTTAAAAAGGAAAAAAAAAAAGAGGCCTTGGTGTGTGTGTGTGTGTGTACACCAGTGTGAGTGGCTGTTACCGGAAGACGCCCAGAATACCCTATGAAGCGAATGCTCATGATCAGGACTGCTCTAACGCAAGCCCGGTAACTAGTGGATCTTTAGGAGATCCGACCCACGGTGGGCTGACTCGGCCTGGCATAGTCCGGCGAGGAAACTGCCTGGGTCTAGGCGTGTGTGAACCCATCTTCCCTCCCCTTTCCCTTTCGTGTGGGCTACTGACAGTCTGATCATCTCACTGGATGCAATCAGAGTAAGCGGCGCCGTCTCCCAGAGACTAGCCGACGCTCTTTGCTGAAGGGAGGACTCGGGTAGTCTTGTGAGTAGAAATGTTTTAGGGAAAAGACCAGAAGGGTGGGGGCTGGTTGAGAAGCCCACCCTCCTAGCTAAACTGGTAGTGGAGCAAATTGGTGCCAATGGAAGGGACGGCTCAGCGAGAAAAGAAGGATTGGGCCCAGGCGGGCAGGCAACAGACAGAGAGATTGGAGAACAGGTTGGAAACTTTTGAGGGTGTAGTGGAAAGAAGGAGTAAGTGAATATAAGCATGAGGATTTCAAATACTCAGGAGGATATTTGGAATGGTGATTTGAGTTGATAAAAGTGACTGTTGGGAGACAAGCAAGTGATTTTTAAGGAAAGTGAAAAGTTGACTCTGTAGTTGCTGGAGGGAACAGCAGTTGAACTTTGTAAAAATGCTAAAGAGAAAAGTTTTTGGTGTCTTTGAAATGTTTGTAAATAAATCCAGGCAAAGAAATTATTAGATTGCAATCATTTGGCTATGAACAATTTTGTTACATCAGTTGAAGAATGTATACAGTGCTATGTAATGAAAATTTTATTAGGCTCTAAAGGCACTATAAGTGGTGATGTTTTCTTTCAGTGTTTAAAAGCAGGAGTTAAAAGTAAAAAAAGCAAGCCAGAAAGCATCTGTGTTAATGCAAATTAACTAACTGATAAGGTAGAGGCCGCTGAAACCAGGGCTATCTAAGAAACACATACGAGAAATATGGGGTAATTCCTCTATTTTGCCTGAAATCAACAAGAGTATTTGTATATTTTAAGTAATGATTGACTGCCCAGAAGGGGTAGACCTGTTTTTGTCTTTCAGATAATCAAAGAAAACTAATGCCAGCTGCACAGCATTCAACGTACCATGATTTACTGGCACAGTCAAAATTATGTTGTGTGTTCTATGTTCTGTCTTGTGGTGTTTGTCTCGTGGCCAGAATTGTTGTGTTTAATATTTTCATGAGATGGTCTGATTTGAAATCAAGCGGAAGTGTTGGATTGAAATGCAGATACTTGTTTTGTTCAACTTAGAATACAAAGTGTTTGGTTACATCAGAAAAATGTGATATACTAAAGTCTAATACATTTTCTTAAGTAAGAGAAAGAAACTACATTGGCCAAATCTTTTAATTAAGAATTGTTGTTAAAATTTGCATACCAACAGTCTTTGGAAGCAAGGACATGAAAAGTTAACCCACTCCCCATATTGTACAGGGGATCCTTCTGGCTACCTCAGACTTCTAGCCAGAGGGCTGGGGATGGTGGAAAGCTATTGGACTAGAGGTTATATTAAGTGAACTTCTCAAAGTGGGTGTGCTTGTCCTGGCTTGTTGTTCCAAAGTTCTGTAATAAGGTTATTTTAGTGAAAGGGTATATGTGGCATACATTGAATAATAAGACTAATGTACTGTATAACAGTAATGTTTATGTGTTCATGGTATAAAAGAAGGTGTATAAGTAAAGAGTAAAAGTTTCCTTTGTAGGTTTAAAAAAAAAAAGCCAAGAAGGGAGAAAAAAAAAGAGAATAGCCAACATGCTCAGTCTAAGGATAAGGCGCTGGCCCCAATCAAGGACACCGCTCACAGCTAAGACTTGGCTGACTACCAAGGAAAGGGGGGGATGGTTGCTGCAGTTAAATGAGATTGGTGTGCAGCGGGCAGCCCACCCTCCTCCTTGGGGACCTTTTGTAAATATTCAGATTGATTTTATTTAAATGTCTAAATGTTGTGGTTATGAATATGTATTAGTTTTAGTTGATGTATTTACCAATTGGGTTGAAGCTTTTCCCTGCAGGAAAGCAGATGTCAGGACTGTTGTGAAATTTTGCTTAAAGATTTTGTACCACGTTTTGGCATCCCTGTGAGTATCAACAGTGATCGTGGAACTCATTTTACTGGACAGATTTTGTAAAGGAGTTATGTGCAGCTCACTGCCCTCACCACCCACAGTCTGCTGGGACAGTGGAACGCCAGAACGGGATTTTAAAAAATAAACTGGCCAAGATTTGTGCTGAAACAAACTTAAAGTGGCCAGATGCCCTTCCTTTGGCACTGATGAGTATGAGAGCCATTCCCAATCGAAAGACTGGACTCAGCCCTCATGAAATTTTGACAGGACACCCAATGCGACTACCAACTGCACCCCCACTAACCCCAGCTCAGATGGACATTCATTTGATGGATAACATAATGCTTAAGTATTGTCAGGCACTAATGAAATGTGTTAAGTCTTTTTATACACAGGTGAAGGAAGCACTACCGAAGGATCCTGTGCAACCTTGCCACTCGTTGGAACCAGGAGACTGGGTCTACATAAAGATCCATCAAGGAAAGACTGCCTTGGCTCCATGCTGGAAAGGCCCTTTCCAAGTCCTGCTGACTACCAACACCGCTGTGAAGTGCCAAAGACTGACTGCTTGGACCCATGATTCTCACTGCAAAAAGACCCCTCCACATCAGAAGAATTTTCCTACTGATAATTAGCCTATTCTTTCTTCTAGTTCTACTGTGCTTCTGGACAGCAGGGAAAAAGGACAAGGTGACGTGCTAGCAACCTCTCCCTTGTCCACTGACAAACTACTGTGCCTTTAAACTTTTCTAGAAGAAGCAAAATCATTACAGGATGATGTCCTGGTAATCTCCCCTGTAGGATGCTGAACCACGACTGCTTCAGGAAAGAAGAAGAAACACTCACTCCACTGACATTGCCAAAGTCCAGGAATTCCTGACTAAAAAGGACATTGAGAACTGACCCTGGTGAAGAAACAAATAATTATACACTGGCAGGAAAACATTTTTTTGTGGGAACCATGCTTGGGAATGTGGTATTGATTGGATTTTGGGGTTTAATCTACAGGCTGCGCCCTGTGTTTTGGATAAATCCTTCAGTATGTATTGCCCTCCCTAATTGGATTTTAAATGACATTGCCCTTATCAGGTTTTCAAATCACTTCTACATACCCAGATTGCTCACAAGGGGCTGCCATTAGATTAGCACAACAAAAAAAGCCTGGGTTATTTCCTCTGGACAAAAAGGGAATTGACCAGATCCCTGTGGGCTAGGGCCAATAGTGTAGTAGCCATTTGGACTATTCTTAAAGGCCAAGAACATGATAAGAAATTGGGCCAACTAGAAAAGGCCACTAGCCTTATTTTTGAAGCTCAGCTATCTTAAGTACAGGCTGGAGTTGGTGAGTTACATGTCATTTCCACCCTTAGTTCTATGACCCAGAAGTTGCTGACAGAGATGGTATTGAATATCACTGAGGCTGGGAAGGCATTGCAGTGGGATCTAGACCAGACTTGGTCCACTGCCCTTACAGACACATCAGGAGTACCATCTGATTTATGGTCATGGAAACATACTTGGACACTTTCTGGATGGCAGTGTGAACATTTACAGTGCTCCTTCCAAGCATTTGTACCGGTTACGGGGGTGTGGGCTCCCACATACCGAATCCTGCTGGGTCCATGGGGAGGATGCATGTGGGACTGTAATTATTTACCGAGACATCTGGGAAATTAGACCACCTGGTATACCTAACTGATTTCTAGACAGTACCCCTAGAATAACACCTGACATTTTGGATAAGAATAGAGAGTCAATGGACATTTTGGCCGTTAGAACCACCACAGCTCAGTGTATCTATAAACTGAAGCCAGGGGAAGTTGTCACTGTTTATGACAATATTTGCTGAGAGGGTGGAGGTCAAGGAACTACCCTGACAGGACACCCACTTTTTTTTTCAAGCTACTGATAGCTGTGTGTACGTTAAAGCCACCACATTGCAAGATATACATATTAATCTTACCACTGCTGCAGGCAATCATATCATTTTCTGGCCTGCAGATAGAATGTTGCAAGTAGCTCTTAGATTTCAGGTATATTTTAATTGGACTAGAGTAGTGCCTGATTGGTTTCAAAATTTGCTTTCATTGTTACCAAAGGTTCAAAGAATCTCTGAATTGCAAGGGCAAATTCACATACTTCAGAATATTATCAAGCTGAAAAGAATGCCTTTTATACAGCTTATAGAGTGTCTACTTTATGTACTAAGTATGATGTCTTGTGCTTTGTAACCAAAATTGTATAACAGCCCCATTATATTATTCCTATGGGAATGTTATTGTTTGTAGTGTTGTTAGTTAATTTAGGATTATGTTATTGTTGTTGTTGAAAAAAACGTAATAATAGCAATACCTTTCATGTTCATGCTAATCATGCATTGTCATTACATCCAATCAAAACACCTAAGGTTGAAACATCTGATGTAGACTCTGAAATCCACGAATTAATGCAAATAGAGATTTGAAAATATTTGTTGTACTAGAAGTACAAAAGTGGGGAGTGTGGAAGCAGGGAAAGAATTAATAAGGATTTGAAGGGGATTTTAATGCATGTCAGTCAGTTAGCAAGAGTTAGCCTAGCTGTAACCCTAATGACGTGAGACTTCTAGAAGCAAGAAAGAACTGTGTAAAAAGTTATTACGACCTTGCAAATATGCAGGCTGGCGTCTTTTAGGAGTGAGACAAATAAGATAGCAGAAAGGCTTATGTATAAACAAAATGTATTTGTTGCTTTTTACCGTCTGTATTATTGCTAGAAATTGTCTGTAACAAAGGTATAAAGGCTTGCTGTAATTGTTTACCAGTTGAGAGACCTGTCCAGGACTGGGGCGACCCTGTGTCCTATGGCACTCTCTCCCTCCATTGTAATTACTGGAGAAATAATAAAGTATTTGATTTTGCTGCACCCAAACAAAAAAGCGAGAACTGAGTTTTTCTCCGACACATTCATGGCCAGGAGAAGGCAACTGATGGGACCTTTGGCCTCCTTAAAGGCCACTGGACACAGCAGGTCCTCTTGTGACTGTACATCCTTGGAATGGACATGCCATGCAGTCACAGAGTGAGGGCAAAGCCTGGGATACATCTTTTCAAATCCCAGCTCCTGGTTCAGAAGGAAAGTTCAGGGTCAGGAGGTCCCTATCAGCACAGAGCTGCCAACTCCTGTTGGAGGACAAGGCAGCAGCACAGGGGATGCCTGGAGATCTGAGAGCATAGTTCAAAGTTCAACCAGCCCCGGTTGTTGCAACCACTGGATAACTTGGTGCTACTGAAACCTGGTGGGAGGATTCCTCTGACTCAGGGGCGGCTCCAGGCCCCAGCACGCCAAGCGCGTGCTTGGGGCGGCATGCCACGAGGGGCGCTCTGCCGGTCGCCGGAAGGGCGGCAGGCGGCTCTGATGGACCTCCTGCAGGCATGCCTGCGGAGGGTCCGGTGGAGCCACGGGACCAGCGGACCCTCCGCAGGCTCGCCTACGGGAGGTCCACCGGAGCCGCAGGACCGGCGACCGGCAGAGCGCCTCCCGCGGCATGCCGCCCTGCTTGGGGCGGCGAAATGTGTAGAGCCGCCCCTGCCCTGACTGGAGTGTTAAAATCAATGGTTACAACCTATTTAGGAAGGATCGAGGGCAAAAGGGATGGGGGAGGGGCACTCTGTCAAAAATGGCATTATAGTACCTGTTTCTGAGTGTCTGACAACTCAGAAGAAAAGGATCCTGAATGCTTATGGATCAATGTCCTACCAGAGAAAGCACAAGATGGGGTATTGGTTGGCATCTGCTACAGACCAAATCACACTAAGGAACTGGCTTCACATTCATTTAGTCATAAAACAGAGAAAACATAAATCCTCACTGATGGAGTTTGCAGATGACACAAAAATCAGGGGTTTAGTAGATAACGAAGAGGACAGGTTGCTGATAGAGAGCAATGTAGCTCGCTTGGAAAACTGAGTGGAAGCAACTATATGTGTTTTAATACAGCTAAATGTAAATATGTACCTCTGGGAACAAAGAATGTCGGCCATACTTACAGAGTGGGGGACTCTATCCTGGGAAGCCAGGATTGAAAAAGATTTTGGGGAGGGTGGGGGTGGGAATGGATAATCAGCTGCACATGAGCTCCCAGAGAGATGCTGTGGCCAAAAGAGCAAATGAGCTCCTGGGATGCATAAACAGGGGAATCTCGAGTAGGAGCGGAGAGGTTATTTTACCTCTGTCTTTTGCACTGATGCAACCACTGCTGGAATCCTGTGTCCAGTTCTGGGGCCCACAATTCAAGAAGGATGGTGATAAATTGGAGAGGGGTCAGCCAAGAGCCACAAGAACAACTACAGAATTAGGCTTTACAGTGATAGACTCAAGGAGCTCAATCTATTTCGCATAACAAAGAGAAGGTTAAGGGGAGACGTCTGTAAGAGTCTGTAAGAGTCTACATGGGGAACAACAACGCTTCCTTAACTCTCGTTCCCTAACGCCCCTACTCTACTTGCGCTACATTGATGACATCTTCATCATCTGGACTCATGGAAAAGAAGCCCTCGAGGAATTCCACTGTGATTTTAAAAATTTCCATCCCACCATCAACCTCAGCCTAGACCAATCCACACAAGCGGTCCATTTCCTAGACACTACTGTGCTAATAAACGATGGTCACATAAATACCACCCTATACCGGAAACCCACTGACCGCTATACTTACTTACATGCCTCCAGCTTCCATCCCGGACACACCACACGATCCATTGTCTACAGCCAAGCTCTAAGACACAACTGTATTTGCTCCAATCCCTCAGACAGAGATAAACATCTACAAGATCTCTATCAAGCATTCTTAAACCTACAATACCCACCTGCTGAAGTGAAAAAACAGATTGACAGAGCCAGAAGAGTACCCAGAAGCCACCTACTACAGGACAGGCCTAAAAAAGAAAAAAACAGAACACCACTAGCCATCACCTACAGCCCCCAACTAAAACCTCTCCAGCGCATCATCAAAGATTTACAACCTATCCTTAAAGATGATCCCTCACTCTCACAGATCTTGGGAGACAGGCCAGTCCTCGCTTATAGACAGCCTCCCAACCTGAAGCAAATACTCACCAGCAACCGCACACCATACAACACTAACCCAGGAACCTATCCTTGCAACAAAGCCCGATGCCAGCTCTGTCCACATATCCATTCGAGTGACACCATCATAGGACCTAATCACATCAGACACGCCATCAGGGGCTCGTACACCTGCACATCTACCAACGTGATATATGCCATCATGTGCCAGCAATGCCCCTCTGCCATGTACATTGGCCAAACCGGACAGTCTCTACGCAAAAGAATAAATGGACACAAATCTGACATCAGGAATCATAACATTCAAAAACCAGTGGGAGAACACTTCAACCTCTCTAACCACTCAGTGACAGACTTGAAGGTGGCAATTTTGCAACAAAAAAACTTCAAAAACAGACTCCAAAGAGAAACTGCTGAACTTGAATTAATATGCAAACTAGATACTATTAACTGTGGCCTAAACAAAGACTGGGAATGGTTGGGTCATTACACCAATTGAATCTATTTCCCTATGTTAAATTCTCCTCACACCTTCTATGGGCCATCTTAATTATCACTTCAAAAAGTTTTTTTTCCTCCTGCTGACGATAGCTCATCTCAATTGATTAGACTCTGCCTGTTGGTATGCATACTTCCACCTTTTCATGCCCTCTGTATGTATAAATATCCCCTGTCTGTGTGTTCCATTCTATGCATCCGAAGAAGTGAGCTGCAGCTCACGAAAGCTCATGCTAAAATAAATTTGTTAGTCTTTAAGGTGCCACAAGTACTCCTGTTCTTTTTGCGGATACAGACTAACACGGCTGCTACTCTGAAACCTATTTAATAATGGGCTCTTCAGTCTAGCAGAGAAAGGTTTAACTTGATCCAATGGCTGGAAGCTGAAGCTAGATAAATTCAGACTGGAAATAAGGCATAAATGTGATCACAGTTCTCCCTTCTGGCCTGGGAATCTATGAGTCAGACCAGCTGTTCCTCTGGCACTAATAGCTGTGCTTACTGCACCCTCTAGTGGCCTCCCTTCCCCACAGCAGTGTCAGGCACAGTTGGCTGGCCCAGGACCAGCTCCGTGTGTTGGCACTAGCAGCAGCAAGGCAGTGCACACTGGGGCAGTGTGTAGAGTTGCTGGGCACTCACACACAGGCTGGACTGTGCATTAGTGTAGGGTAATTCACCTCCCCAGACTGGGCTGCCTACTGTCGCTGGTCTAGGTGTGTGGCGTGCAAGAGAAAGAGCAGAGGGGCACAGAGGATCGGGCTTAGCACCAAGTCTTTTCTCACAAAGACGTTACCCAAGTGGGAGTCCAGAGCAGTGACTCCTAATTTACACCAGTGTCACTAAGAGGGGATGAGGCTGGTGGGAAGGCCTGGGATTGGCAGGGCGAACATTGGCCAGGCAGACAAAGGGATAGATAATAAGACAGAAAATATCAATGCCATTATATAAACCCATGTTATGCCCACACCTTGAATACTGCATGCAGTTCTGGTCATGCCATCTCAAAAAAGGTATGTTAGAATTAGAAAAGGTGCAGAGAAGGGCAACAAATATGCTCAGGGGTATGGAACAGCTTCCACAGGAGGAGAGATTAAAGAGACTCTGACTGTTCAGCTTAGAAAAGAGATGATTAAGAAGGTTATGACAGAGGTCTATAAAATCATGACTGGTGTGGAGAAAATGAATAAGAAAGTGTTATTTACCCCTTCACATAACACAAGAACCAAGACTCACCCAAGGGAATTTACAGGCAGCAGGTTTAAAACAAACCAAAGGAAGTGTTTCTTCACACAATGCACAGTAACCTGTGGAACTTGTTGGCAGGGGATATTGTGAGGGCCAAAAGTATAACTGGGTTGAAAAAGAATTAGTAAATCCATGGAGGATATATCTGTCAATGGCTATTAGCCAGGATGGGCAGGGATGCAACCTCATGTTCTGGGTATCCCTAAACCTCTGACTGCTAGAAGCTGAGACAGGGGATGGATCATTCAATAATTGCCCTGGTCTGTTCACTCCCTGTGAAATGCCTGGCATTCAGGGCCGGCTCTAGGTTTTTTGCTGCCCCAAGCAAAAAACATTTTGGCTCCCCCCCGAACCCCGCTGCTGTCCCAGCCCTGGGCTTCCCCCTTTCCCCCTCACCAGTGCCCCCACCCCGCTGCCGCCCCAGCCCTGGGCTCTCCCCCCCCACCTGCACCCTCCTTCCGCTGCAGCCCTAGGTCACTGGTAACTCGCTCCTAGGGCGGGTCATTCAGCAGGAATTTTGGATGTGCACAAAACACAGACAGGATTGGTTCCCATATGGTTACAGAGCTGCAGTAAAGTGGAACAATTTTCAGCTTGTGTGATTGGAGGATATCTGGATGCATATTATAAGACTGTCCTCCATAAATGAGGAAAAGTTGAGGTGCCTTTATTATTCTTTTGTTCCACTCTTTCTTTCTATGGGGAATTTGCCAATGCAATATCACTGTCTTCCTTTTAAACAAAACAAACAAACAAACAAAAAAGGCAATGGCTGTTGAAAATAGCAATTTCAGTCCTAATAACCACTGGGAAGCATTTCTTGCTCAATTTTATCCTACTTTTTCTACAGCAAGTTACAGTGGATCAGTATATTTGATTTGAGAGAAATGAAGTAACAGCTGCCCAAACTGAGCTTGAGCACTCCTGAATTTTGAGGTGTTCAAATCTGGAAGGGAGGTGCCGGGTGTGTGTGTGTGGGGGGAGGGCTGTGGGCTCTGCGAGGGAGCACGGCAGCATGTATGCAGCAGTGTGTCTGGAGCTGCGTGGAGCCAGACACGCTGGTCTGAGTGGCACGGTAAGGGGGCTGGGGGTTGGAGAAGGGGTAGGGGGTTCTGGGGGGTCAGTCAAGGGACAGGGAGCAGGGGGGTTGGATGGGGCAGAGGTTCGGGGGGGCAGTCAGGGGCAGGGAGAAGGGGGGGTTAGATGGGTCAGAGGTTCGGGGGGCAGTCAGGGGCAGGGAGAAGGGGGAGTTAGATGGGTCAGAGGTTCGGGGGGGCAGTCAGGGGACAGGGAGTGGTTGGATTGGCATGGGAGTCCCAGGGAGTTGTCAGGGGACAGGTAGGGGTGGGGTCCTGGGGGGAAGTTGGGGGGGTGTCTCAGGACGGGGCAGTTGGGGACAAGAAGGGAGGCTTAGATAGGGGGTGGGGTCCTGAGGGACAGCTAGGGGCAGGGGTCCCAGGAGGGGGCAATCAGGGGACAAGGACCAGCAGCGCTTAGATAGGGGGTGGAATCCTGGGGGGCAGTTAGGGTCAGGGATCCCAGGAGGGGGCAATCAGGGAACAGGGAGCGGGGGTGGGGGTGGGGGTTTCTGTGGGGGGCAGTCGGAGGGAGTGGCTGGTGGCAGGGTGGGGCTTCCCTCCCCCTGGAGTGTCCTGTTTTTTGAATGTTAAAATATGGTCTCCCTACCATTCACAGCACTCACAGCATGCTGCCGCATGAGGTCCCCCTCCTTCCTTTCCAGTTGGTAGTTGCCAAGGGAATGCTGGGAAATATGGTTCTTTCCCTGCTCCAGGGCTGGCTCTATAGGCAGGGAGCTAACCATGGAACTACAGCTCCCAGAGCCCTCTGTTGGTTCTCAGCTCCCATGCCGCCCCTGCAAATGGGCTGCCCCAAGCAGGTGCTTGCTTTGCTGGTACCTAGAGCCGCCCCGGCTGGCATTGGCCACTGTCAGAAGGCAGGACACTGGGCTAGATGGACCATTGGTATGACCCATTCTCAAGTTCTTAGACAGGAACTCCAGCAAGTGATCAGCTGGAGAGAACAGTAGTTTTGTTTCACCCTTGCTCATTGGCTCCCGTGGGTCTTCTCTCTAGACCAGGCCTTTCCTCCCAGGAGATTGGTGCTTCTCCAGGAGATCAGGCAGCCTCTTATGCCCTGAGTTGCACCCATGGGGGTGAGGAGTCCCTCTGCCCAGATAAGCAGCACCAATCTCTGAGGCATGGCCTGAGCTAATGGGAATACGTCCTGCCTTCTGTGCTAAGTAAGTCTAGCTTGGCCTCCCCCACAAACCAAGCACTGTCAAGGTATGTGTGTGCATCTAACTGCCCAGTTCCCCACGCCAGTACTCTCCTGTGCCTGCCTCCCAGCCATCCATCATGCCCTCCATGGGAGACAGGCCAGCGAACGCCAAGGAATGGAACTGTTCCCACAACAGAACGGCTGGTGCCAGAGAGCTGCACTTCAGATCCTCTCCTGTAGGTGGCAGCAGCTGATCACACTCCTGGCAGTGTGTCACTGGGTGTGATGGGGCCACACTGGACCAGGCCAGCTGCAGCCCTAGGGTCTGTCTCTGCCCGGCTTGGAGTTCAGAGGGGTCGGACTGGGGCTCTGGGCTCGAGCTCTCCACAGAGTGGGGCTGACTGGTGGTGGTCTGAAATAGAATCATAGAATATCAGGGTTGGAAGGGACCTCAGGAGATCATCTAGTCCAACCCCCTGCTCAAAGCAGGACCAATCCCCCATTAAATCATCCAACAGATTTTTGCCCCCTATCCCTAAATGGCCCCCTCAAGGATTGAACTCACAACCCTGGGTTTAGCTGGCCAATGCTCAAACCACTGAACTATCCCTCCCCCCCATGATACGCAAGCCTCCCTGGTGAAGTGTGAGCAAAGCCCACAGCAGGACATGTGACCAATGTAACGTGCAGGCACAGCACCCACTCCACAGCCAGCAAAGCTGGTCAGTGACAGAAATGGCTGCCCGTATGAAGGTCCTGCCACGTTCCATTTCCCAGCCCGGGAGCAAGAACCCCAAGCACCCACTTTGGACATAGTCCCCAATCCCCGACTGAGCAGCACTTCCATTTCAACAGGGCAGGAGACTCCCTTTTCCCACCTAAGCCAGGGACCATCCCTCACACAGCTGGGACAGCTGCCAGCCAAACGACCCCACATCCCAGCAGGCAGGTGCCTGTGTCACCAAACACGCAGCAGACACAGATTGGCATCTGACTGGCACTCACAGCAACAAGGGCAAGAAGGCTGGGCCCTCCCCCGGCCCACAGAGGGCTCCCCCAAGCCAGCCCAGGCAGCTTGCCCTGCTGCAGACCTGTGGGTGCAGCCCCGGCACAATCAGTGACTGCTGGCAGCATATGCAGGGCGGTCAGTGTGACGGGGCACTTCACACATGTCACCACCACCCGGCTACTGACAGGGGGTTGAGTGTCCCCACATTTCAGGGGGGATGGTCACAGGGGGATGGAGCTGACATGCGGCGGCTGGGGGAGACTGTTCCTGGGATCTCAGGGACCCTCCCTGACTCTGCTGGGGCCAGACTCACCGCAGGACTGGCACTGAGGACAGCACCGGCGCAGAAGGGAGGTAGCTGGCACCTTCACTCCTATGGGCCTGCCAAGTGCGGCTCCTCTGGTCTGGTTCCCTGCACTGAACTGTCCCGCTGGCAGACAGCCTCCCTGCAGTGCCACCAGCGAGCAGAGGTGCCAGCTGGGAGGCGCAATGCCAGGCTGAGCCCAGCGAGGAGCCAGCAGGACAGAGGAGACTGAGACAGACCCTCTCTGCAGAGTCTCTCTCGTACCCTCGGCCAGCGCTCGTGTGCTGCCAATGACACTTCAGGGAACTGAACTGGAAGCTGGCAGCTCTCCCTCAGGATTGTGATACAGGAGTGGGGACTCAGCTGCCACCCTCCTGCCCTGGACTCACTCTGCATGGACCCGTCTCCTGCAGAGGGACACTCAGGCTGGGGGTATTTTCCAAGGTGGGGCCATAGGGGCTGATACCCACCCTGCAGCCCTTTATGCGCTGGGTGATGCCAGCTGGTATTAGACCCTGGGGGGAGCGTACCCAGTTTGCACAGTGCCCCAGCTGCCCACCTGCCTTGCCCGGGGGGTGAGGGGGGTTCCTGCACGGAGAGCTGCAGCCCAGCTGGGAGCTAAGCTGTCCCAGCCCTGGCATCAGGTGCCTGCTGTGGAGAGGCAGTCGCAGGCAGGCAGGCTCAGATTCACCCCTTCCCAGCCAGACCCTGTACAGGGCTCACAGGGAGCCTCTGTTTACTGACTGTTCAAGGAGACAGCAGCTTCTCTTTGGGATGGCGCCAGGAGAGTTACTATGGAGCTGCAAGACACCCTGACACTACCGCATGGGCCTTCCTACTCCCACATCTCCGGCTAAGGGGCGAAGCACCAGGGGGAAGGAGGAGGGCAGCAGCAGCAGGACCGGTGACAAATCCCCAGTGAGGACTGAGCTGAGCACTGGATAGTCTCCTGGCCCCCTGCCTTGGCCCTGAGAGCTCAGCCTTGCCTGGGGTGGGGTGAGGAACATCTGGCAAACAAACCCTCCCCGCGCCATCGGCCTGATCCAATTGCATGGCAGATGTTCGCTAGCACAGGCAGGCAGATTTCACACACCGGGAGCTGCCAGCTCCCTCCCTCCCTGCCTTTGCGCTGGGGCTTTAATCACAGGCATCTGCCTGTAACCCTGCAGCAGCCTTAGTCCCAGCGCTGCGCAGCTGAGAGCGGGGAACTAGACACTCTGTTGCACATGGCCTGGGAAGGCTCCAAGCCACGTTACAATAAACGCCGGCTGCGTATCAGCAGCACAGCAAGCCCAGCTCCAACCCATCTCACGCCACTTGCTCCAGGTCACGGACAGACCAGCCCAGCCAGACATTTCAATAGACCTCAGTAACATGCAACATTTCCCAGGCAAAGAGGAAGGCTAAAGCCCACTGGGTGCCCCTCCTGAGCTTCCCCTGCTGGACCCACAATGTGCTCTCCTGAGCTGTGCCTCGCGCATATTGTCCAACCCTCGGGCTGCTGGTGCACACAGCGCCAGGCACACTTGCAGTGCTGTACACATGATGCCCGCCATGCCCATCAGGCAGTGCTGGCCATGCATGTGTCACTGTCACATGTGCCTTTGCACAACCGACTGGACATAATGCATGAGGCAGCTGCTCCTCAGCCACATCCACAAAGGCACTGGTGTAAGCGGGCACAGGTCTATGGGGCTGGGCTGATTTACATCAGCAGGAGGCTTGGCCCCAGGAGTGCGAGTTAACCATCCGGTCTCTCTGTACGGGCTGGGGATATGTGATCAGGCCTGGGTCCAGCTGCCAGCCCTAGGGCGGGGGAACACAAGTCCTTCCTCTGACCTCCCCCAGGGAACAAAGCAGTGGGCTATGCCACCCCAGTTCAGACCTGGAAGCCGCCACAGACAGCACAGGAGCACACACGCACATTGCATCAGACACTGGCTCATTGAGTCCAGAATCCTGGTTCCATTGAAGGGAAGGGGTAACTACCTCAGTAAAGATTCCTTCCTGATCCCTGCTGCAATCACCCTGCTACCCTGAAGCATGAGATTTGCTCAGCTACCAAAGCCATGACTAATCACACCATTATCCAGCCCCTTTTCAAAGCCAGCTGAGAGGAAATAGAGTCGCTCCAGTGGAGTCCTTTGACTTGATTCCCCCTGCAGCAGTGAGTTCCACAGCTCTGACTATTACTCCTCCATAAAACAGCACTTCCTTTGATCTGGTCTAAGCGTCCCCACCATTCATTTCATTCTACATACTCTTGTTCTCATGGGCAGGGGATGACAGGGAGGAGACCCTGAGCAGCGCTTGTTCCGCCAACTCATAACACTGAAACCCCCTTGATCTCCCCTGCATTGCCAAGCAACCTTGAATTCTCCCTGTCTCCTCCTGATTGCCAAATAACTCCGGCCTGGAGGCTGGAACAGCCCTCTGGCCCTTCTGAGTCTCAGCAATCCCGCATATTTCTTAAGATGAGGTGCCCCACAACAGACACAATGCTGGGGCAACCCATGGTTTGCTATCTAGGCATGGTACAGAGTGATGGGCATTATCCATGTCCCTGGCCCAAATAGCCCAGCCCTTGGGGACAGTCTCTCAGACCTCCAGGACTCTCCCTGAGATCCGAGTATGGCAGCGTAGTGTGGCGAGCCGCTGACACATGGAATGACACCGGCGCACCAGGACCTGGCTCCGTGAGTCCCTTCCAAATGTACTAATCCAACCTAACTGCTTGTCCCCGCTGCCTGTCCGTCAGGCTCAGCCCCACATGTTCAGCCTGATCCCTCTCCCACTTGGAGAGGCGCTGGCTCCTGGCCGCTAGCAAGGAGAAGCTTCCTGCCCAGAGAGAGAGGGTCCCTCCAGCCCCAAATAGGAAACACTCCAAACTAAGCTTCCCCGGGGACCCAGCTAGGTGGGAGCCTGGGGGCAGCCATGGGGCAGGTGCCTATTTGCTACACACAGCTACTCAGTCCCATGGCACTGGCCTTGGGCCATGGCATCTGCCTGCAGGTGCTGCCCTTTCTCCAGCCTCAGCGCAGCATATTGCCAGGGACAACATCACCTGCCCTTTCCCTAGCACCTGTCACCCCACAGGACCCCAAGCGCTCCTGGAGGGACTGGGATCACGGCATGCACCACTGAAATACAGCTACCTCTGGGGCACCACATGGCAGCTGTTCAGCAGTGCACAATAACACTGCACCAGTTTGAGACTGTACTTAGCTGGTGCTGCAGCAGACTTCAGGGGGACAGAACATAATAACCAGTGCTGGGGTTTGCCGAGGACAAACAGCCCCAGCTCTTGTGCAAGTGCCCCAGGATCTTTAATGATCATGGGCAGACAGGCCCTTGATTCCACCTCTTACCTCATGCCCGACATCTCCTGCAGCACAGCACCCCAAGCACGAGGGTGAGGCAGCACCGACGTGGAGAAATGCCCCGTCAGATACCCACCCCACTGCCTGTCCTTAGGCACGAACTGGGCCCAAACCCCACCTAGCTGGTGAGATCTGACCCCGCTAGCATGAGGTGAGAGCTGTGACGCGTTAGGAGCACCTGGCTTCACCCAAAGCAACCTCTCCCCATCCGCCTGCTTGTGAGGAAGAGCTGCCACTGCCCCATGTGGTGCCTGTCCCGGCTCCAGTCCCAGTCATAGCAGGGTCCGTGGGAGCCACCCCACTGCAGCTGCTCCCAATGGCTGCAGGTGCAGCTGAGCTGAGGTAGGAGCTCCCCCAAGGACAAGACTGCCTGGCCCCTCCTGCAGGGTGGCCTTTGTCACTGAAAACAAGCGCCAGGGAAATACAGGGAGAATGGGAAGAACCCTGGGGCTGGGCTGGGGAAGGGGGCCAGGGCTGTCCAGAGAGCCTGAGGGACAGTGTGCGCAGCATTGTGTCTGAGACACAGGTGGCCAGTCAGTACCTGCCCCCGTGTGTGCCCCCAGCCTTCCCGGACTGCAGTGTGCACAGGAGCAAGGGGAGCCATCAAGGCAAAAGGGGAACAAAGCTTGCGCACACACACAACACCCAGCACCCCATGGAGTACACAACTCCGTACACACCCAGCAAAGAACTCCTCCACTCTGCACCTCTGTGCGCACAACCTCACACCCTCCGGTACACACACACACACACACACACACACACACACACACACACACACACACACACTCTGCTTCTCCCACTCCCTTACGCACACAGAGCCACAGAAACGCGGGGCCAGGAGACACCTTGACAAGTCCCCAAGTCCAGCCCCCTGCATCAAGGACATAGTGACTTTACCTAGCGCCACACAGATATCTGCACATGAGGGACACAGAACACGGGCCGCCACAACTCTCCCCTCCCAGACTTCGATGCTGGGAGAATCTCCCGTCCTGCTGCACGAACAGAGGGTGTGTGTGTTTGTTTGTGTGTGTGCGTGTTCGCGCATGTGTGTGCGCATGAGTGTGCGGAACCTGCATTTAGTTCACAAATCAGGACGATGACTTTGGCACAGCTCCATTACACTCCTTGTGCTGGATGCCTCTGGGTGGGCACCTTTTCCCCCTGAGCATGCTGGACAGACACACAGACTTCTGCACTTCTCCCGGCAGCCGGGTCTGACACTCATTTGTAAAGACAACCCCAGGTGCAGGGATGGGAGAAGAACTGCCCATCAGTGGCTATTACAGAAACCCTTTCTGCTTCCTGGGGTGGGAAATAACATGAGCCTGGGTCATTTGCTAACCTGTTACCATTTATGAATTATGAAAACTCAGCCTTTGGCCTCCTGCCATCGCTGGTCATGTCCCAGCAGGGTACACCCCTGCTGACCAGCTGCAGTGTTCTCTTGATTTCAGTATCCCCCTAGGGGGCTCCAGCAGTCTTGCTCTCCTGGTTCCAGGGCAGTTAGCACACTGCAGATGCGTTCACCCTGGACCCTGCTAGCGCCATGAAACCAATTCAGTATTCGCTGCCTCATGGAGCTGTGAGACCGGCAACAGTGTTGCTGGGTTAATGGAGGGAGTTAGCTCATTTCTGCTAGCGGCTCTGTTCCACCTTTGTTAGACTCCCACCCAGCCATGCTGCCGGGCTGTGCGTCGGGCCCCAGCTCGTGCAATCTCCTTATTGTTCAAGTTCCTCAGAGTCACCAGCCTGCTGAGGGGTCGCTCTGCTCACGCTCACCAGAGCGCAGGGGACTCTCACCTGGCACCGCAAAGCAAAAGGCCAGGTTTGTACCTACAACAGGCACTTGGGTTAAAGCCTCTTGGCAATCAACCCATACACACAGAGACATCTGCACACAAATACACACACAGAGATCTGTACATTCACGCATACGCTTGCACACACACACAACTGCCCCTGTGCTTGCACACACACAATGACCCACACATGCACTTGCACACCCAGATACACACACACACACACAGACCCGCACATGTGCTTGCACATACACAGAGATCTGCACACAAACACAAGTACCTTTAGTCCAGGATCCATCTGAGCACACATGGCCAGTCTGTTCCCCTGACACATTCCCCTGGCCAGGCAGCGAGCCTGGTAGATCTATGCAGACCGGTGTTCTCTCTATCACCCCATGTGCTGTGTCTTGACTCGACCAGGTCTCCAGTGGCCAGGCTGCTCTGTCTGACAACCGCCTATTCAGTTCCCACGGAGCCTCTCCGGAGGAGGGGACCCAACCCCAACACACACGCACATGCGAGAAGAAGAGCCCAATTCTTCTGGAGCACATACTCACCCCCATTCAGAGTGTTGCTGCTAGCGGAGCCTGACAGCCAACTCCTGCTTAATCCCCACTTTGTGCCGCCAGCCAATGCCCTCTGTATGCACGTCCAAGCTGGGCCTGCTGCCTGGCACAGGGCCAGTGGGTGCACTGTGCTTGGTACTCTGTGGAGAGATGCCCCTTGCTTCAGGACACTGGTAAATAGAGTCAGGTCAGAGTCCTGAAGGTTTGAATTGAGTCATTATTAACTCTGCCCCGTGGGAGCAGGGTCCCGATGCAGCACAGCCCTTAGTTAGACTCAGAGCTCCCACCACTGCAGTCTCTCTGGAGACATCCTCCTGCAGGAGGCCTGTCTCTGGTGCAATTGGTGGGCACATCGCTCCCTGGACTGCTGCTCCTGCAGCTGGTAGGGCTGCAGCTCATCCCCGGAGGGTGATTCAAGCCTCCTCTGGACTTGCTGGTATGGCTCCACGTTTCCCCGGTGGTGCTATGCTTGGAGTGGGGCCTGGTGCCTGGGGCTTTACAAGCACCATAAGAGGGACCTGCCCCAGAGGGTCCTGTGGCAAAGGAGACAAGTGTCCACTGGGCTGGGAGGTGTGGGGAAGGACAGTGCAGGTCACAGTGGGCGAGTCAATGAGACCGACAGTTTCACCAGATGCTGGGGGATGCTGTATCCTGGTACCGCCCCAAACTGCGTCCAGGCTGTAGCGCCTCCGGGTGGGCTGGGCTGGCCCCAGACGGGAGAGTCTCTGGCTCACTTGCTGACTCCCTCAGAGAAGCCAAGGCCAGGAGGGCCCATTGTGATCTTGCTGCCCCTGTAATCCCCTAGAGAAGATCTTGCAGAAAGACAGCCGAGCTGGACAGAACATCACCGCCGCTCCTGGGTATATTGTTCCCACAGATAATTATGCCCCTGACCCAAGGTTCCAGCCTTGGCCCTGCCTGCCACTGGGGAGACAGGCACAGGCAGCACAGCGAGCTGGTGACTGCAGTGCCTGGTCTAGCATAGAATCATAGAATAACAGGGTTGGAAGGGACCTCAGGAGGTCATCTAGTCCAATCCCCTGCTCAAAGCAGGACCAATTCCCAACTAAATCATCCCAGTCAGGGCTTTGTCAAGCCTGACTTTAAAAACCTCTAAGGAAGGAGATTCCACCACCTCCCTAGGTAACCCATTCCAGTGCTTCACCACCCTCCTAGTGAAAAAGTTTTTCCTAATATCCAACCTAAACCTCCCCCACTGCAACTTGAGACCATTACTCCTTGTTCTGTCATCTGCTACCACTGAGAACAGTCTAGATCCATCCTCTTTGGAATCCCCTTTCAGGTAATTGAAAGCAGCTATCAAATCCCCCCTCATTCTTCTCTTCTGCAGACTGAACAATCCCAGTTCCCTCAGCCTCTCCTCATAAGTCATGTGCTCCAGCCTCCTAATCATTTTTGTTGCCCTCCGCTGGACTCTTTCCAATTTTTCCACATCCTTCTTGTAGTGTGGGGCCCAAAACTGGACACAGTATTCCAGATGAGGCCTCACCAATGCCAAATAGAGGGGAATGATCACATCCCTCGATCTGCTGGCAATGCACCTACTTATACAGCTCAAAATGCCATTAGCCTTTTTGGCAACAAGGGCACACTGTTGACTTATATCCAGCTTCTCGTCCACTGTAACCCCTAACTCCTTTTCTGCAGAACTGCTTCCTAGCCATTCGGTCCCTGGTCTGTAACAGTGAATCGGATTCTTCTGTCCTAAGTGCAGGACTCTGCACTTGTCCTTGTTGTACCTCATCAGGTTTCTTTTGGCCCAATCCTCTAATTTGTTCCGTTCCCTCTGTATCCTATCCCTACCCTTCAGTGTATCTACCACTCCTCCCAGTTTAGAGTCATCTGCAAACTTGCAGAGGGTGCAGTCCACGCCATCCTCCAGATCTTTAATGACAATATTGAACAAAACCGGCCCCAGGACCGACCCTTGGGGCACTCCGCTTGAAACCGGCTGCCAACTAGACATGGAGCTGTTGATCACTACCTGTTGAGCCCGATGATCTAGCCAGCTTTCTATCCACCTTATAGTCCATTCATCCAGCCTGTACTTCTTTAACTTGCCAGCAAGAATACTGTGGGAGACCGTATCAAAAGCTTTGCTAAAGTCAAGAAATAACACATCCACTGCTTTCCCCTCATCCACAGAGCCAGTTATCTCCTCATAGAAGGCAATTAGGTTAGTCCAGCATGACTTGCCCTTGGTGAATCCATGCTGACTGTTCCTGATCACTTTCCTCTCCTCCAAGTGCTTCAGAATTGATTCCTTGAGGACCTGTGCCGTGATTTTTCTAGGGACTGAGGTGAGGCTGACTGGCCTGTAGTTCCCTGGATCCTCCTTTTTCCCTTTTTTAAAGATGGGCACTACATTAGCCTTTTTCCAGTCATCCGGGACCTCCCCCGATCGCCATGAGTTTTCAAAGATAATGGCCAATGGCTCTGCAATCACATCTGCCAACTCCTTTAGCACCCTCGGATGCAGTGCATCTGGCCCCATGGACTTGTGCTCGTCCAGTTTTTCTAAATAGTCCTGAATCACTTCTTGCATTGGGGGAGGCTACCCAGTGACAGGTCCCTGGTGAGCCTGGCACCATACCAAGCGCTGCCACTCCACTGTGTCCTCAGTAGGTGTTCGGGGGCTGGAGGGGTCTTTGCTCACCTCTTCCCCTGGAACCACAAACACGGATGTCGCAGACTCACTGATCTCCTTCCCCTGGGCAGCGTGACAGCCAGGCCTCCCCCCTCCCCCTGCAGTCCCAGCACCCCAACCACAGATCAGCCGGGCTCCCCTCCAGCCAGGTGCATTGGGAAGCCTGTGCCTGGCTGACAGCGCCATTGCCCTGACTATCAGCCAGGCAAGCCCCTCATGTCTCCCTCCACTCCAGGAGCCAGGCAGAGGGAGAGAGAGACACCCGGGGGAGAGACAGACCACCCAGCCAGAGCCCTCTCCAGCAGACAGCTGGATTGGAAGCAGCTTCTGGCAGGGCCCTTTGCCTCCCAGCACTGCCTGATCCACATGGTGTGTCTCTCTCTCACACACACACATAGGGAATAGCTATACCCACACACACACACGCACCCAGAATACACACACACACACACACACTCCACATCCGGAATAGCTCTACACACATACATGGAATAGCTATACCCACACACACACACGCATCTGGAATACACACACACACACACACATCCCTCTGCATCCGGAACAGCTACATGCATGCACACACACAATAGCTATACCCATGCACACACCTGCATCTGTATTATACACACACATACACACCCCTCCGCATCCGGAATAGCTACACGCACACACACACGGAATAGCTACACAGACAGACACACAGACACAAACACACACACCTCTGCATCTGGAATAGCCACACACACACACAGACACACACATCTGGAATACACACACACACATGCACATCTGGAACAGCTACAGTGCTTTAAACTCATACCCTACCTTAACTCGGGTTCTGCTCGGAACGGAGACAAGCCCTCCGTCACTCTCTCCACATGTGATGCTAATCCAGTGGCCTGGGAAAGGGATTTGTGCCAGGGAGCTGAGGGGAGGGTGGGCAGGGTGCAGCCATCCATATGATGTGCGCACACATGGGCTGAGCCATTCCTTGCCCATGGCCTATAGTTCCTATGTGATCCCCACCTAGCTGGCCACCCTGCACCATTTGGTCACTCAATGACACCCCAGCTACACCAGTGATCCCAGGCCAAGCAGAGACGTGCCCAGAAGGTCCCTCTGATCGGTGTTTTGGGAGGGGGGGTTCCTCATTCCCAGCCCCCCTAACCAGAGTCCCAGCTACGCACAAGCCCCTGCCCAGCACTGCCCGCAGAAGGAGTCTTCGTCTTGCAGAATTGCCAGAGCTCCCTAGAGAGCAGATTCTTTGCATCCCGAGCCCCATGCAGGCCTGGGAGTGCGCTCTCTGCCACCATGGGTCACATCTGGGCACCTCCTGGGGGTGTGGGAAACTGAACCCCACAACACACCCTTTCCAAGCCAGGGTTCTCCAACAGCTACCCTGACTCTTCCATCGCTGCTGAACTCCCAGAGAGACCCCAGCACAGCACAGCACACCCACTGAGATCCCACAGCTCAGAGCTGCGAGAATGGGGTACGACTCCACTCAGCCCCCAAGGTCAGTGAATGTGTAGCTCTGCTATCTCTCACCCAGCAGGCCAGGGTCTCCTGTAGAACATTCAGACAGGGTAGTAACAGGGCCCAGAGGCATGCTGGGAACTGTAGTACCGTTCGGCTAGCACAAGAACCGCTGCATTCGTGGTCATCCCTGCCGACCCCAGGATTACATGCAGAACTGGCCAAACCTCAGGGTAGTTTCACCTGAGTAAGGGTTGCACTGCATACACTCAGCGTGAGTGAAATGCAGCCACTTCTGGGGAGGAGGGCAGCAACAGCACACAGCAACACCGCACACGGAGGGGCTGGGGGAAGGCAGCTTTAGGAGTGAATTAAAGGGTTTTATTGCTACATTATTTATTAGCTGCAGGAGGGCAAGACGGGTCAGGAAGGGACAATGGGAGGGGGATTAGCTGCTGGGGGAGAAAAGGGCATTTGTTCCTTTTAAAAAAAGAGCTGAAACCAAAGGCAAGAGCTAGTGTGAGGCAACAGGGTGGGTGTAATTGGTTCATCCTCTAAGCCCGCAGAGCACGATGGTACATGGCGGGCCCAACCCTCCCCCACCCTGAGGCCCAATCCTGCCCCACCGGGCACCCTGTGTCGCCATTCACACCTGTGCAGAGCAGGCGAGCGACACGCCCAGGATGTGGGTGGAGGGCACTGGCTTGGCAGCTGTGACGAAGTGGGACTATTCTTAATGTTTCCTCAGAATACTGTGTGGGTGCCTTGTGACGAACTGGGAATGTTCTTAATGTTTTCTCTGAATACTGTGTTGGTGCCTCAGTGTCCCCTATGCAGTTCTTAAGTATCTAGGTGGTGGAATAAGGGGGTGTGATTGCTACAGAGCAAAGGGCCAGTGCACCTAAATGCCTGGCACTCTGTCTCCTAGCAACTGATGGCCTGGGCCCCTCCTCTGCAAAGGTGCCAACTGAAGGTGTTGGAGACAAAGAGATCAGGTGACCTCCTGGCCTGGGAAAGGAAATGGGCAGAGGAGGAGGGGCTGGAGGGGGTTTTGAGTCTGGAGCTGCCTGGGGACAAGCAGTGAAGTGCAGACGTGGGGGTCTGGCTCACTGCCCCCCAGAATGGACCCAGCCGAGGGATCCGGTTCGTGGTCCCTACAAGCTCTGTTTTAGACCGTGTTCCTGTCGTCTAATAAACCTCTGTTTTACTGGCTGGCTGAGAGTCATGTCTGACTGCAAAGTGGGGGTGCAGGACCCCCTGGCTTCCCCAGGACCCCGCTGGGGCGGGCTCACTGTGGGAAGCGCACGGAGGGGCAGAGGATGCTGAATGCTCCAAGGAGAGACCCAAGAGGTGCGAGCTTCTTGCCCTGAAGACAGTCTGCTCCAAGGGAGAGGAGGCTCCCCAAAGTCCTGACTGGCTTTGTGGGGAGCAGTTCCAGAGCATCGCCCAGGGACTCTGTGACATTGGCTTGGCAGCTGTGATGAAGTGGGACTGTTCTTAATGTTTCCTCAGAATACTGTGTGGGTGCCTCAGTTTCCCCTATGCATTTCTTAAGTCTCTAGGGGGCGAGAGTGTTGCAGAGCAAAGGGCCAGTGCACATAAATGGCCAACACTCTATCTCCTGGCAACTAATGTCCGGGGCCCTTCCCCGCAGCAAGGAGATAGCTAAAGGTGTTGGAGAACAAAGAGATCAGGTGACCTCCTGGCCTGGGAAAGGAACAAAGCCCAGAGGAGGAGGGGCTGGAGGGTGAGTCAGTTAGGGGCTGGCTGGGGACATGGAGTGAGTGCAGACGTGGGTGTCTGGCTTGCTGCCCCCCAAAATGGACCCGGCTGAGGGGTCCTGTTCTCTATACCTACAAGCTCTGTTTTAGACCGTGTTCCTGTCATCTAATAAACCTGTGTTTTACTGGCTGGCTGAGAGTCACATCTAATTGTGAAGTTGGAGTGCAGGACCCTCTGGCTTCCCCAGGACCCCACCTGGGCGGACTCGCTGTGGGAAGCGCACGGAGGGGCAGAGGATGCTGAATGATCCAAGGTCAGACCCAGGAAGGTGGAAGCCGTGTGAGCTTTTTGCCCTGAAGACAGTCTGCTCACAGAGAGGAGACTTCCCCAGAGTCCTAACTGGCTTCATAGGGAGCAGTTCCAAAGCATCGTCCGGGGACTCCGTGACAGCAGCATTTCACACCATCTTTGCAGAGGTGGTACTGACAACACCAGGCCCATGGGGGTGGGGGATCCACTGCTGCAGTGCCCACCCTCCCAGCTGACCGCTCTGGCCATCCCTCCTCCGCTCCCTCTGGGCCCCCTTCCCCACCCACCAGCCAATATCCCTGGGCACCCCTACTCCTTCCCGCCATGGCCTCGCACATCCTGCAAAATCCAGCAAAGCCACTGCCTTGTCCCCGCCCTCGTGCCTTCTGCTGTGCTGCCTCCACAGCGCTCGGCACTGGCTGGGCAGCTGGTGTGCTGGGACTGCTGCAAGAATGCTACCTGGAGCCATTCCCCACTGAGGCCTTCAGGTGCTCCCTCAAGACAAAGCACCACAACTTTGGCCTGGTCTCTTAAAGGCACAGCAGGGTGCATATACGGGGAGTGCAAGTGCACACACACACATGCTGGGGCGACACCAGAGCTTTATGCATGGCACAGGACTAGCACACTCTCCTGAGCAAAGGATGAATGAGAGAGAAATGTCCCCAGGAGTGAGCTCAGTTTCTGCGACTGCCAGGTGCTAATGCTCTCGCTGCCCTCAGGAATTCACCCCCAGAGCAGAGACCAGTCCCTGCTTCATGGCTGTGCCAATGTCCAGGCCAGCCTGGGGCCTGAGAGGGGAGGCAATGTGCCCCAGCCTGACTGCCAGGGCTCTGGCACATCCTGGCAATGCCCTCTCCCGCTCTGTCCCACCCCTGGTGCCATAGGAGCCAGCAACTCCGGCTCAGCACCTTCCCGGGAGGCCCCTCCATCAGAGGCACTCCCAGGGCAGGGCTTACAGCAGGTGGGAGCCCCTAAGTGCCCATGGCAAAGGGGCTGGAGGACCCCAGTTCGGACACTGGGCACCGTCCATTATTAATACAAAGTGCAATGGCAGAGTCCAGCTCGGCTTCCGCCTGAGTTACAGACGGACGGATGCCTTGTTAATGAGATACAGGGAGGGAACAGGTCTCACACCTCACTGCCTGCCAAGGCTGCCCCACTCCAGCATCTTCCACATGGACCATCTAGTTCCCATGTGACTGACCCCCTTCCCCCACCCAATCAAGTGAATCCTTACCCACCAGGCTGCTCACTTCCTGCCCTTCCCTGCTGGGTGGGAAGAGGAAGGTATCAATTTCAATTTCTGTTTTCAGGCTGGTTTGCCGCAGACTCTCAGACGCTGGTGCCCAAGGCCCATCACCCAGGTGAACAGACCATATAACCTATGTGCTGCAATGCAAAGTAACCCCACCACCCCGCAGCCGTTTACTGCACAGGAACAGAGGGTTTACTTGATGAAACCAAAATTTTGCCTTTAGAGTCCGCAACAGACAAATCCTTTGGCTTCCCATTTCAGGGCGTGCGCCAGTACCTACCGACTGTGACGCCCACAGAGCAGAGTTGGCTTTCACCTCCTCCAGTGCGACCATCACTGGCAGCATCACTCCTCCTGATTGCATCCACAGGAGGGAGCAGAGCGAGGCCCCCCCCCCCGTCCCCTGGAGTGTCTCCTTTTCCAGTTGGCCAGTACAAACCCCACCCTGCTCAGCAGGATGAAGCTGAAATTGACATGTTGCATTGGCCATCCTCACGGACCCGGCTAGCACCTTCTCATACCAGCCCAAAGCGTCGGTTAGCAAGGCCGCCCAGCTGATCGAGGCACAGGGAGTTACTCTAGTGCTTCTGCCAGAGCCTCCGGGGGGCACACACCTTGTTCTGTGCCCCTCCTACATGGTGTCTTTATTCTAAAGGTCCAGATGGCAAACGTAATGCTCCTGAATGGCAGAGGCCAGGGCACGTGCCCTGTTAGAGCACAGTGACCATCCAGGAGATTCAACTGGTGTCAAGACCTTGGCCCAAATCCTCAGCAACTGTCCTGCGGAGACTTTACAAAGCCACCATGTCTAACCACACCAGCCCTCCCGCCAGTCAGAGAGCTCAGCTCGGGGCCTGGCTGTGGAGAGTGGGCCCCTGGGGCTCATCCCAGAGAGACCTGGGCCACCATGATGCCCTAGGCCAGCACCCCCGTGATTCTACTGCAGAGATGATACTCTGCCTTGGCCTGCTCCCTGTAACAAACGGCACAGAGGGCTTCTCACACAGAGTCCTGCCAGAGGAGGAGCAGGGCCAGTGCTCCCTGCTGGGCTACTGTAGCACACCTGGCACTGAACGCCCAGGTATGATACCACTGGGTGCTGCTGACACAGACAGGAACCGCGAAGAGCTCCCAGCTTCACCAGCACTGCATTGGGAGCCTGTTCTACCAGTACCACGTGCCCTTCTGCCCCCGACAGGCAAGTGCCACCCAGCGAACTGCAGATCACCGCAGCAAGAGAGTCCAGAGATGCGTCTGCTGGGGAGGAAAGGGACTAGCCAGTATACAGGTGCCCGCTGAATCCCGGGGGCTAGAGTGGCGTGTGCCACAGGTGGCTTGTGTCCTCCCAGCATGGCCCCACAGCCTGGCTGCCAGACCCAGGCCCATGGCATTACCTTTGATCCGGTGCATGGATCTGCTTCCCGGTTCCGTGCTGCTGCTTGGGGGATTGGCAGCGAAAGGAAGGAGCAGCTTGGCTCAGTGTTGCGGCTCCATTCACCTGCTGCTCACAGCACAGACAAGTGAGCCTGGCTCCGCACGCGGAGAGGAGACGAGGGGGTGGTGAGACAGGAGGGCTGGGGGCGGCATGGGGGGTGGCTGCAGCGGCTCGACTGCTGGAGCCCCTGGCAAACACAGGCTGCGCTTCCCCAGCGCTGCACAGCAGGAACTGCAGACGCCCACACGAGGAGCAGGAAATAACCGCAGGTGAAGAAACATTCTGCCCAGGGATGGAGACATTCACACTCATTCTGCAGCACCACAGGGAGACTGGGTGACCTCAGGGACCCTCACCCCTGCCCAGGGCTGGCGGCATGAACAGGAGGGTGGGGATCAGGCAGGGAGCTGTCTCTGGGCTGGCGGGAGAGATGTGGTTAGCCAGGGAATGGGAAGAGCCAGGCCTCAAACAGTCACCTTTGCTGCTTGTCCATAGCCCAGCCCTGGTGGAGTGGCTGCAGCCCAGCCATGAGTGACTGTGGAGGGACAGTGTCTGGTGTGCAGGGTTGGTCAGGTAGGTGGCACAAGCCTGGGCTCAGAGGCTGGTGTCACCAATAATACCAGGGTGATGAGCTCACTGTGAGTTTTAGAAATCCTTTATCCACATCAAAAAACAAACATACAGCCCAGCACAGATGTGCATCTTCTCTGAAGAGGAACAAGGCTGGAATAGCATGGAGGGGACTATGGGTCAGGACTGAGAGGCACCTGGGGGCAGAGCTGGGGGAGAGGGGAGAAGCCCAGGGCTGGTCCAGACCCCTTCTCATCCCATCGTTGTGCAGGTGTGACGAAGTGGGACTGTTCACACTGGGGGCTGGGTACAGATCCTAAGTATCTAGCAGCAAAAGGCCATGCAGCCAAATGCCTGAAGCTCTGTCTCCTAGCAACGGATGGTTGGGCCCCTCCCTGCAAAGGTGCATCTAAAGGTGTGGGAGACAAAAGGGGTCAGGTGACCTCCTAGCCCGGGAAAGGAGCTGAGGAGAGAGGAGGGGCCGGAGGGGGCTGGGCAGACGGGACTTGGCTGGGGAAGCGAGGGGAAGCAGGGAGAAAGGGCTCTGATCCCCGAGGGGGGCTGTGAGGCCCCCAGGATGGACCTAACAGGGGGGATCCTGTTGTCTGTGCCTGCAAAACCTGTGGTGGACTGTGTTCCTGTCGTCTAAATAAACCTTCTGCTTTACTGGCTGGCTGAGAGTCCTGGTGAATCGGCAGGGAGGCCGGGGGTGCAGGGCCTAACTCCCCCACACTCCGTGACAACTGGTGGCAGCGGTGGGATGACTGTACCCCGTGGACGGCGCTTCCTGCAGTAAGTGACTGGGGCGCAGTAAAACGACGGGGCGATTAACTCCTGGGAGAGTGTGACCAGAGAGCAGGACTTTGCAGTAACAGGGTCACCCAGGGGATCACAGCGAGCGATCCCAGGGGCGGAGGAGGCTGCAGCCAGACCCTGGCAGCAAGGGGGTGACCTCAAGGACTGGCACACTAGGGGTCCCCCTGGAACCCGTGGGGGGCGGCGAGCACCCCGGCCTGCGAGTGGCCAGCAGGAAGATGTATGCCAAGCGGCGCAAGTGCGACCTGGTGGAGATTTGCAAGCACAGGAGGCTGCGCTATGGGAAACTCACCAAGGACCAGCTGATGGCCCGGCTGGAGGAGGCAGATCGTGTGAATGAACCGATCCCTGTCTATGAGGGAAGCAGCCGGGCAGAGGCAGCGCAGGCACCAGTGTCTGTCCCCGCTGGGAGTGGTCAGCCGGCCGCTGAGGGCTCCCCGAGACCTCCCACCCCTAGGCCTAGGGGGAGGGGGAGGAGGAGCCCAGCTACCGAGGGCACCATGACCCCCCCGGCCAGCAGGGGATCCTCTCGGCGAAGCTCACCCCCCAGCCGGGAATCGTCCAGGCGACGCTCATCCGTGGAGCGCCAGCGGCTGGAATGGGAGAGAGAGCTAAAACTGAGAGAGCTGGAGGATCGTAAGGAACAGAGGGACCAAAAACAGAGAGAGCTGGAGGATCGTAAGGAACAGAGGGAACATGAGGCGCGACAGAGGGAACATTAGGCGCAACAGAGGGAGCAGGAACGGGCGGAGAAAGAGCGACAGCGTCAACATGAGCTGGACCTGGCGAGGCAGGGGGGCAGCAGGCCCCGGGCGGCGGTGAGTGAGGGGGGGCCCAGGACTGCGCGGAGCTTTGATAAGTCCATCCTGGCCCCACGCAAGGAGGGGGAGGACATGGGTGACTTCCTAGATGCCTTTGAGACGGCCTGCGAGCTGCACCAGGTGGATCCTGCGGACAGGCTCCGGGTTCTCACCCCCTTACTAGACCTCAAAGCCGTGGCATTGTACGGCCAGCTGGGAGAGGAGGAGAAAGGGAACTACGAACCATTCAAGCAGGCCCTGCTGCGCGAGTTTGGGCTGACCCCTGAGATGTACCGGGAGAGGTTCCGGAGTCAGGATAAAACCCCTGAGGTCTCCTATCTGCAACTGGCCGTCCGCATGGAGGGGTACGCCAGCAAGTGGGCCGATGGGGCCCAGACGCCGGGGGACGTGGTTAAACTGCTGGTACTGGAGCAGCTGTATGAGCGGTGCCCATCTGACCTGAGGCTGTGGTTAAGGGACCAAAAGCCAGAGAACCCGCGACATGCAGGGCGGCTGGCCGATGACTATGTGAAGAGCCGGTTGGGGGGTGACAGGGAGGAACCCCAAAGGAACAGGCCCGTCGCGACGCAGAGAGAGAGTCATCCTGAGACCACCCAAAAGGGGAATCGGGAGAGCCCCCGCCCAAAGGGAACGGCCAGCGCCAGGGACAACCGACCGGTTCGAGGGGACCAACGGGACATGCGCTGCTATCAATGTGGCCAGAAGGGCCACCTGCGGTCCCAGTGCCCCAAACTCCCGGACAAACTGAGCAGACTGACCCCACACCGGGTTAACTGGGTAGAGACCCAGTCGGACAAGGGGCAGCGGTCGCAGGAAAGGAGGGCTGGCCGCGTACCACCTGCGAAGGAGGGAGGGGGGGCCCGGGTCAACCCCTCCGAGGGGCTGGATGCTCCCAACCCTGAGTTTTGGGTTTACAGGGTGGGCACGGGGCTACCCCTCCGGAAAGAGTGCCTTGTTCCCCGGGAGGTAGACGGGAGGGAGGTCACTGGGTACTGGGACACGGGCGCAGAGGTGACGCTGGCCCGGCCCGAGGTGGTGGGCTCAGATCGGATGGTGCCCAACACCTACCTGAACCTGAGGGGTGTGATCGGGACCCCATTCAAGGTGCCTGTGGCGAGGGTACACCTGAAGTGGGGGGACAAGGAGGGCCCCAAGGACGTGGGGGTGCACCCACATTTGCCCACGGAGGTGTTAATGGGGGGGGATCTCGAGGACTGGCCCAGTAACACCCAGGGTGCCCTGGCCGTGAACCATAGTCAGAGTCGACGCAGGGCTCTGCACCCTGACACCGGGGAAGGTACTCTGGCCGAGGCACCAGACCCTGACCCGGTGGGGAGGGAACGCCCTGGGACAGGGCTTAGAGAGGCTGTGGCCCCAGACCCAGCCGGTGAGAGAGAGCAGATCCCCGTCCCTGCCCCAGCGGCTGAGTACCAGGCCGCGGTGCGGGAAGACCCCTCCTTGCGGAGGATAGGGGACCTGGCCAGTCTCGGGGGGGGACAGACCATGGGACGAGGTGGCCGGAAAAGGTTCCTGTGGGAGAAGGGGTTCCTGTACCGAGAATGGGCTCCCCCAGGGAAGATGGAGTCAGGGGGGATCAGGAGGCAGTTGGTGGTACCCCAGGAGTATCGCCGCCAGCTGCTGTGCCGGGCCCATGACATTCCCCCCTCAGGGCACCCGGGAGCCTGGCGTACCCAGCAGAGGCTGCTACAGCACTATTACTGGCCTGGGGTCTTTGCCCATGTCCGGCAGCACTGCCGCTCCTGTGACTTCTGCCAGAGGGGGAGGAAGGCCCGGGACAGGGGGAAGATGGCTGTAAGACCCGGGCCCCACCCCGAGGAGCCTGTCCAGAGGGGGGCCAGGGTCAGAAGGGGGCTCTGAACCGAGAGAGCCCAAATCACAGCCCCCCAGACTGGAACGTGGGGAGAAGGCCCCAACCCCGCGTGCACCCCAGGGGTATTGGGGTGGGGAAAGGGCGCGGGCGGCATAAGGCTTCCCCCCTGCAACCTGCAGGTGCCCTCGAGTCCCCCCGACCTACAGGGGGGCAGGAAACTGGAATGACCTGGGGTAACTCTCCCCCCAGATCAGGGGGGGACCCTGGGGCCTCTGTGGGAATGTAGGTGGGTTCGAACTTCCCCAGGTCACTGGCTGGAGTGACCCCGCTCAGTTCGGTCTTGAAGGGGGGAGAGGTGTTGTTCACACTGGGGGCTGGGTACAGATCCTAAGTATCTAGCAGCAAAAGGTCATGCAGCCAAATGCCTGAAGCTCTGTCTCCTAGCAATGGATGGCCAGGCCCCTCCCTGCAAAGGTGCATCTAAAGGTGTGGGAGACAAAAGGGGTCAGGTGACCTCCTAGCCCGGGAAAGGAGCTGAGGAGAGAGGAGGGGCCGGAGGGGGCTGGGCAGACGGGACTTGGCTGGGGAAGCGAGGGGAAGCAGGGAGAAAGGGCTCTGATCCCCGAGGGGGGCTGTGAGGCCCCCCAGGATGGACCTAACAGGGGGGATCCTGTTGTCTGTGCCTGCAAAACCTGTGGTGGACTGTGTTCCTGTTGTCTAAATAAACCTTCTGCTTTACTGGCTGGCTGAGAGTCCTGGTGAATCGGCAGGGAGGCCGGGGGTGCAGGGCCTAACTCCCCCACACTCCGTGACAGCAGGTGGCTACATCCATCCCAGCCCAGCGTCAATACCACCAGGGCTTCTGTCGCCCTGGGAGCACTAGCTGTGGGTGGCACCTCTCTGCCTCCTGCCCATCCCACCCAGCAGTGCCCTCTTGCGAGGGGACATGAGCAGCAGGTAGCAGCGAGAGGCAGGGCTACACAGCTCCAGCCCCTTCCAGCCACTCTCCTGTGTTTACCTGCCCAGCCTCAGCACATGGGGCCCGCAGGCCGGGTGCCATGGCAACCTGCTGCCAGCTCTTCCCAAAGCTGCTCCAAGCAGCAGACTCTGTGGCAGCGGGAGGGGGCAGCACTGCGGCCTGTGGGGACAGGACTCTGACCAGGGATGCCCTGCCAGCCCATGTGGGGCCTGGGGGCCAAGCACAGCTGCCCCATGGGGGCCCTGGATAGTGGGAATGGGGGTGTGCATAGGGCCACCTAGCTCAGTGATGAAATGCTCCTTTCTCTGGCTAGTTCATGGCATCAACATGCATGGTTTCTGATGTGCCCTGGCACCGCCCAGCCCAAGTGTGCCCACCCCCAGCACCGCTCACACCGTGTCTCCTTGCCCATCCCCCCAGCACCACCCAGATCGCGTGTTCCTGCCCACCCCCTAGGTCCGCCTAGACCGCATATGCCTACCTATCCCCACCACAACACTACCCAGATCATGTGTCCCTGCCCATCCCCCCCAGTCCACCCAGATTGCGTGTCCCTGCCCATTCCCCACAGCACCGCCCAGATCACGTGTCCCTGCCCACCCCAGGCACTGCCCAGACCATGCATCCCTGACCACCCCCCTGGCACCACCCAGACCGCATGGAAAAATCACAGAATGAGAGGGTTAGAAGGCACTGCAGGGGTCATCTAGTCTAGCCCCTGCCAAGATGCAGGATTTGTTGTGTCTAAACCACCCCTGACAGATGGCTCCAGCCGCCTCTCGAAAACCTCAAGCGAAGGTGCCTCCATGATTGCTCACATGCCCATCCCTGGCACTTCCTAGACTGTGTGTCTCTGCACACCCCCCTGCCCCAGCGCTGCCCAGACCGCACCCATGAGCCGACCCTCATAGCACTGGCCAGACCACATATGCCCATCTCTCCTGGCACTGCCCTGACCATGCATCTCTGCCCATACCCCCAGTGCTGCCCATGCACATGCCGACGCCCCTGCCCTTCTCACAAAATAACCCGCCCGGCTCTCCCCACTTCAGATGTGTCTGCTGCAAACACTGCCCTGAAATCTGCCTGCCCTCGCCCAGCGAAGCCCCTGGAGTGCCCCAGCCACATGCTCTTCCTGGGTGGCAGAGGCTGTATTGCAGTCATGGCTCCATGGTTACCGCATTGTCCCTGAACACAAACCCTGCTGGGCTCGGCCCTCGCTGCAGCCTCCCTGTTGGGGCATCCTTGCCCTCTCCATGCCATGTAGGGCTCTGTGCCAGCTGCTCCCTTGCCTCATGGGTGCTGGGCTGGGACAGCCTCACTGAGCATCCCAGACAGGAAGGACTAAGCAGGGCAGAGTTGCTTCCTTGGGGTCATGCCCAGGGCTCTGCACAGCCCCAAGCAATGGGGCTCCCAGCCCACCCCTGGGGACGCTGCTCCACAGACCTCACTGCTGGACGCTCGCCATGCTGGCAGCCTGCATTTCGTCCAGCAGTTTAACCCCCTTCTGCCTAGCCTTGCCCTCTTGTGCCACCTCCCAAAGATCCTTGTGGGTCCAGTGACCCCACCCCTCATTTGCCTGGCACTTGTGGGGGTGTGAGCTCAGCCCCCAGTGCCAGGAGCTGGGCAGCCCTCTCCCCATGAGCAGCCAGGGATGCCTCCCAGGAGCTGCAGCTCATTCATGTGGCATTTCTTCCTTCCTCCTCGCTGGATCCCACACGTGAAGCTGCCAGGGGAATCCCCCGCACCCAGCTGCAGCCTCCGGCCATGCCCAGCCCCGAGGAGCCCACAGCTGCTCCCACTCCCGGACTCTTAGCTCCAGTCCTGGGAGAACAAAGGCTTGGCTCCCTCCCAAGGCCAGTGGGCCATTGCACTTAGCTGGCCTCTCCCTCCTGCTCTGCTCTAGGGACCTGGGAGCCAGGCACTTGCTAGCTCCTCTGCATGGGAGCCAGGCCAGCTCTGTCCCCCACAATTCACCTGTGACCCCCCAGGGCCTCAGCCACAACTTCTCCCATCGCACCTCTTCTCTGCAGCCTGCCCTGGCCCCACACACAGCCACCATGGCACACGCACAGCACAACGGGATCTGGGCCTGGACAGTGTCCCTGGCCCTGCAGCAATCTACTGGGTTAACAGTGTCACGGAGTCCCTGGGCGATGCTTTGGAACTGCTCCCCACCAAGCCAGCCAAGACTTTGGGGAGCCTCCTCTCCCTTGGAGCAGACTGTCTTCAGGTCAAGAAGCTCACACGGCTTCACCTCCGGGGTTTCTCCTTGGAGCATTCAGCATCCTCTGCCCCTCCGTGCGCTTCCCACAGTGAGTCCACCCAGGTGGGGTCCTGGGGAAGCCACAGGGTCCTACACCCCCACTTTGCAGTCAGACGTGACTCTCAGCCAGCCAGTAAATCAGAGGTTTATTAGATGACAGGAACACGGTCTAAAACAGAGTTTGTAGGTACAGAGAACCGGATTTCTCAGCCGGGTCCATTCTGGGGCCCAGCAAGCCAGACAACCCCATCTCCACTCAATTCCTGTCCCCAGCCAGCTCCAAACTGAAACCCCCTCCAGCCCCTCCTTTCTGGCCTTTGTCTCTTTCAAGGGCCAGGAGGTTACCTGATCTCTTTGTTCTCCCACACTTCTAGCATCCCCTTGCAGGGGAGAAGGGCCTGGCCATTAGTTGCTAGGAAACAGAGGGTTGGCCAGAAACTGAGGCACCCACACAGTATTCAGAGGAAACATTAAGAACAGTCCCACTTCATCACAAACAGTAACAATCATAGCCTGCCCACTGCCCTTATATGCAGCCACCAGCCCTGCAGCTCCACTTGCCCCCATTCATTTCAGGATCCAGTTCAAAACTGTCCCCTGCCTCGCTGCCCTTAGCACACCTAGCACTGGCCTCTGCACTCCCCCTCCCCTGGTGCAGGTGGTGCAAGAGCCTTCTCCTCCACAGCACCTGGAGCAGACACCCCACCTGTGCTGTCTGGAGTTATGAGCCTGCGGTGTGTACTCACTACCCCTCCCTTGCTGCCAGGCTGGCGCCTGTGCCACAGATGCTACCTGGCCTTGGAGCTCCAGGGTACATGGGGGAACCGAGCTAGGGAGAGACCAGGCTGGATGCTCCTCTGGTGTTTGTCCTGAGGCCAGGCTCCCTCCCTTTGGCAGGGCTGAGGCTGGGCGCTGAGAGGCTGGTGAGAAGGCCAGGGACCCTTGTCCAAGCAGAACTGATTCCCCCTCCTGGGGTGAGCCATGGTGCTGATGGTGAGGTACCCTCCTCCTGTGCTAATCCTGCTGCTGGCTGCAGCCATGGCACTCATGGCACCACAGCCGCCGGAGAGATGAACACCCCAGGCCACGGGTACTGCTGGCCCATACTGGCTCTGTGAGCATAACCCGGCAAATGTTCCTGGCCCCTGGGCATACTGCCCTGTCAGCAGCCCCTTCCCTCAGAGGGCAAGCGAGCCAAGCACTCTGTGTGGCACAGGAGGCGGCGGCGGGGGGGGGCAGGGAAGAATCTACACTTCACCCACAAAACATCAAGGAGTCTGGTGGCACCTTAAAGACTAACAGATTTATTTGGGTATAAGCTTTTGTGGGTAAAAAACCCACTTCTAGTCTTTAATCTGCCACCAGACTCCTCATTGTTTTTGAGGATACAGACTAACACAGCTACTCCCCTGATACTTCACCCCACGTTACCGATATCAGAGAGCCAGGCCACACAACACCCCTGGCCCTCTCCGTTGGACTTGCTCCCCAGCCGCTATCAGGGAAACCAATGCTGGTAGGGCCAGTACCACAAATCTTTCCTGTACCTGCCAAGCATGCAAGGCCCACCGGGAGCTTCCCAGCACTGCGCCCACCCAGGGATCTCTCTGCTGCATGAAGAGCTCCCACCACCATCAGGAGGCAGCAGCTATCTCTCAGCTCTGCAGGGACAGGCAGGGGCAGGGACTACCCCGTGGAACTGACTAATCACTTCACTTGCTGCTGTGAATTGGCTCTGATTGCCCCTCTCCTCACCCCCCTGGGATCCCAGCATAGAGTGGAGACAGCGCCCCAGAGGTGGAACAAAGGACATCCGCCCATGTTGATCCAGAGGGAGTCGATCAGGACCAGTGGGAAGGTTGTTGAAGAGGTGACTTCACGTCAAAGTTGGCCCAAAGTTCTGGCAGAAGATGCTTTTGCAGAACCTCAGAACAAACCCTGTTTCCATGGGGGCAAGGGGATGTAACTGCAATGGAAATTTTACTAACCAGACCTTCCCCCACAACTCTCCCACTGCACGCCTGGGCTGGGCTCCCTGAAGTGAAACTGGCCAGAATACCAAGTGTGCTGACTGGACTATTTTCTCCTTTCCGTCAGAATGCAAAAAGGCAGCAAACCGCCTTAGCGGTGAAAGGTCAATGCCCCCCACTGCCTGCGTGCCCTGCCCTTTTACACACGTGAGGCCTGCACATGTCCCTCCGCACCGACTAGCAGTAGGGCACCTGCTAACAGGTGCCTTGTGGTTAGAGCACTAGCCTATGACAATTCCTGGCTCCTCCACAGGTCCCAGGACCAGACCCTGGAAGGTACAGGGGCACTGAACTTCTATTGATTTCACTGGGAGTTAGGTCCCTAAATACTTTGGGGATCTAGGCCTGAGTCTTTCTGGGCCTCCATCTCCCCATCCCCATAACAGCCCTGCCTTGAAGCACAGGTGTGTGTGGCTGTGAGGTTGACGGGGGCCATCTAAAGCACTGAAGATAAGGTAGATGGATTAGGATCTGTAATGAGGAGGAGCTTGTCACAGTTTCAGGGTTCACTGCACCTTTGACCCCTCGCCCCCTGATCTCCTTTGAGGGCACCTGCTTGAGGCTTCCCAGGTCTTGCTCCCTTTAGACTTGCAGCGCCTCTGCGCATCACTGTGACTTGCCAGTAGGTTGGAGGGTCCAAGCCCTGTGGTTCTTTTTCCGGGCCCATGGGCTACCACAGTGCACACCAGCTACCAACCAGCCTTCACAGAGCACACTGTCTTCATTCTTAGGGCAAAAGCATTATTGAGACAAACATTTAAAAACAAGAAGAGAACCTCCGTGCATGCTAACAGCTTACCAGCAGTTTCATAGAATCATAGAATCTCAGGGTTGGAAGGGACCTCAGGGGGTCATCTAGTCCAACCCCCTGCTCAAAGCAGGACTAATTTCCAACTAAAATCATCCCAGCCAGGGCTTTGTCAAACCGGGCCTTAAAAACCTCTAAGGATGGAGATTCCACCACCTCCCTAGGTAACCCATTCCAGTGCTTCACCACCCACCTAGTGAAATAGTTTTTCCTATTTTCACCCCCAATGCCACCACAGGGCTCTGGTATGTGTCAGTCTTTCAAAAGGGTTTGCCCCCTTGGTTACAAATTCATGTCAGCTTATAGATTAGGAACAATCTGACCTGGACAATACAGCTGGTTCTTTATCCAGTTTGGCTCTTTAATCTCCATGCTCTTGGCGCAGGTAATCACCAGTCAGTGGCCCTCTCCTCAGGGCATAGCTTCAAAAGGCTGGGGTTTTGCATAATTGGGGTTGTGTAATTTGCATTAACAACTCCCCAGGGATTCCCCAGGAAACCCACTTAGCACAGACCTTCCCCAAAGTGCAGGCATGTCCAGTATGTTTCAGTCTAGTAGTTTTGAACAACTAACACTTGCCAGGTCTCACATCTGCTCTTTTTCAATTTCCCTGCTTTGTATGCTTGCTTGGATTACAGGTTTGAATCATTTAAAAACCAGAATAAATGGAGTTCAATACAAGTAGAGTAGCTGTTTAACTGCCTGTCAGGGATAATTCTCTAGGAGGCGTTATCTGCAACACTCTATGTAGGAACTTGTTTGATATCATCATCTGATCTTTACCCTGATAGCGTGCCTCTAAGGTTACACTGCAGCTGCGAGTGGGCTTCCTTGAACTTGTGTGTGCAGAAAGGCACCTGAGAGTGCCCTTCACCGCTCCCTGTGAAAGGACAGGAAGGGAGGGGCACCCGAAAGCAGGCAGGGTCCTGGCCCATGGAAAATCAGTGATAGCAGCAGCAGGGCAGAATGGCTGGGGTCAGCTCAGCAAAGCAGCTGGAGCAGCCAGGGCTCCGCTCACAGTTCCTTTGCTCTTCTCTGAGCATGCTGAGCTTGCAGTGCACTGACTCATCTGCACATGGGACTGGGTTGGACAGCTGCTTTCAGCCCCCTCCCCCATGCGCTGGCCTCTCCCTCACAGCACCAGAGAATGGGCTTTGGCTTTCCCATAATGGAGGGGCAGGGAAAATTAACCTTGCGAGGCCGGGGCCCGGGAACATTCCTCCCACAGAGGGGTGGTGGGAAGTAAGGAGCACAGGCAGAGCTGGGGGGCAGGACTGGAGTAGCAGGGGGAATTGAGGAGCACAGGCAGAGCTGGGGGGGCAGGACTGGAATAGCAGGGGGAATTGAGGAGCACAGGCAGAGCTGGGGGGCAGGACTGGAGTAGCAGGGGGAAGTGAGTGGCACAGGCAGAGCTGGGGGGCAGGACTGGAGTAGCAGGGGGAAGTGAGTGGCACAGGCAGAGCTGGGGGGCAGGACTGGAGTAGCAGGGGGAAGTGAGTGGCACAGGCAGAGCTGGGGGGCAGGACTGGAGTAGCAGGGGGAAGTGAGTGGCACAGGCAGAGCTGGGGGGGCAGGACTGGAATAGCAGGGGGAATTGAGGAGCACAGGCAGAGCTGGGGGGGCAGGACTGGAATAGCAGAGGGAAGTGAGTGGCACAGGCAGAGCTCGGGGGCAGGACTGGAATAGCAGGGGGAATTGAGGCGCACAGGCAGAGCTGGGGGGCAGGACTGGAATAGCAGGGGGAATTGAGGAGCACAGGCAGAGCTGGGGGGCAGGACTGGAATAGCAGGGGGAAGTGAGGAGCACAGGCAGAGCTGGGGGGCAGGACTGGAATAGCAGGGGGAATTGAGGAGCACAGGCAGAGCTGGGGAGGCAGGACTGGAGTAGCAGGGGAAGTGAGTGGCACAGGCAGAGCTGGGGGGCAGGATTGGAGTAGCAGAGGGAAGTGAGGAGCACAGGCAGAGCTGGGGGCAGGAATGGAGTAGCAGGGGGAACTGAGGAGCACAGGCAGAGCTGGGGAGGCAGGACTGGAATAGCAGGGGGAATTGAGGAGCACAGGCAGAGCTGGGGGGCAGGACTGGAATAGCAGGGGGAATTGAGGAGCACAGGCAGAGCTGGGGGGCAGGACTGGAGTAGCAGGGGGAAGTGAGTGGCACAGGCAGAGCTGGGGGGCAGGACTGGAGTAGCAGGGGGAAGTGAGTGGCACAGGCAGAGCTGGGGGCAGGACTGGAGTAGGGGGAAGTGAGTGGCACAGGCAGAGCTGGGGGGCAGGACTGGAGTAGCAGGGGGAAGTGAGTGGCACAGGCAGAGCTCGGGGGCAGGACTGGAATAGCAGGGGGAATTGAGGAGCACAGGCAGAGCTGGGGGGCAGGACTGGAATAGCAGAGGGAAGTGAGGAGCACAGGCAGAGCTGGGGGCAAGGACTGGAATAGCAGGGGGACTTGAGGAGCACAGGCAGAGCTGGGGAGGCAGGACTGGAGTAGCAGGGGAAGTGAGTGGCACAGGCAGAGCTGGGGGGCAGGATTGGAGTAGCAGAGGGAAGTGAGGAGCACAGGCAGAGCTGGGGGCAGGAATGGAGTAGCAGGGGGAACTGAGGAGCACAGGCAGAGCTGGGGGGCAGGACTGGAGTAGCAGAGGGAAGTGAGGAGCACAGGCAGAGCTGGGGGGCAGGACTGGAGTAGCAGGGGGAAGTGAGGAGCACAGGCAGAGCTGGGGGGCAGGACTGGAATAGCAGGGGGAATTGAGGAGCACAGGCAGAGCTGGGGGGCAGGACTGGAGTAGCAGAGGGAAGTGAGGAGCACAGGCAGAGCTGGGGGGCAGGACTGGAGTAGCAGGGGAAAGTGAGTGGCACAGGCAGAGCTGGGGGGCAGGACTGGAATAGCAGGGGGAATTGAGGAGCACAGGCAGAGCTGGGGAGGCAGGACTGGAATAGCAGGGGGAATTGAGGAGCACAGGCAGAGCTGGGGGGCAGGACTGGAATAGCAGGGAGAATTGAGGAGCACAGGCAGAGCTGGGGGGCAGGACTGGAATAGCAGGGGGAATTGAGGAGCACAGGCAGAGCTGGGGGGCAGGACTGGAGTAGCAGAGGGAAGTGAGGAGCACAGGCAGAGCTGGGGGGCAGGACTGGAATAGCAGGGGGAATTGAGGAGCACAGGCAGAGCTGGGGGGCAGGACTGGAATAGCAGGGAGAATTGAGGAGCACAGGCAGAGCTGGGGAGGCAGGACTGGAATAGCAGGGGGAATTGAGGAGCACAGGCAGAGCTGGGGGGCAGGACTGGAATAGCAGGGAGAATTGAGGAGCACAGGCAGAGCTGGGGGGCAGGACTGGAGTAGCAGGGGGACGCGAGCGGCACAGGCAGAGCTGGGGGGCAGGACTGGAATAGCAGAGGGAAGTGAGGAGCACAGGCAGAGCTGGGGGGCAGGACTGGAATAGCAGGGGGAATTGAGGAGCACAGGCAGAGCTGGGGGGCAGGACTGGAATAGCAGGGGGAAGTGAGGAGCACAGGCAGAGCTGGGGGGCAGGACTGGAATAGCAGAGGGAAGTGAGGAGCACAGGCAGAGCTGGGGGGCAGGACTGGAATAGCAGGGGGAATTGAGGAGCACAGGCAGAGCTGGGGAGGCAGGACTGGAGTAGCAGGGGAAGTGAGTGGCACAGGCAGAGCTGGGGGGCAGGATTGGAGTAGCAGAGGGAAGTGAGGAGCACAGGCAGAGCTGGGGGCAGGAATGGAGTAGCAGGGGGAACTGAGGAGCACAGGCAGAGCTGGGGGGCAGGACTGGAGTAGCAGAGGGAAGTGAGGAGCACAGGCAGAGCTGGGGGGCAGGACTGGAGTAGCAGGGGGAATTGAGGAGCACAGGCAGAGCTGGGGGGCAGGACTGGAATAGCAGGGGGAATTGAGGAGCACAGGCAGAGCTGGGGGGCAGGACTGGAGTAGCAGAGGGAAGTGAGGAGCACAGGCAGAGCTGGGGGGCAGGACTGGAGTAGCAGGGGAAAGTGAGTGGCACAGGCAGAGCTGGGGGGCAGGACTGGAATAGCAGGGGGAATTGAGGAGCACAGGCAGAGCTGGGGAGGCAGGACTGGAATAGCAGGGGGAATTGAGGAGCACAGGCAGAGCTGGGGGGCAGGACTGGAATAGCAGGGAGAATTGAGGAGCACAGGCAGAGCTGGGGGGCAGGACTGGAATAGCAGGGGGAATTGAGGAGCACAGGCAGAGCTGGGGGGCAGGACTGGAGTAGCAGAGGGAAGTGAGGAGCACAGGCAGAGCTGGGGGGCAGGACTGGAATAGCAGGGGGAATTGAGGAGCACAGGCAGAGCTGGGGGGCAGGACTGGAATAGCAGGGAGAATTGAGGAGCACAGGCAGAGCTGGGGAGGCAGGACTGGAATAGCAGGGGGAATTGAGGAGCACAGGCAGAGCTGGGGGGCAGGACTGGAATAGCAGGGAGAATTGAGGAGCACAGGCAGAGCTGGGGGGCAGGACTGGAGTAGCAGGGGGAAGCGAGCGGCACAGGCAGAGCTGGGGGGCAGGACTGGAATAGCAGAGGGAAGTGAGGAGCACAGGCAGAGCTGGGGGGCAGGACTGGAATAGCAGAGGGAAGTGAGGAGCACAGGCAGAGCTGGGGGGGCAGGACTGGAGTAGCAGGGGAATTGAGGAGCACAGGCAGAGCTGGGGAGGCAGGACTGGAGTAGCAGGGGTATGTGAGTGGCACAGGCAGTGCTGGGGGGCAGGACTGGAGTAGCAGGGGGATGTGAGTGGCACAGGCAGAGCTGGGGGGCAGGACTGGAGTAGCAGGGGGAAGTGAGTGGCACAGGCAGAGCTGGGGGGCAGGACTGGAATAGCAGGGGGAAGTGAGGAGCACAGGCAGAGCTGGGGGGCAGGACTGGAGTAGCAGGGGGAAGCGAGTGGCACAGGCAGAGCTGGGGGGCAGGACTGGAATAGCAGGGGGAATTGAGGAGCACAGGCAGAGCTGGGGGGCAGGACTGGAAGAGCAGGGGGAAGTGAGTGGCACAGGCAGAGCTGGGGAGGCAGGACTGGAAGAGCAGGGGCAAGTCAGGAGCACAGGCAGAGCTGGGGGGCAGGACTGGAGTAGCAGGGGAATTGAGGAGCACAGGCAGAGCTGGGGAGGCAGGACTGGAATAGCAGGGGGAAGTGAGGAGCACAGGCAGAGCTGGGGGCAGGACTGGAGTAGCAGGGGGAAGTGAGGAGCACAGGCAGAGCTGGGGGGGGCAGGACTGGAGTAGCAGGGGGAAGTGAGTGGCACAGGCAGAGCTGGGGGGCAGGCCTGGAATAGCAGGGGGAATTGAGGAGCACAGGCAGAGCTGGGGGGCAAGACTGGAGTAGCAGGGGGAAGTGAGTGGCACAGGCAGAGCTGGGGGGCAGGACTGGAATAGCAGGGGGAAGTGAGGAGCACAGGCAGAGCTGGGGGGCAGGACTGGAGTAGCAGGGGGAAATTAGGAGAACAGGCAGAGCTGGGGGGGCAGGACTGGAGTAGCAGGGGGAATTGAGTGGCACAGGCAGAGCTGGGGGGCAGGACTGGAGTAGCAGGGGGAAGTGAGTGGCACAGGCAGAGCTGGGGGGCAGGACTGGAATAGCAGGGGGAATTGAGGAGCACAGGCAGAGCTGGGGGGCAGGACTGGAGTAGCAGGGGGAAATGAGGAGAACAGGCAGAGCTGGGGAGGCAGGACTGGAGTAGCAGGGGGAAGTGAGTGGCACAGGCAGAGCTGGGGGGCAGGACTGGAATAGCAGGGGGAAGTGAGGAGCACAGGCAGAGCTGGGGGGCAGGACTGGAATAGCAGGGGGAATTGAGGAGCACAGGCAGAGCTGGGGGGCAGGACTGGAGTAGCAGAGGGAAGTGAGGAGCACAGGCAGAGCTGGGGGGCAGGACTGGAGTAGCAGAGGGAAGTGAGGAGCACAGGCAGAGCTGGGGGGCAGGACTGGAGTAGCAGGGGGAAGTGAGTGGCACAGGCAGAGCTGGGGGGCAGGACTGGAATAGCAGGGGGAATTGAGGAGCACAGGCAGAGCTGGGGGGCAGGACTGGAATAGCAGGGGGAATTGAGGAGCACAGGCAGAGCTGGGGGGCAGGATTGGAGTAGCAGAGGGATGTGAGTGGCACAGGCAGAGCTAGGGGGCAGGACTGGAATAGCAGGGGGAATTGAGGAGCACAGGCAGAGCTGGGGGGCAGGACTGGAGTAGCAGGGGGAAGCGAGCCGCACAGGCAGAGCTGGGGAGGCAGGACTGGAATAGCAGGGGGAATTGAGGAGCACAGGCAGATCTGGGTGGCAGGACTGGAGTAGCAGAGGGATGTGAGTGGCACAGGCAGAGCTAGGGGGCAGGACTGGAATAGCAGGGGGAATTGAGGAGCACAGGCAGAGCTGGGGGGCAGGACTGGAATAGCAGGGGGAAGTGAGTGGCACAGGCAGAGCTGGAGGGCAGGACTGGAATAGCAGGGGGAAGTGAGTGGCACAGGCAGAGCTTGGGGGCAGGACTGGAATAGCAGGGGGAATTGAGGAGCACAGGCAGAGCTGGGGGGCAGGACTGGAATAGCAGAGGGAAGTGAGGAGCACAGGCAGAGCTGGGGGGCAGGACTGGAGTAGCAGGGGGAATTGAGGAGCACAGGCAGATCTGGGGGGGCAGGACTGGAATAGCAGGGGGAATTGAGGAGCACAGGCAGAGCTGGGGGGCAGGACTGGAGTAGCAGGGGGAATTGAGGAGCACAGGCAGAGCTGGGGGCCAGGACTGGAATAGCAGGGGGAAGTGAGTGGCACAGGCAGAGCTGGGGGGCAGGACTGGAATAGCAGGGGGAATTGAGGAGCACAGGCAGAGCTGTGGGGCAGGACTGGAATAGCAGAGGGAAGTGAGGAGCACAGGCAGAGCTGGGGGGCAGGACTGGAGTAGCAGGGACTGGAGCAGCAGGGGGAATTGAGGAGCACAGGCAGAGCTCGGGGGCAGGACTGGAGTAGCAGGGGGAAGTGAGTGGCACAGGCAGAGCTGGGGGGGGCAGGACTGGAATAGCAGGGGGATGTGAGTGGCACAGGCAGAGCTGGGGGGGCAGGACTGGAGTAGCAGGGGGATATGAGTGGCACAGGCAGAGCTGGGGGGGCAGGACTGGAGTAGCAGGGGGAAGCGAGCGGCACAGGCAGAGTTGGGGGTGGGGGGCAGGTCTGGAATCGCAGGGACGCTTCAAGCCGGGACTGAGGGACATCGGCAGAGCTCGGTTGGGCAGGAGCAGACCAGCAGGGGAGCTGTGCGGTGAGATGATAGTGTGTGGGGAAGTTGGCACAGTGTTTGCCCGGGGTGTATTTGGCTCTGTTGTTAGTTATTCCAATGTCATTCATTCACTACACTCACTCCATTTCTTTTTTTAAAGAAAAGCCAATGACAGCGTTTTTGGGGAAGAACCTTCACGGATGCGCATTTACCAGCCACCTGGGTTCCAGCCAGAAGCATCAAGGTTAACCCATCCTGACTATCCCTGGCCTGGGGGCGCACACCCCGCAGGGCAAGGGGAGGCTGTCTCGCACGGCTGCTGGAGGATATTCCAGCCATTTTTGGGCATTGGAGCTGACCCCTCATTCTTGCTCTGCTTGTTTAAATGTTTGCTTCGAGGCCCAGGCTGGGAGGTCAGAGGGAAGCCAACACATCACATATTTTCTACAAAACTGGTAAGCTGCTCATCTCTGCGAGCACTGACTGGGGTCTGCTCCTCCACGGCTCCTAGGGACTGGCTGCCTTTGGGTTTAAAGTGCTTGTCTGTGACAATCTGTGTGCCCAGTCACTCCAATGGGCATGGGGAAAGAGGGACAAACGGGTGCCTTGCTCTGCTGCTGGGATTCGTTACACAGCCAATGCCAAGGGACCCACATCTCAGCCTGCAGACCAGAACCTCAGCCAAGCAGGAACCCGCAGTAAAAGCACGAGAGCTTAAAGGCACCATGCTTTTCTGAAAGGGTGAGTTCAGGCTGAAGGGCTGTCAATCAAACTGCAGCTTTTCAACTCAGCCAGTGCACAGCACTCATTACGTTACAGCAGCCTCCATCAGACAAACTAGGCGCTGCAGGCTACTGGTTGGAGGCAGAGTCAGAAGTCCTGGGTTCTAATCCCACATCTAGCAGGCTTTGTCTAGGGCTCAAGAGCAGAGCACTGGGAGCTAGGACTTCTGGGTTCTGTTCCCAGCTCTGCTGCCAACTAGCATGACCCTGGGCAAGACTTTTAGCTTATCCGAGCCTTCGCTTCCCCACCTGTAAAGGGCGGGGTAGATTGACAGGGCGGCTGAGATAACAAATGTCTGTAAAGTGCTTTGAGATCACTGGGTAAGCAATGCGAAGTCTCATTACTAAGCAACAGTAAACAGTAACAGTGACAGTAAAAACAAAGTCAGTGTCTTCTTCCTACAGTGGAACCAGCACCTGCCTTTTCGGAGTCTTTGGTTCTGATTAAATGCTTGGCCTTCAGCCGCACAATTCTTTCCTCCTGCACCAATGTATCTATTCTGTCATTTCGGTCTCTTAACTAATGGGCTGAATTCAAGCTCTGCAGTAGAACCCTGCTCTCCCATTCTGTGTTGAACAGTCATGATGGAGTGACAAATGAGACACACAAATGAAATCTTAAGTGCAGTTTCAGAAACACACACATGCACTTCCATTCTGGACCAGGGTAACAAGAGGACTGGATCCCATGGCTAAGAACATGAAATTGCCCAGATCGCTGGAAACGACCTCTGGAATCTCTCTGATCTGCCATATATGGCTGCTAATGGGGAATCCGAATTATGAGAAGGACACAGAGAGCCAAGAGGCCTCACAGGAAAGAGATGGAAGTATCTTTAGGGAAAGTGAAGAAGATAAAGTTTAGTATGAAACTGATCACGTGGAAAAGAGAGGGAGCCCCCTTGTGAAATCTCTGCATGGCTGATAAACAACCTGCTTTTTCACAAGTGCTTGGGGATTGTTGTTTTACAGTTAGAGTTCTGCGCCATCTGAACAGAAACACGCACTGTATAACACCACAGAAATATCTGATTGTTCCCATACAGGATCAGATAAAAACCAGAGGATGTGACAAAAACTGACCACTAGAGATCTCTGGAGATTCTCCCAGAAACTAGAAGTGGAGCAAATGGCTGACTGAGCACGGAACTGAGTGTATGCAGGGCAAGCTGTATGAACTCCCGTCTCTCCTAGAGGTGGTTCTTTCCCGACCCGAGTGAGTGCAAGTGTACATGTGCTGGGAGTGTGGCCAGGAAGCTTAGAGGGCTGCCTGCCTTACTGTATCTACACTGTGCATGGAGGACTTCATTCACCACAGCTGTCAATCAGCAGCTCACACCAGCGCCCCCCTCATGACCCTAGTCCATGCAGGACAGGGCACATACAGTGAGCTTCTAAACTCATTTCCCAAATGTTTCCCCTTTTGGGAATAGTGCACAGGCAGAGCAGAGGTGCACATTGGTGCATCATATGCAAAGATAAAAAGCCAGCTGTTTCAGTCCCCAGTGCATAAAGCCTTCGGTGGGTCACGGTGCAGAGAACAAAGTTCTCCTAAAACCCCATCTGTTGGGGCTGTAGGGCAGAGTGGGGTGCAAAATCTGCTCTCTAGCACAATGGAGCAAAAGCCGAAGGGCATGTTCCTTAGCTGCAAGGGTCCTGCTTCCTAAGAGTTCCAGGAAAATGACTTATCAAATAGATTAAGTGTCCACAGTACATGCCTTGGCATAGTCCTATTGAAATCCCTGGTGCTATTCAAGTGTATCAGAACGTGGCCTAGGGAGATTGTTTCCTGTGTGTTTTGGAAGCAACAAATGTTCCTTCTACTCTGTTTTGAAAAGAGAACCCCTCACTTCCCACCCAGTGCTTCCTCCTCGAGATGGGACACTGGGATATAAAAGCAAGAGGCATACTTTGAAGGCAACTTGCAGACAGCAACACCGTCTTGTGTAAAGCATTTCTGGACGTGCTGGAACTCTCGCCTGTTCCTACTGCACTGCTGGGATGCTAGCAGAGTTACAGGCCGCCTTCCTCCTCTCTGGAAAGCATCCAGCAACTAGATACCAAACGCTTGAGCTTTAGACAAACAAAACTGCCCAAACTAACATCAATAGAAATGTTTCCACGATTGAGGGTTTTTACTGAAATAAAGACAGTGGGAGAGAGGTTGGGATTTCAGTGCTCCCATCGGGTGACATAAATTCCCAGATACCTCAGCATCCTGCCAGAGAGTAGGAAGGAGTTACACCAGATTGACTAGGAACAGCCAGAGAAACTCACCACTCAGATTCCCTCTCCGGGCTGCGTGAAGTATGAAAACCAAGCAAACAGCCTCAGTGGTAAAAGTGACGGAGGGTTTAGAAATTGTGAATGGAGATCGGGGAACGTGCACAGTGACTTGGACCCCTTCCGTTTGAACAGACAAGGAGATTGGACTAGTTCAGATCTATTCTCTTTATCTTGATTGTCAGCCTTAAGAAAGCAATCACTTCACATCTGCAGACAAGGGATATTAACCCCACCCTAAAGAGCAGCAGTTGCCTGGGCCCCACTGTACTTTCTGATTACATCACACACAGGACGTACACAGGGCTTTTATATTACAAGTTTGTTCCAAAAGAAACTCCGCCCCGAGAACCCTGTCTGATGCCCTGGGCGCTGCAACACCACATCTAAAACCACAACAAGGCAGGAGTTAGAGCAGGGGTCTCAAACTCAAATGACCACGAGGGCCACATGAGGGCTAGTTCATTGGGCCGAGGGATGCATCACTGACACCGCCCCCGCTCGCTGCCCCCGGCCCTGCCCCCACTCCACCCCTTCCATGAGGCCCTGCCTCTTCCCACCCCTTCCCTGCCCCCATTCCAACCCCTTTCCTAAAGTCTCCACCCCAACTCCACCCCCTCCCTGCCCCCAGAGAGTGCATGAGGGGTGTGGCGGGGGCTCAGGGCAGGGAGTTGAGGTGCAGCAGGGGGTTGGGGTGCAGGCAGGGGGCTCAGGGTGCAGAAGAGGTGTGGGATGCAGCAGGTGGCTCAGGGCAGGGGATTGGGGTGAGGGGTGCAGCAGGGGGCTCAGGGCAGGGAGTTGGGGTGCAGGAGGGGTGTGGGATGTGGCAGGGGGCTCAGGACAGGGTGTTGGGGTGCAGCAGGGGGTTGAGGTTCAGGCAGGGGGCTCAGGGCAGGATGTTGGAGTGCAGCAGGGGGTTGGGGTTTAGGCAGGGGGCTCAGGGCAGGGGATTAGGGTGCAGAAGGGGTGTGGGATGCAGCAGGGGCCTCAGGGCAGGGGGTTGGGGTGCAGAAGGGGTGTGGGATGCAGCAGGGGGCTCAGGGCACGGGGTTGGGGTGTGGGGTGCAGCAGAGTGCTCAGGGCAAGGGGTTGAGGTGCAGGCAGGGGGCTCAGGTCAGGGAGTGGTGGGCGGGGTGCAGGAGGGCTTTGGGGTGGCAGTGGCGCACACCGGGGCCAGGGCAGGCTGCCGGCCCCGGCTCCGCTCCGGGAAGTAGCTGGAACCATGTCTCTGTGGCCCCTGGTGGAGGGGGACGCAGGGCTCCACACGCTGCTTGCTGCGCCTCTAGGTACCTCCCCCGAAGCTCCCATTGGCTGTGGTTCCCCGTTCCTGGCCAATGGGAGCGGCGGGTGAGTGGTGCCTGGAAGCCAGGGCAACACATGGATGGAGCCCTCTGCTTCTTCCTCCCCTCCCCCCCTGCCCTGGCCGCAGGGACGTGATGCCAGCCACTTCAGGGAGCGGCACGGGGCTCGAGGGGGGCAATCCGCTGTAGTTTGCCCATCCCTGCCTGGAGGTAGGCCGGGGGGGGGCGGGTGCGGGCCGCTTGGCGGGCCGCGGGCCGCATGCGGCCTGCAGGCCACGTGTTTGAGATCCCTGAGTTAGAGCATAAATCCTGTAAAGCAACAGCATTCTCCTCCCTGCCCCCTCGCCCCACTCCTCCCCAGCTATGTGACTCATACAGTGCAACACCCCCAGCACACTCTGCCTTCTCCCCTGAAAGCCACCTTCCCTGCCCCTTCCCCCAACACCTGCTCAAACAGATGGGCTTGGCATTGAGCCAGACAGACCTACAGACTGAGGCTATTTCAGACCCTGGGAGCCGGAGAACTCCAAAGGACGGGACCCTGGCAGAGAGTACTCTGTCTGCAGACCCTGCCTGTTACAAGGGGATCAAGTTCAATGGCCTCTGCTGCTGACAGCACTGCTTGGGGAGGGAGGCAGCTCCACTAGGCAGGTCCCAGGACACCTAGGGCTTCACGGATCAAACCCAGAAACTTAATCTCCAGCCAAAAGCCGGGAGGCAGCCCAGTGAGGATCACGGAGCATTGGTAACACATGCAGCCCTGAGAGGTGCCACATGGCATGAAGGTGCTGCATTCCACACCACTTCAAGGTTGTTGGTGTGATGGAGTAGGGACTGTCTGTGTGGTTGATAGGTGAGAGCAGGGACTGTCTGTGTGGTTGGTAGGTGAGAACCAGGTCTGCAGCTGTAACATGAGCCTGGCCTGGGGGAGGGGAGGTCTCACCTCTGGCTGGGGCTAGACAAAAGGGAAGGGTGGAGTGGATTCAGTCTTCGGTTTGGGAGCTGGGTGGTGGGTTTTCAGGGGGTCCTAGGCTGGGATCCAAGCACCCTGAACCCCCCCCAAAAGGCCAGATTGAGGGGTCCTGGCTCTGAACACAAGCTGGGCTGTATCCTGTGTTCCTGTTGTTCAATAAACCTTCTGTTTTACTGGCTGGCTGAGAGTCACCGTGAGTTCAGGAAGAGGGGTGCAGGGCCAGACTCCCCCACACTCCGTGACAACTGGTGGCAGCGGTGGGATCGACTGCACCCCGTGGATAGCGCTTCCTGCAGTAAGTGACTGGGGAGCAGTAAAACGAAGGGGTGATTAACCCCTGGGAGAGTGTGACCAGAGAGAAGGACTTTGCAGTAACAGGGTCCCCCGGGGGATCGCAGCGAGCGATTCCAGGGGCGGAGGAGTCTGCAGCTCGACCCTGGCAAAGAGGTGGTGACCTCAAGGACTGGCACACTAGGGGTCCCCCTGGAACCCGTGGGGAGCGGCGAGCACCCCGGCCTGCGAGCGGCCAGCAGGAAGATGTATGCCACGCGGCGCAAGTGTGAGCTGGTGGAGCTGTGCAAGCAGAGGGGGCTGCACTGTGGGAAGCTCACCAAGGCCCAGCTGATTGCCCTGCTGGAGAAGAGAGATCGCAGGAATGAACCGGTCCCTGTCTCTGAGGGAAGCAGCCGGGCAGATGCAGCGCAGGCACCAGTGTCTGTCCCCGCTGGGAGTGGTCAGCCGGCCGCTGAGGGCTCCCCGAGACCTCCCACCCCTAGGCCTAGGGGGAGGAGCCGCCCAGCGACTACCGAGGGCACCGTGAACCCCCCGGCCAGCAGGGGATCGTCCCGGCGACGCTCAGCCTCCGTGGAGCGCAGGCGGCTGGACTTGGAGAGAGAGATACAACTGAGAGAGATGGAGGAACGTAAGGAACAGAGGGAATTTGAGGAGAGACAGAGAGAACGTGAGGAGAGACAAAGCCAGCGTGAGCTGGAGGAGAAGCAGAAGCAACGCGAATACGAGGAGAGGGAGAAGCAGAAGCAACGCGAATACGAGGAGAGAGAGAAGGAGCAGCAGCGCAAACATGAGCTGGACCTGGCCCAGCTGAAAAGCAGGGAGGCCCCGGCTGCGGTGAGTGAGGGGGGGCCCAAGCCTACAAAGAGCTTTGATAAGAGCTTCCTGGCCCGGCGTAAGGAGGGGGAGGACATAGACACCTTCCTGACGGCCTTTGAGAATGCCTGCGAGCTGCACAAGGTTGACCCTGCAGACAGGATCCAGTTCCTCACCCCCTTACTGGACTCCAGCGCCGTGGAGGTGTACAGCCGAATGAAAGGGGTGGAGGCAGGGGACTACAACCTGTTCAAAGAGGCCCTGCTCCGCGAGTTTGGGCTGACCCCGGAGATGTACCGGAAGAGGTTCCGGAGTCAACATAAGACCCGGGAGGTCACATACCTCCAACTGGTCAACCGGGCGCAGGGATATGCCCGCAAGTGGATGGCTGGGGCCCAAACTAGAGAGGACCTGCTTGACCTATTCGTACTGGAGCACCTGTATGAGCAGTGCCCGTTGGACCTGAGGCGGTGGGTGATGGACCAGAAGCCGGAGAACCCGCAGCACGCAGGCCGGCTGGCCGACCAATATGTGGACAGTCGGGCAGGGGATGGCAGGGAGGAGTCTCGAGGGAACAGGCCCGCCTCAACGCAGAGAGAGAGTCACCATGGGACCTCCCAGCGGGGCCCTATGGAGAACCCCCACAAAAGGGGAACGTCCAGCGTCAGGTCCACCCGACCCCTTCGAGGGGACCCACGAGACATGGGCTGCTTCCACTGTGGACAACAAGGCCACATACGGGCCCAGTGCCCCAAGTTCAGAGACAGACCGAGCAGACCCAACCCGCAGAGGGTTGACTGGGTAAAGACCCAATCGGAGGAGGGGCAACATGCCCAAGAGAGGGGGGCTGGCAGCGTCCCACCTGGGAAGGAGGGAGGAGGGCCCCAGGTAGCGCCTCTGGGGGGCTGGATGCTCCGGACACAAGGTTCTGCTACAGGGTGGCCACGGGGCTGCCCCTCCGGAACCAGTGCCTGGTTTCCCTGGAGGTGGATGGGAGGAAGGTCACTGGGTACTGGGACACAGGCGCAGAGGTGACGCTGGCCCGGCCCGAGGTGGTGGGCCTAAATCGGATGGTGCCTGATACCTACCTGACCCTGATGGGCATGAGCGGGACCCCATTCAAGGTGCCCGTGGCGAGGGTGCACCTGAAGTGGGGGGTCAAGGAGGGCCCCAAGGATGTGGGGGTACACCCCCATTTGCCCACAGAGGTGCTAATGGGGGGGGGACCTCGAGGCCTGGCCAGGCAATGCCCGGGGTACCCTGATCGTGACCCGTGGTCAGAGTCGGCGCAGGGCACTGCACCCTGACAACGGGGAAAGTACTCTGGCCGAGGTGCAAGACCCTAACCTGGTGGGGAGGGAATGCCCAGAGACACGACCCAGAGAGGCTGCGGCCTCAGACCCAGCCGGGGAGAGAGAGCAGGTCCCCATCCCTGTCCCAGCTGCTGAGTTCCAGGCCGAGGTGCAGAAGGATCCCTCCTTGCAGAAGCCCAGGGACCGGGCTGACCTCAGTGCAGCACAGACCATGAGGAGAGGTTGCAAGGAGAGGTTCCTTTGGGAGAAGGGGTTCCTGTACCGAGAATGGGCTCCCCCCGGGGAAGTGGAGTCATGGGGGATTAGGAGGCAGCTGGTGGTTCCCCAGAAGTTTCGCCACAAGCTCCTGTACCTGGCCCATGACATCCCCCTCGCAGGGCACCAGGGAATCCGGCGCACCAGGCAGAGGCTGCTACAGAACTTTTACTGGCCTGGGGTCTTTACCCATGTCCGGCAGTACTGCCAATCCTGTGACCCCTGCCAGCGGGTGGGGAAGGCCCGGGACAAGGGGAAAGCAGCTCTGAGGCCTTTGCCCATCATAGAAGAACCTTTCCAGAAGGTGGCCATGGACATGGTGGGACCTCTCAGCAAGGCGACCCGGTCAGGGAAGAAATACATCTTGGTGGTGGTAGATTTCGCCACTCGATACCCCGAGGCGGTGGCCTTGTCCTCTACCGAAGCAGACACCGTGGCGGATGCGCTGCTGACCATTTTCAGCCGGGTGGGGTTCCCCCAGGATGTCTTAACGGACCAGGGGTCCAACTTCATGTCGAAGCTGCTCCAGTCCCTGTGGGAAAAATGTGGGGTCCGACCCAGCTGGGCCTCAGCGTACCACCCCCAGACCAACGGGCTGGTGGAGAGGTTCAACGGGACGCTAAAGATGATGCTAAAAACATTCATGCACCAGCACCCACAGGACTGGGACAAGTACTTACCTCACCTGCTGTTTGCATACAGGGAGGTACCCCAGGAGTCTACTGGGTTTTCGCCTTTCGAACTGTTATATGGAAGGCGGGTAAGGGGGCCCCTGGACCTGATGAGAGACGAATGGGAGGGGAAGGCCGCTCCCGATGGAGAGTCGGTGGTGGAGTATGTCCTGACCTTCCGGGAAAGACTTACCGAGCTCATGGGCCTGGCCAGGGAGAATCTGGCCCGAGCCCAGAGGAAGCAGAAGGTCTGGTACGACCGCACGGCGCGGGCCCGCGCCTTCGCCAACGGGGACCAAGTGATGGTTCTCATCCCCGTGAGGAAAAACAAACTCCAGGCTGCCTGGGAAGGGCCCTTCAAGGTTGTCAAGCAACTAAATGAGGTAAACTATGTGGTGGAGCTGTCGAACCGGGCTCATCACCGCCGGGTGTACCATGTGAATATGATGAAGCCATATTATGACCGGGGGAATATGGTGTTGGCCGTGTGTGGGCACTGGGAGGAGCCGGGGGATGACCCTCTAGTGGATCTATTCCCAGGGACAAAGGCTGGTTCCCCCCTGGAGGCGATTCCCCTCTCTGATCAGCTGACCCCGGCCCAGCATGCTGAGATCAGAGGGGTGCTGCAACTGTACCGACAGTTGTTTTCCAACCAGCCTGGGCGCACTAATTTGACTGTCCACCGGGTGGAGACTGGGGCACACACCCCAATACGATGCTCCCCTTTTCGGGTTACCGGGAAGACTGCCCAGGACCTGGAAAGGGAGGTCAGGGACATGCTGGCTTTAGGGGTGATCCAGCCATCCGCCAGCCCCTGGGCCTCCCCAGTGGTGCTGGTCCCCAAGAAGGACGGGTCGATCCGGTTCTGCATGAACTATCGAAAGCTCAATGCCATCACCGTATCTGATGCCTACCCCATGCCAAGGCCTGACGAGCTCCTGGACAAGCTGGGAGGCGCTCGGTACCTCACCACCATGGATCTTACAAAGGGCTACTGGCAAGTGCCGCTGGACGCAGATGCCAGGCTGAAATCGGCCTTCATCATCCCCCTGGGGCTCTATGAGTTTCTGACCCTGCCCTTCGGCCTCAAGGGAGTGCCGGCCACCTTCCAGCGCCTGGTGGATCAGCTACTGAGGGGGATGGAGAGTTTTGCTGTGGCGTATATTGATGACATCTGCGTCTTCAGCCAGACCTGGGAGGATCACGTGTTCCAGGTTGGACAAGTGCTGGACCGACTCTGGGAGGCTGGACTGACCGTAAAGGCGGAGAAGTGCAAGGTGGGGATGGCTGAAGTATCTTACCTGGGCCATCGGGTGGGGAGCGGCTGCCTAAAGCCGGAACCGGCCAAGGTGGAGGTGATCAGAGACTGGCCCGCTCCCCAGACCAAAAAGCAGGTCCAGGCCTTTATTGGGATGGCGGGGTACTATCGGAGGTTCGTGCCCCACTTTAGTGCCATAGCCGCCCCCATCACTGAGCTGTGCAAGAAGGGTAAGCCAGACAAGGTGGTCTGGACCGAGCAGTGCCAGGAGGCTCTCCAGGCACTGAAGGAGGCTCTGCTCAAAGGCCCAGTTCTGACAAACCCAAACTTTGACAAGCCCTTTATGGTGTTTACCGACGCCTCAGACACGGGCCTGGGGGCGGTGTTGATGCAGGAAGATGAAAAGGGGGAGAGACACCCCATCGTGTACCTGAGCAAGAAGTTGCTACCCTGGGAGCAGAACTACGCGGCCATTGAGAAGGAATGCCTGGCCATGGTGTGGGCCCTGAAGAAACTGGAGCCATATCTCTTTGGGCGCCACTTCACCGTGTACACCGACCACTCTCCCCTGACCTGGCTGCACCAGATGAAAGGAGCCAACACCAAGCTCCTGAGGTGGAGCCTGCTCCTGCAGGACTATGACATGGACGTGGTCCACGTGAAGGGAAGTGCCAACCTGATAGCGGATGCGCTGTCCCGGAGAGGAGGCCCTGAACTTCCCCAGGTCACTGGGCAAAGTGACCCCACTCAGTTCAGTCTCGGAGGGGGGAGAGGTGTGATGGAGTAGGTACTGTCTGTGTGGTTGATAGGTGAGAGCAGGGACTGTCTGTGTGGTTGGTAGGTGAGAACCAGGTCTGCAGCTGTAACATGAGCCTGGCCTGGGGGAGGGGAGGTCTCACCTCTGGCTGGGGCTAGACAAAAGGGAAGGGTGGAGTGGATTCAATCTTCGGTTTGGGAGCTGGGTGGTGGGTTTTCAGGGGGTCCTAGGCTGGGATCCAAGCACCCTGAACCCCCCCCGAAAGGCCAGATTGAGGGGTCCTGGCTCTGAACACAAGCTGGGCTGTATCCTGTGTTCCTGTTGTTCAATAAACCTTCTGTTTTACTGGCTGGCTGAGAGTCACCGTGAGTTCAGGAAGAGGGGTGCAGGGCCGGACTCCCCCACACTCCGTGACAGTTGGATTGACCCCAAATGCAGCCACACTCAGAAGCATGAGGAGAGATTAATAAAACTGGGAATTTTCAGCTTGGAAAAGAGATGACTAAGGGTGGATATGATAGAGGTCTATAAAATCATGACTGGTGTGGGGAAAGTAAATAAGGAAGTGTTATTTACTCCTTCTCATAACACAAGAAATAGAGGCCACCAAATTCAATTAATAGGCAGCAGGTTTAAAACAAACAAAAGGAAGTATTTTTTCACAAAATGCACAGTCAACCTGTGGAACTCCTTGCCAGAGGATGTTGTGAAGGTCAAGACTATAACAGGGTTCAAAAAAGAACTAGATACATTAATGGAGGATAGGTCCATCAATGGCTATTATCCAGGATAGGCAGAGATGGTGTCCCTAGTCTCTGTTTGCCAGAAGCTGGGAATGGGCGACGGTATGGATCACTTGATGATTACCTGTTCTTTTCATTCCCTCTGGGGCACCTGGCATTGGCCATTGTTGGAAAACAGGATACTGGGCTAGATGGACCTTTGGTCTGACCCAGTATGGCTGTTCTTATGTTCTAAGAATTGCACTAATCCGTCCCCAGGTGATAAAGGTCTGGGTCATGGGAGCAAGGCCCATCCATGAGAAATGGTCGCAACCTCCTGGAGGGACACAGGTGGTATAAGCCGAACTGGTCATGGCTACAACAATGATCATCCACCAGCAGGAGAGGATCCACCACCATGCACGCATGTATGCAGAAAGTGACATCACACCTATGCTTGCAAGTGGCTTGGCCTCATGACTGACACGCTGTGCGATTCTGACTTGGAGCGGCGGTGACTTGATGCTGACTGCAAAGCCAAGTGTGGTGATCAGAGCCAATCCAGAGACAGCCCGGTCATGACTCTACCCACCGTCTAAATATTCACCCCCAGAACTAGTGAGGGACAGAGCCACACACATACAGCTGCCAGCCCTCCTCCTCTCTCTCCAGTTTCCCACAGCCCTGCCTGCTTCCCTGCTCCTCGCCCCAGTGAATGAGAGCCTAGTCAATGATCTCCCTGGTCCTCCTGCAGGGAGGGACACAGCAGCAGGCGCATACTCCCCAGGCGCCTTCCCTCTCTTGTCAGGCAGCTCTCCAGTACGACACTGGCAACCTCCACACCCAGCATCCCTACCCCCAACCGCTGAGGCTGCTCCAAGCCGGTCACCTGCCTTTACAGGAAGAAATTTTAAAAATAATCTTTTGGTTGGATGTGGCTGTTTTATGCTGATGCTGACAGGCTCCAGCACCACAGTCTGAATCTCCTCTGGCCCAAGCTGGGTTAGACTGCTAAACTCACAGGGCATCCTCTGCTCACCCTTGCCAGCTGGGGTCAATCTCACCTGGTTGGCTGGAATTAAATGCAGCATATCACAGTTTTGATGCAAGAAATACTCAGTGAAATTCTCTGACCTGTGTTATGCAGGACATCAGATTAGATGACCATAATGGCCCTTAGCCTTAAAATCTATTAATCTATCAACACTTTGCCTCAGAGTTTGTACCCGAGATGAAGGATTTTTGGCCTTTGTCTCTGCTTGCCCTAGTAGCTTTTTTAATTATCACACTAGTGTCTGCAACACAAACGTGTCTCAAAGGCCAACTCTGAAAACTTTGGTTTGCTCTCTGCATACAGGAAACAAGCTGCAGGATCCTGGCAGCTACTTCCCCTGGCTCCATGCAGAGCGCTCCAACTTAGCAACAAACAGCACATGCAAGAGAATGCGGAAAACACAAGATGCACAACCTTTGCCAAAGGGCCTGATGAAAGTGCAGAGTCTGCAGAGGGAATGCGCTTGACACAATTTTAATAAGTATTTTCAAAGAAACCTTTACAAGCAAATCTTAAATGAGCGTATTTAAACTCCTCCAAAACACACTGCCCATTTCTGCCCCAAATGCAGACATTTGTGCCAAAACTTAGCATTTGAAAGTGAAAATAAAAGCACTACAAAAACAAACCTGCCAGTACAGCTCCAATGCAGAGGTGATCAGATGGGGGCACAAAGAACAAGGAGGATACAACTTTTCATTTTAAGCAGCAGCACAAGACTCCAGCAAAAATCCATCCTCCTTAGTAGAAGAGAGCCCTTAGCTCAGGCCTGCACAACTCGTAAAGTGGCGAGGGCCATATTACTTCAAAGAAAACAGCTGAGGGCCGAAACCCCCCCAGCCCCGCCGAACCCCCCCCCCCATCACCGCTGGACCTCCCCGCAGCGTCACCTAGCTCCCCTGAAACACAACTCCACCCCAGCACTGCCCGGCCCCTGGAAACAACCCCACTCCCAGTGCTGCCAAAACCCTCCCCCGTGGAAACAAATCCTCCTTCCCTAGTGCCGCCCCACCGAAACAGTGGTATTGAACCTTGGTAATATCTTATAGCGGGCCCCTAAGGTAGTATAATTAAAGTAAAATAAAACTGTCTTTTTGCTAGAAGTAGAATAAGATCTTCCCGTCACTTTGTAATCAATTGCCCTGTTGAATGAATGAGGTGTGAATGTGGAAGGCGTGGAAGGCAGCACCTCCAGACAACTGGAACCCTTGGAGAGGGGATGGGAGCCAGACCAGATCAGTAGAACAGGTCAGCCACTGAATCACCACTCGCCTCCTCAGCTCCCCTCCCCCGCCGCCGGCTCACCTGCCCCCCTGCTCGCCTCCTCAGCCCCGCCCCCCTGCTCGCCTCCTCACCCCCAGCCACTGCCGGTCTGCTCGCCTCCTCAGCTGCCTCCTCACCCACCACCGGCTCACCTGCCCCCCAACCACTGCCTGCCCGCTTGCCTCCTCAGCCCCCCCCGCTCACCTACTCACCCCCCCTGGCTCACCTGCCCCCCCGCCTACTCACCTCCTGCCACTGCCCACCCACTCGCCTCCTCAGCCCCCCTCTCTCACTCGCTGCTTGCCTACTCACCCCCCGTGGGCCGCACAGTGAGCCCACGCGGGCCGCATGTGGTCCCCAGGCCACATGTTGTGCAGGCCTGCCTTAGCTAAAGGTTGAATACCTAAAGATGGACACACCTTAGGGAGTCTTTAAAGAGAGTGATTTAGATTGGGCTTTGTCTATGGGAGAAGTTTACCTCCATATCCCACACGAGGGCTTTGGGACAACCCAGGAAGTAACCTGCCCCACAAAATCCAGCCCAGGCTTTACGCTGCACCCAGTGCATGGCAGGACAGGGCTGCATGGATGCCCAGCAGTGCAGACAGAGCATTAACATTCAGGCCATGTTGGCTACACTTGCAAATTTGCAGCGCTGCAGCAGGGTGTGAAAACACACCCTCTCCAGTGCTGCAAATTGCGGCGCTGCAAAGCGCCAGTGTGGTCAAAGCCCATTATTCCCCACAGGGAGGTGGAGTACGGACAGCGCTGGGAGAACTCTCTCCCAGCGCTGGCGCTTTGACTACACTTAGCGCTTTGAAGTGCAAGTGTAGCCATAGCCTCAGAGCTACACTGTGGAGTCACTAGCAGTGCTTTGATCTAAGGAGCTCCCTGTACTGCGTTCATTTGACCAGCAGCCTGGAAAATACCCAGTGTTTGGACAACTGTCAAAGAAAGGCAGGATTCAGGCTACTGTCCTCAGCCTGCCCCCCACTAGGCCTTGCTCCTGCACCGGGTGAGATGTGCCCAGGGTCTTGGGTATGTTACGTGGCAAGACAGGTGCCAGATAGTGCCAGAACGCCTACGTGTCTCCCTCTTCCATGTAGCGAGACACTTGACATCACGTGAAGGCAGGTTGGGGACTGGATTTGGCGGGCGTAAGCCAAGCCGTGAATCGGAATCGTCAGTGTAAGTGTAGCAGTCACTCAATGGTGTTGCCAGCATGATGGATGGGTGCCAGGTGCTAGTGTGAGAGGCAGGCACAAAGTCTGAGGCATAGCGTGTACCTGGGCAAGGCCCAACGCAGCTCCACTGCCGGTGGGGAAAGAGCAGATGGGGCTTTGCAGGCCCTGCCCCTCCTGGGGATGAGCGGCGGGTGTCCTGCCAATCTCCCAGAACAGGGTGCGTGGGTGTTCTGGGCATGTGCCAGTGTGACAGAGCACACAGCGGATCTACATGGCCACCGACACACTAACAGAGAAACACTGGGCCGTACCCACTGCTCGCTCTGCTCCCAGCACCAGCAGCTTTGCCTGATTGCACAGGCTAGGATGCCCCAGGGCTGTCTTGGGCAATGCTCTGTCACTGTACTCAGATTTTACTAGGGCTACGCTTGAGTCCTCAGGCGATTTCCTTCCCAGCGGGGCTGAACCGGGGGCTAAGGGTCCAGTCCTGCCCCCACATAAATCATGGGGAGTTTTGCTACCTCCAGCACTGCCACTTCCTCTGCTCAAAAAACACCCATCAACACCCCTCATAAACAAGCCCCCCACCCCGACTGCAGTAGAGCTTTCACTACAAAAAGGGGAAGGGTGAGAGACACAACTAAGCCCATTAGAGACTTTGCTATTGCTACTGACGCAGAAGGTGCTCAGGTACAACAGCAGGGGTGGGCAAACTATGGCATGGGGGCTGCATCCGGCCCTTCAGACCTCTTAATCTGGCCCTCGAGCTCCAGGCAGGGAGTGGGATCGGGCGCTTGCCCCGCTCTGCGCGTGCCATGGCTCTGTGAGGCTCCCAGAAGCAGCAGCATGTTGTCCCAGGTAAATTCTTAGGAGAATCAGATAGAGACTTCAAGGAGCCCATTCCCCACAGGATAGCTGCCCATGGCAGCTCAGCAGGGATCTAGTTAGTATACAGAAATAATCATAAAACCAGTTCCAGATGGAGGTGACATCAGGAGTAGCCCCTTCCTGGAGATCTGAACTGGATTGTGCAGTTGCTTTTAGCCACACCAGACAGTTCCAGTTTTTACATTAATCCCTTTACAAATTAAGGCAGGTTAAAAAATCTCGAAGCCACCAGAACATGGCAGCTTTGCGCCAACAGAGACTATGGGTGAAGCCAGGACCGGCCCAGGAAGCCTCACAAAGGGCTAAGTGCCAAGGCCCTGAGTGCTAGGTCTAGGGGACAAATGACAACCAGCCCCTCTCCAGGAGGCCACAGGTGTTCCCGCCATGCTGCATACAGCCGTACCCCTTCGGACCCAGGCACACCCCTGCATCACCTCCTACCCCGTGCCCAGCACCACCAGGGCTCAGCCATGCCCACGAGTCTTGCGTTCAGGGCAGCCACACGGCAGCCCGGGGAACCTTCGGAGAATGGCCCCTTGACAGCAGATGTGTGGACCCAGGAGGGTTCCGCACTCCAAGGGGTAGAAGAGAGTGACAGAGCTGGGACACGAGCTGGCGGCAGCTCTGCCCGGCCAAGCTGGAAGAGAGACTCATTCCTCGGCCGAAGGAGAACCGAGGGGCGGCGGACGCGGAGGACAGGGAGAGGAGAGGGGAAGTTGCTTTAAAGGGAAACAGCTCCCGAGAGAGAGGAGGAAAGGCGAGGAGGGCTCGGGTCCGGGACGGTGGCCGGGGAGGGACTGTCGGAGGGCTGGGGAGGAGGGCGGGGGGCGCAGGAGCCTCTCGGTCTCTTACCTGGCGCTCGGGGATGAGGGCGCCCGTGCAGCAGCCCCTGCAGACGGCTCATGCGCTGGCGCAGCCGGCCGGCCCGGCGCCCCAGCGCCAGCAGGTGCCCCTCGATCTCGCCGAGCAGCGCCAGCGAGTGGCCGCACAGGTCGGCGAGCTGGCGGAGCAGGGTGAGCGAGGCCAGGCTGCAGACGTCCCGCAGCTCGGCCAGTTGCAGCGCGGCGCGCCTGGGGCAGAGACTGCGGGGCAGCACCGTGCGCCGGTAGAACGGCATGGTCGGGGCGCCGAAGCCCAGCGCAGCGCAGCACCCTGCCTGGCCCAGCCTCTGCGCGGCGTCCTGCGCTGCCTCTGCGCGCAGCGCGGAGTCCAGGCTGCTCCGGCCGGCGGGGCTTCCCCGAGCCAACCTCGCGGCGAGGGAGGGGTGTGGGCTGGCTGTAACGCCGGGCCTGCCAGGCCGCTCCCTCCCCCGGCGCCGGGCGCGGGGATACTTGGAGGCGCGGGGCCAGGGAGCCCCTGTGCCCCGGGGGATGGGTGGGTGTTTGTGCCGCTCTTTGAGATCTGCGGAGACATGAGTGCTGTGCCCCCTGCGCCCGGCCCAGCCCTGAGGTGGATGAGGCGCTTCCCAGCCTGGGACGGAGGCAAATGCCCGATCATGCAAGCCCCTGCCGCAGCAGCACTCCCTCCCATGGAGCTCAAGCCAGCGAGGCTCCCCGGCTGTGCAAGTGCCTTCAGGATCGGGCCCTCAATAGGCAACTATCCTGCCCAGGGACGCAGCAGGCAGTGGCCCATCTTGCAGGGGAAATTTGCTTTACCAGGGCTTGACCCAGATGGCTGTCCCTGTTCCCTCCTTCAGCCCCCTCTCTCTCCAGAGCCCCATACCTTGGTTCTAACATTGCTCTGGTGCTGTGCCAGATGCTACATGCAGCCAGCACCGCAGTGAAATTATAGGGACCCGATCCTGTGATACTTCCGTCCATAGTGCTTATTGTTGTGATGAGTCCCATTGATTTTGCCTGGTGGTGGCTGCAGGATCAGGCCCTACTAGAAGACCACACAGGAGGGTGACATGGTTCTTGCCTTGAAGGGCTCAGTAAAGAGTAGCCACGGGGGTAACTGAACATTTGCCACAAGGGTAACTAGGTGCCAGAAGGGAGGGGGATCAGATTTCTGTAACCCTGACTGGCTAGGAGCACTGTGTACAGGGCCATGTGTTGCCATCCTTCCTCACACTGCCCTGAGCTCACTCTAGGAACAGACCCCCAGGGAGTAGGGCCCCAGGGGAGTAGGGTCAGGCCTGGTGCCATAACGAAGAGGGATTGGTGCAGAATGAGAGCACTCCTGTCATGGTATCCATGTGATTCCCTCCTTGGCGGTAAGTGATTTCTGCCTTCCTAGGGCTGTTTCGTTTCCAAGCATGACTGTGTTCTGTGATGATACCAAGGAATCCGAAACAATACAAATAACATTAAAAAACCCTCAGCAACATCCCCGTCCTCCCTTCCAGATCCCACAGTCCTGGACTCCTTAATGCACATCCTGTCAGGACAGCCTGGTCCTGCAGACATGCCTGGCCTTCGCCTTTAGCCTCCCTCACGTGTTCTAAATTCTTTCCTCTCCCTCCGCTCTGGAAGGCATGTGCTAAGTGTGCTCCTGAATCCCTGGGCAGCCCTGCTCGGGTAGCCAGCACTAAGCTGAACCCACCTGGCCCCCTTTTCTGAACAGCTCCTTTCCCTTCTTTCTGTCTGTCTCAAGTTCTCTGTCACTATCTTCCCCTTCTATAGGGCTCACCCTGCTCCCTGCAGATGTTGTGGAGGGGATGGGGAGAAGGCAGCCGGAGAACCCAGGCCTCACTCGTCCTAAAGGGACCCGCAGAGCCACTGAAGAGGGAGAAGTCAGGGGCCTTGCCCACTCTGAGGAAGGGACTATGCTGAAGATGTGGCTGTTTGGCTCGTTGGGGAACGAGCTGCCCCATTACATGGTGTGCGAGCAAACTCAGGAGCGATGAAACCTGTCGGGCTCCCTCCAGCACCCCTAATTCCCATCCACACCGGTGGGAACTTGGGCTCGGCTGCCTTCACTACCCAGGTACCTGCGATCATGTCTCCTTCTAGTGACCGCTGCGGTGACTCTACAGCTCATGACTGACACGGGAAGGAGAGAGCTCTGCGGGTGCAGGGCTTTTAATGCTGAAGGCCTCAGGTTTGCTCCTGTTGACCACCAGGGTGTCATCTACTAGCCAAGTCACAGTGCAGGTTGCCAGGAGCCATTGGAAAACACCTTTTCTCCTGCACTGGCCTGGGTGGGTCTGGCCCGCAGTGAATAGGCTGTTCTCTAGGTGTGGCCAAGCCCAGGGGAGGCGAGAGGCATTTCTGGTTCTTTCCCACCACCTGTTTTCTGCTTCTGAGGGACAGAGCCAGAACCAGTCTTGCACCAGTGCAATGGGATAAGAACAACAGGCTTTGAAAGCAGGCCAAAGGGGCGGAAAGGCCATAGGTGCTGGAACTAGGGGAGCTGGGGGTGGGGAGAGCTGCCTCACCTCCTGGCTTGAAGTGGTTTCCATCATATGCAGGGTTTACAGTTTGGTTCAATGGCTCTCAGCACTCCCACTGTACACATTGTTCTAGCACCCCTGGGAAAGGCACGGAGTGTCAGACGCTGACCTCTGGCTGCAGCCTGGCACTGATGCACAGAGATGTGACCAGGTGTGTGGAATGACGACACTGTACTGCTGAGCAGGCCAGGCCCCACAGCTTGGCTCAGTGGCTGTTTATTTATTCTCAGCTATTGCTGTGGCTCTTTAGTCCTTTTCCTGCCCCTGCACTGGCCAGCTGGTGTGTGTGTGTGTTGTGAATGGTAGCCCTAGGCTTGGGCAGCAGCCCATGGCAGCTGCACACTTTGTGTTGCCAGTGCCATATGGGAGTCACCCACCAGACCTGGCTAGCAGGGTGGAGGCCTGGCTTTCCCATGGCCCTGTTCCCCCTGAAATCAGGGTGGGAGAGCCAGGGAGGTCTGATGGGGGTTCGTTGCTCACTCTGACCAAGGACGGGAACATGGGGCCCGAGGCCTGCAACAGGGAAAACATGGTGAGCTGTTCTGCTTGCATTCTTTTGGCATTCCTCTCCTGTGAGTGTTCCTGGCCCCCCCAGCAGCTGCGTGCCTCTGCCCTCCTCCCTCCACTCAGCGTACGCTAAAGTAAATGTTTATGCTGGACCTGCCGCAAACATTCTCCTCTTTGGAAGCCTCCTCCCCGCTTCGTGATTCCCACTGGCATAAGAAGACAGTGGAACAGAACATAAAATCTTGGCCTTCTCTGAGCCTTGACATGCACCGTGAGCATCTGGTCCTGCATGAGGGTTGGTCCTGCTGGGGCATCACACACCTGCCATGATGAGGAGGTGCCAGTTTGGGTTAACCTGAGCCAGGAGAAAGGGGTCAGGGTCGCTCCTTTCCAAACTCAGACTAAGAAGAGAGATGTTGCCGGATGCTGGGATTCAGACATCACTAGAGACTCTGGAGCTTCCATGGGCCTTTCAGCTTCCTCCTTTTCCAAAACCTCCCAAATATTTTGGGAGTGACAATGGTACAATCCTATGGGTGGGCCCTCCAATGTATCGCTCATTGAGGGGACTGGCCGAGCCAAATCCAGGACATCACCCCAATTTGTAACTAAACTCTGGCATTTCTAGAGAAAGATTTCCCAGCATTTTGCAAGCTATAAAGAAAAATCACTTAGGCCACCACTGAAGTGCAGCCACCTCTGGGGTGGAGTATGGTGATGTTTTGATAGCATCAGACAACGCAGGAAGTGAAGATGGAGTCTTGTGTCCAGCAGACACTGCAGTGGGGATCTGGTGAATCAGAATGGAATTAGAGTTAGAAACTAGCCAAGACATGGGAGTTCAAACTCCTGTTCCTCCAATACAGGCCTTAGGAGCTTTAATGGTGACATGAGGTCAAGACCTGGGTTTTATATCTCCTCCCAACGATGGTCCCTTGAGCAGCACTGGATCAGGGCAGAGTCAGATCCTCCCAATCAGTAACAGACCTAGATGTTCCTTGGAAGTCTCCCATCCACATACTGACTGAGCTTTTACCCTGCTTAGCTTCAGGAGGCTGAAATGCTCACAGCACATGGCATCTCAAAGGAAAATAAATAAATGCAGTGGTGAGGTTGGGCTGCATAATCATAGTTCCTGCAGGGTTTGGCCACGGACCAGAGGGCTTCTCTGATGTGGGCTCCGTTCAGCATGCAGCGGCCAGGGCAATGATGGAGGATCTTGGTCGCCTTGCAGCCTCGCTGTCCCTGTAGCAGGGAGCTTGCAGTGAGGCCCTGTCTGGCAGCAGATGGTTCAGATTCGAGGTTTGCAATGCTCTCCCTACAGGGCTTTGGGAAACTTTATCCCCTGCCCGACACAGGCTAATTTTAACATGTTTTTATTTGATCTTTTCTTCTTGCCAAGATTTAAATAAAAGCCCTTTGGCAGCAAATTCTTATGTCCGCTTGGCCTTCCCCCCCGCCCACTCCCAGTGCTCTCCAAGCTGCGCTGGAGTTCCCACAGGAAGCTACATAGGAACATTCACTGTCCAAGAAGTTTGAGCAACCTCCTGTATTCGTGAAACCCTGAGATCCTCTGCTGTAGCTAGTGGAGAAAATCAAGTTCCAGGCCCAGCATCTGAGGCTACCACTCTCCTAATCCTTCCCCCCCTAAAACATGCAGCAGTCAGTAGCCCCACTGGTAGGGAAGAAAACGGGGAGGAAAAAGAATGAGTGAGCCATGCGCCTGTTCTGCCTAAAGCAGCACACAGAACTGAGGTCTATAGACATGGGAAGCTCCCAGAGCTCGACAGCCCACTGTGCTTACGGCACTCTGGAGAAGGGCAGTGAATGGGATTTGCCCCATTAACAAACCCAAGGTTAAGGGGTGCAGGCAAAGGTGTGTAGCAGAGTTCTGTATCATGCGTCCAGCCTGCAAATGGGGGTGTGGTAAAAAGGGAGGTGTGGCCAGAACTCCTACATCAGCACTCATGTGGGTCAGGCTACTAAATGCGCAGGAATGAGGCAGCTTTAGCACATCCTGGGTGGCACAACCACCGCCTCACACATGCACATGGGAGCAGAGAGGTGAGGAGCCCCTGTGCCCACCCCCACAACTGCAGTGTCCTAAACTCCAGAAATAACAGTACTTTTCACTTATGAAGGGCTGCTCTGCTGCCAATCTCAAGGTGCTTCACAAAATTCTTTCCATTCCACTGCATAGTTGGGGAAACTGAGGCACAGAGTGGTGACACGACTTGTCTAAGTTGATGCAGCAGGTCGATGACAGAGAAATCCTGCATCCAGCCATCCTGAGCCTAGCTATTCATCAAGTGTGAATCTGAGCCCTTTGCTCTCAGTACAGCTGGATGAGATATTTTGTACAAAACCTTTTTTCTTCCAAAAATGCAAATTCAAGTCAACCAAAACAACGCTTGAATTTAGGCTGAATTTGCCAAATTGTTTTTAAAAAACAATTTTTTTTTAGTCTTTACAGTTTATTTATGACATTTTCAAAATGAAACATTTCAGTTTGAAATGCCTTTTCAAATGTTACTGCAATTTTATTAACCCCCTGAAAATTGTATGCCTCTAATTTTTGTTTTTACTTTTTCAGTCTGCAGAAATTTTCATGTTGATCTGAAACATTTTTTAAAAATGTTTTGGCTTGGCCACCAAATTGAAAAATCAGCTATTCACCCAGCTCTAATGCCAGTGATAAATGCACTGTAAATAAAAGCCTCAGGCTGATAATGGATCTCATGTCAATCCTGCATCTTCACTTCTCCAGCCACACCCTGCTGCGTGCTGCTTCCTCCAGCTTTTCAATGATTACTTACTAGCCTCTCTGCCTGTGTGTCAGACCCAAGTTGCTGGGGTGTTCCACTCTGATATCTCTTGTGCCATTCACCAGCCTCACCCATCTGTAGCAGTGCTTCAAGGGCATGTGGGTTCACATCTTGCCTTCTGCTTTGGGCTGGCGGGGTCCCAATATTCTGAACTATGTTGTCCAGACAGATATTTCAATAATGAATAGATATTGCTGACAGCAATCCCTAGGCTCCCAGCTCTAAATCCAGTGAAAGCCATTTTCACCTCAGATCTCCCTGAATGGCAAAGACCGTGATGCCACACTGTGCCACATAGAGTGGGCTAGATGCTGCTCTCAAATAAATACCTGCACCTGCCTTGAAGTCAGTGAGTCACATGCATCGATCCAAAGGGATAATTTCTTCCAGCATGCACTGCATTGCAGGATATATGTTGTGCACCCTAGAGGAGTCAAAGGGTTAAGCGATTGCACTGAAGCAGAGGGTAGGGCTGTGAAAGGCAATCTGTAGCCAATGGTAGGGGCGTTCATGGCAGGCCATGTTCAAACGGGTTTTTGAATGAAGTTTGCCATCTCACTGCAGTTTCCAGTAGATGCTTTTCCAACAAACAGCAAGGTTCAGGTTGGCAGGACAGCCAGTGTTGTCTTAGGAGAGGTCCAGGGCTGGAATAGCAGAGGCTGCAGGTCAGGATGGAGGAGTTGCAGCAAACTTTGCATCACCATTTAGTGAATATGTTCCACAAGAATGTGTAGTGTAGCAGCATGCTGGGATTTCACTTTCTGGGTTCCCCCTGAACCAAATTCCTAAGCACAAGGCGAGGGCTTTAGAACTGCCGTGCAAAAATAAACAACTAGAAAGCCCTGATGGCAAAGCGGTCAGGAGATGATCCTCCTCTGGACTGTTAAATGGAGAGGCGTCAAAAGGGCCCTGTCCCAGCCAGCAACCCCTATGCAGCAGCAGCGTCAGCAGTGTGGGCTTGGCTGTGCAAAAGTGAGATGCCAGGCAGGGCCAGAGGAATGGGGCCTGGTAATGGGGGAGGTGACCCACTTCAGGTTAGGGGAAGAGTGGGCTGGGGAGACTTGTTCTCTAACAATGACTGAGGCCAGGCACTTGTGGGGGGTGCATGTGTTCACTGTGTGTCCCACAGCTTCGTTAAGGGAAGGGAGGGAGGCCAGGCCTAAGGGGGAAGGAGTAAGGGATGGGCAGTCTGAAGCTAGGTCAGAACCTCCCCTTTTGTCTGCTAGAGAGGGAGAAAAAAGGACTGAGTAGAACGAATACAAGTGGTAACACTGACTGTCTAGGCCACGAGTAATAGTAACCATTGCCGCCATTAAGCACTGCTACTAGCTGAGGGGACTGTCCTTTGGTGCAGTGGAAGGAGGAAAGCACATCTCTGCAGGCAAGTGCCTAGTGCAGTAGGGACCCCGTGTGTGACCCTTCTTGTGTCTCCACCCCTTTGGCCTGATTTCAAAGCCTGCTGTTCTTATCCCATCACACCTGGGAGAGACTCAGACCCCGGCCCTGTCCCTCAAAGCAGAGAATGAGGGGTGGGAATTAACCAGAACTCCCCCTCGCTGCCCTGGTCCTGGGTGCTGAATGGCATGCCCCAGAGAGCCCTGCAGGGCAAACCTCCGCTTCCCTGGTGAGGGATCTGAGCCAGTCACCATGGCCCCATGTGGAACCCAGTGGCACTTCTGGGATCCAGAGAACACCGGACATCCCAGAGCGGAGCAGCAGAAAACGTTTCAGTGACACCCTGACCATGCAGACCTGTCCCTCTGAGGGGCCGGGGGGAGTGCGAAGGTTGGCTGATGTGGCTTCAAGACAAGCAGAGCAATTATTAGTGGATAAGGCCTTTCTACAAGGCCTTTGGTCTGGCTAGGAGTGGTTGTTCCCAGCTCCTTTCACTGCCTGGTCATGTCCCTTTTGCCACACAACCCATGGGTAGACAGCTGTCCTGCAGAGAGGATAGAGGTGGGTGTGTGGGATGTTCCCAGGCAGCTTTCCCCACAGTCCAGCTCCCATGACATGCAGGGTGCTCTCCTCTGTGCTGGACAGCAGATGGAGACCTGAAGTACTGAGACTCCCCGGCGAGGGGCCAAAGTGCAGCCCACAGGTATAAGATCAGAGCAGAAGGACATTTTAACTGCAAATTGAACTACTTTACTCCAGCTGCCATGCAGCAGTGACACCTCCCCGTGGGTGGCCGCTAGCCATTCAGTGTGCTATCCAGAGGGGACCACCCGCTCTTGGCCTAATGCGACTTTGGCTTTACATGAAGGAAAACTCCAAGAAGAAAGACCAGCAGTAAAATCCCCTTGAGAGAGCACAGCATGTGAACCTTTTCTGTAATGAGCTGAGAAACCTGGGGTGAGTGCTTAGGAATGGGGAGGTGCCATGGGCACACAGAAAAGGCATCACAGCTTCATCTACCAAGAGTCAGTTCTTGGAGCAGAGTCTGATTTGTGTCTAATGCACCCTGCTGTGGATCAGAAGGAGGTGTTGGTGCACAGCTGAGGCGATTGCTGGTCTCAGTTACACCAACCAATGGTTGTTTTCATGCTGCTTGACTATTTACCACCATTTACTATTTGTTGCCAGTTAGTCTGATTGCTATGGTTTTCCAGTTGTCTGGATCATTATACTGCAACTGTCAGTTGTAAGGTTCTGTAAGCAGGAGAGAGCAAAGTTAATATGTCAATGCAGTAATAAAACTGAGACACATGGCAATAGCGTTTTGTTACATCCCCATTCACAAAAGTGAACTAACCCTTCAGACACAACAGCTGTAACAACACTGGGCATTTGTCTAACACTGTCCATACAAGCATCTCCCAGTGCTTTGCAAGCGTTAATGAATGGACAACTCTCTGGAGAGGTAGCTAGCATTGCCTCCATTTTGCAGATGGGGAAACTGAGCCCCAGAGAGATTAAGTGACATGCCCAAAGTCACAGAGGAGTCAGTGGTAGAGCCAAGAATAGAACCCAGGAGTCCTGACTCCTGGGCTCACACTATGCTGTACTGCAATGTAAACCAAACACTTGGATGACTCCAGAGCACAATTCACCACTCATATTGAATCCTGTGATTGCGGCTGGCATTTCCCGTAGCGACCATCAGGATGTGATCAGAATTAGTCTAATAGCTTTTGCTAAAGGGAACTAACTGTACTGGTCCCCGGAGAGAGCTCAGTTCCTTTCCCCAACCGACCTCAACATTACCCTCAAACTCCTGCCAAAGAACCAAAATATGCACATACAATGGGCCTGTTTGTGCTTTTCAAAACCAGAGATCTCATTATCTTGTGATTTCCTGGTAGACCAGAACGCCTCTATTGCAAAAGGATCTGGTTTTTCCCCAGTTCTTTCAATTGTTTTCTGGGATTCAAGCTGGTTGTTGAACTTATATTTTTCTTGCAGCCACATGACAGATTGTTCTCCCCGTTTAAGGTGAACCAGATTCTGATCCCACTTACACCCATCTCTCCCAGTGACTTGAAGGGTGCACAGCATTTGTAAAATTTGGACTAATACCTAGGCTGTTTTAAACGATCATCAGTTTTAAAAATCCACCCCCGGCACACTTTGGGTGGTGAAAACAGAGAAATAAAGAAAACATTGAAAATATATCAGATAGAAGCCAGTGGGAACTGATTGCCAGGCTGAATGGAAGAAGCAGAAGAACCTGACTGGGAGGAGAAACCTAATTATATTCATACACACATGTACACACCCATTCACACATTCACAGACACACGCATGCACATTCACACATACGTGCACATACACACACACACCGTGTAAAATGAGTCAGTCAGGTCTGAGGTGTGTCCATCAGAGCCATCCCACTGCCTTTCAGAGTGTTCAGGTCAGCCCTGTTCATGGGATGGTGATGCTGGTGTGTAAGGGCTGTGGGCACAGGGAATTGTTCAGCAGGCCCAACCCAAAACACCAAGGCCTCTGTCCATAAGAGTCTGGGTCAGAGTTAAGGTTACACTCTGGTGAAATGTGTATTTCTTTGTTCTAGGGAAGGATGCACTTATGTTTATTATGCTGGCAATGTGAGATTTATGATGCTCTTAACTACTTATTTCCTTGCTTTTAAGTGGCTGGGCTGGTAAATTAATTCATAGGTAGCCACATTTTGCAGTATGGCCAATCCCAAGCAATCAAAGATCATGAATCAGACTCCTCAAAATCCTGAGATTGGCTTAAAAATCATGAGATTTTAAAAAATAATACATTTTAGGTTCTTTGTCTTCTGGTTTCTGAGTCTTTAGGTTACACACAGGTCATGTTTTCAAGCTTTTCTTTGCAACTAGAAGGGGTAGGAACATATTTTTTGCAATGCATGCTGAAATTCTCAAGTAATTACCTGACTCCAGGAGTTGGAGTGTTCATAAAAACATCAAATATCACGTCTCTTGATCAAATTGCGAGGGTTGGTTACCCTGTTTTTGTTGCCTAGCAACTTAATTGGTTTTAAAATGTAGTTTTTTGAATGCTCTCCCCCCTCCCCCTGCATCTTGCGTTTTCTGCTTAGTGCAGGTAAATGATGGTTCCATTTGTAAAATGTTAGATAACTAGCAAGGCAGGATGATCACTGGATTAAAAGTGTCAGTAGAGCCAGCCAGGCTCATAATGGTGGAAACCAACATTCACATTCCCTAAATAACTTTGGAAAGGACCTACCAGGGAAAATGCTTTGTGTACAAGCAATGCATGAAAGGGTACTGTGCACACGACACCCCAGGCAGGAATGGGTGTGCCATACAGCACCCAGCACAATGGGGCACAATCGTAAAGGGGCCTGTGAGAGCCATCCCAGTTTGGATGGCTCTGTTAATCATTTTGCAGGCCTGGGACTGCCCCACAGTATGACACCCCTGGCATGACAATGGAAGCACAGTACACACCTGAGGGCACTAGGGGGACTGTGTGTGGAAGTTGGGCCTGGCTCATGGCAAAACCAACCTGGCGAGAGTGGTTATCCTTTGTGAGTGATCTGAACACAGAACCTATGCAGTCCTGCCAGCAGCCAAATCCCTTCAGTCAGTATCCAGCAGTGCTGACTGCAGTAGGGAGTGAACCTCCCCCCATATGGATAAAGGGAACTCCCCACTGTGCTCCTGGCACTGGGGTCTCTGTGGGAGGAGACCTCCCCTGGCCCAGACCTGGATGAACAGGAGGGGACCAGGGCTCAGGCCCGTTCACTGGATGCAGCTGGTCGCAAAAGCCCAGCACACGGAGCCATGTTTTAGGAGCCTGGGGGAGACAACTCACTTGGCTCCTGGCCGGAAAGGAGCTTAGCGAGAGTTATAAACATTGATTGCAACCAGATGGTGCCGTGGGGGTTTTCCTGCTCTGTCCCTCCTCGGGGCCTGCCTCTGGGGAGCAGTGCCCAGGAGGTGTAGGAGGAGGTTTGATGAACTCTCAAGGGCAGCAGTGACGCCTCTGGCTAAGGGGGTGACAGGGCTCTGCAGGAGTCTGGCAGGGAGGAGGGTGCTAGGGCTTGGAGGAGACCTGATGGGAGGGATGGTCAGGATTCCAAGAGAGGCGGTTGGTAGGGGGCATTCAGGGGCACTGCTCTTCCCCCTCCTCCCTGACTGCCCCATCTGCATCCAATCTGCAGGCTTCTGCTGCTGGATGCTAGACAAGCAACATGACCCCTGCAGCAGCAGCTCCCCCCAGTGGCTGCCACACGGTGCTCTAGGAAGCATTAGCTGAGGTCTCTGCATGCAGCTGACTGGTCACATGGTTCTGGCTTCTCCTCATTTCCAGTTGAGGAAGCGAGGACAGATGGGAGGGGGGAAGGGCTGAAGAGCAAAAACAGACAGCGAGCAGAGCTCAGTTCACAAAGGACACCACACACAATGCACTGGAGATGGAAACCCACACCCCACCCCTGTGCCATATCAGTGCCTGCTGTAGTTCTGGGGGGATGGTCTAGGAGTGCCAAGGCCAGTGTCCATGTGACAATCTCTCTGCTAAGATGTAGTCTGCACTGGAGGGAGCTGCGCTGGCCTGGATTCAGAGAGGACGTCAGGCTTAATGCACTCACCAGCAGGTTGCACTGGCACCCTCCACAGGCCACAGGCGGGAGTGTGTGCTCGTCCCCAGGGTGCAAAGGCACTGCAGAGAAGGGGGAGGTGGGACTAAGGAGGAGAGGGTAACAGGTGTAGGAAGGCAGCATGTATCCATTGGCTTTGACACTATAAACCACTAAGAGCAATCTGCTCCATGCTCGTTGTCCTTACTGGTTTAGGAAGCAGCAGGGTGGGGACTTCAGACCTTCCTACCTGCTGTTGGGCCAGCAGGTGCCATGTCCCTTTGGCCTAGCTCAGAAATAGAGCAGGTCAGGACATTTCTAACAAAACAGGTTGTCCTTGGAAAATACAAAAGCATTTCATGGGAATGCACAGTTTGGGCTAAACTCTTTCCAGGGAATGTTTCTCAAGTCCTGGACAGAATTTCAGTGGGGTGGGCAGGGCATTCATTTGGAGTGTAGGAGAGACAGGTTACTGTCCCTGATCTGAATCAGGCAGATTAGGGACTTAAACCTGGGTCTCCCACATCCTAGATGTTTGCCCTAAACATCCACCTATTAGCTATTCAGGAGTGAGGAAGAGGGGTCTCTCCCAGAATTTTGTAAAAAATCTTCAAAAGGTCCCAGTTTCACCCCAATGCTGAATGGGAACATTTTCAAAATCTTGAAAAGTTTCATGAGACAGAAAAAACATTTCACACCCAGCTCTGTTCAGATCCTATAAAATCAACCCAGCTGGCTAAAAGCTCTGGAAGGATTGAGTTAGTTATTGTTGAGAACTCATGGAGGGTGGATGAGATCCCAGAGGACTAGAGAAGGGCAAACATATACCTATCTTTAAAACAGGTGTAAGCAGAGTCAGGATGAGCTCTACCCTGACATCTGGTGGTAGATTATGGGGAGTGCAGAAAGAAGTTTCAAGTACTCGTATTAGCATTTCAGTTATTTGCATTGGCACTCCCACCCCACTTAGCATACCGCAAAGCAGCATGGGATGGTTATTTCCACAGCTATGGGAGCCCCAATTTCGTTGTTATTGGGGCAGGAGCAATAAAATGTTGTCATCCCGATTAAGTAAATGAGGAACTACAAAACTGTCTTATGATAGAGGGTTTCATTGTCAACTAAATAGCGCTTGCTAGACAAGGGACATGGGTTCCAAAACCCAGTCAAGAGAGAGAGGCTGGGGACAGATATCTGTACTGGGTGGTGTAGGCTTCTTGTGTGAGCCAGAAGCACCAGTTCCACCTATGCCTCTCTCCACTGTGGAATGTCAGAGTTAATGTTTGATTCCCTTAAGAATCTAGATACAGGTTACTGAGCTGAACTCACTGGCACTGGGGCTCCCCTACTATGAGCTGGAATCACTGAAGAGCTGAAATCACTGAAGAGCTGGACTTGCTGAGCTGAGAGCACTGAGTACTGTGCTAATGAGTGGGGGGAGCCTTAAGCAATACCATGGAGCAGAGCAGCTGGCAGAGCGGAGTGGAGCAGTTTGTGCAGCCACTGGGTGAGTGGAGCCAAGCAGCTCGCGAGGATGGCTGGAGTGGCTCACAGGACAGCTGGTGGACCAGAGCAGCTGGCAGAGCGGAGCAGCCCACAGAGCAAGCGGAGCTGAGCTGTTTGCGGGGACGACTAGTGGAAGCAGAACCCCACGAAGAGGCAGGGCAGTTGGCCCCAAACCACGTAAGGTGCCCCTTTCTACCCAGGCTGGGGAGGGGGACCTCTGCAGAGAGACTCTTGAACTCTGGGGCTGCACTGACCCGGGACAGAGACTTTTGGGTTGTGGGACTTTTGGGACTGTGGGTGATTTGGGGGTTGCTGGACTCAAGGGCCCTGAGAGAAGGACATGGCCCAATTTGCTGGGGTGGGTCTTTGCTAATGGTTTGACCTATGAACTCTAGCTGAGGTATTCTCCCAATTTAATGCTTGTTGTTTATCATGTAATTAAACCTTTTCTGCTACACCAAGACTCTGTGCTTGCGAGAGGGGAAGTATTGCCTCTTTGAGGCGCCCAGGGATGTGTGTAAGATTTTCCCAGGCCACTGGGTGGGGGCTCGAGCTGGTTGTGCATTATGTTGTGGGGAAGGGACCCCCTATGTATTGAACCCAGCCCTTGCTGCTATCGTTTCGGCCCGGCAGAAGGGTTACACAGGGAACAAAGAGGACTCGGGGAATTATAGATGAGCCAGTGTAACATCAATGCCTGGAAAAACGCTAAAACAAATTATTAAATAATCAATTTGTGAGCACCTAGAGGATAATGGAGTGCTAAGGAATAGGCAGCATGGATTTGTCAAGCACAAATCATGCCAAATCAACCGAATTTCCTTCCTGGACAGGGTTACTGGCCTAGTGGATGGGTAGGGCCAGTAGACATGATATATCTTGATTTTTAATAAGGCTTTTGACACAGTCCCACATGGCATTCTCATAAGCAACTAGGGAAATGTGGTCTAGAGGAAATTACTGTAAGTTGCATGCACAATGGCCTGAAAGACCGTATTTAAAGAATACAGCAGTTATCAATGGTTCACTGTCAAACTGGGAGGGTGTATCTAGTGGGGTCCCACATGGGTCAGTCCTGGGTCTGGTACTATTCAATATTTTCATTAATGACTTGGATAATGGAGCGGTGAGTATGCTTATAAAATTTGCAGATGACACCAGGCTGGAAGAGGTTGACAGCACATTGGAGGACAGAATTAGAATTCAAAACAACCTTGACAAATTGGAGAATTGCTTTGAAATCAACACAATGAAATTCAGTAAAGACAAGTGCAAAGTACTACACTTAGGAAGGCAAAATCAAATGCCCAACTACAAATGGGGAATACTTGGCTAGGTGGTCATACTGCTGAGAAGGATTTGGGGGCAATAATGGATCACAAATTGAATATGAGTCAGCAATGTGATATCAGTTGCGGAAAAGGCTATCATTCTGGGGTGTTGTATGTAAGACCTGGGAGGTAATTGTCTCGTTCTACTTGACACTAGTGAGGCCTCAGCAGGAGGACTGTGTCTAATTCTGGGTGCCATCTTAAGAAAGATATGGATAAATTGGTGGTAATCCAGAGGAGAGCAACAAAGATTATGACAGGTTTAGAAAACCTGACCTATGAGGAAAGGTTAAAAAATTGGTCATTTTTAGTCTGAGGGGGGACCTGATCACAGCCTTCAAATTTGTTAAGGGCTGGTACAAAGAGAACAGGGATCAATTCTTCTCCATGTCCATTAAAGGTAGGACAAGAGGCCTTAGTCTGCAGCAAGGGAGATTTAGGTTAGATATTAGGGAAAACTTTCTAACTAAGCTCAGGAACAGGCTTCCGAGGGAGGTGAATCCCCATCGCTGGAGGTTTTTAAGACCAGGTTGGATAAACCCCTGTCAGGGGATGGTGTAGGTTTACTCGGTCCTGTCTCAGCACTGGGGCTGGACTTGATGACTTCTCCAGGTCCTTTCCAGCCCTATATTTCTACGATTCTGTGAAAGGCAAAGATGGGCAGAATATGGTTTCAAAAGGATCCATGCATACAATTTGGGGCACATTAGCCCCACAGTGGACATGCCAGAGTGCACCCCCCAAGTCCCCTGCTGAAATAACCCTGTACAATAATTTGTTGTGTCATTCAGAATCCAAGGGGTGGGTAAGAGGAGGTTTTAGTTTCCGAGGTGATCTGTTTGACTCACATTGTTTTAAATCCTTCCAGAAACTCAAGACCCAATTTCTCTTTCTAACACAAATTTTACCAGTTCCAAGAAACATGGTGTCATGGTCTTACCCTCACTCGAAACTGGGGGGTTTCAAGTTGAGGACCAGCATGTATCCCCCCACCCTAAAATCCTAGGGTTGGTCTCCTTTTTGCTGCCACCACCCGGTCAATTTACGTGGGCCGGGACACCCCTGTTTTCCCCCTCCTCTTTCCAAAGACGTTCCCTGGGGAAACACAGATCAAGTCACAGAGGGAGAAACCTCCCCGTCTCCTCCCTCCCCTCTCTGCCCGGAGATAAGCCTGTCTCACCACCAAGAGAGAGTTTCTTAGCCCCCTCCCCCTGTATCCACAGTAGAAGGGATTTAATCAAATCTTTATAGAAGGAATTTATTAAAAGAAAAACAAGAAAATGTACAATCTCTATGAGTCCAAGCTGGACATTCATAGGGTATAACCTTACCAATTTCTGGAGAGAATCCTCCCTCCTTCTCAGTACAACCAATACAGGCAGGATTAAGAATAATCAATAACAAACACACAGAATTGCAAACATAGGATTATTAGATGAGGACACAAAGTACCTTTCTAATACTCACTATCTTGACTAGAAGAAATTAGTTCAGAAAGATGGAAACTTGCAGAAGACTTGATTAAAACATCTGGACCCTTGTAACTCCAAACGGCTAAGAACAGCACACACCAGAACAGAGAAAGAAAGTTCCCTCCTAGGAATTTTAAATTCTCTTCCCTGATTGGTCCTCGGGTCAGGTGTTCACCAGGTACTATGTGTTAACCCTTTACAGGTGGAAACTTAACCCTTAACTAACTATTTATGACACATGGCATTATGGGGGTTCTATTTCTCCCAGTAATCTCAGCTGAATAGGTGTTAACAAAACCAAACAAAACCCAGAGTTCTAAACAGTGTGATTAAAGGTCACTTTGCCGCTCACTTCAGCTTTCACTTGCATGGCGTCTTTGACAGTCTAATTCTACACTTCTCCAGGCCTCCATAGAGTCCTCCAGAATAAAAAGAGTTAATATGTCCTGAATTTTTATTAAAAAACAAAACAGAAAAAAACCCTTTAAATAAGATCAAAACAAGCCCTCTCAGGCCTCCGTTATCCCTAAAAAACAAGCAAAGAAGGGACAAACCCAGTGTCTTTCTTTTTGCAGGTCATGTTTATCCGTGGCCTCTCCGGGACTTTAGAAACAGGAGTATATCAGAGATAAGCCAATGCCAGAGAGATGATTCATCAAATACTGAGCCTGGAAATGTGCATAAGTGCAAAAACTCTGGGAAATTCTATAACCAGACAGTGACTGGATTGTTGGAACAAGCTGACTCGTCTCCCCCGCCTCTAGAGACAGGTCCCCAGGGGATCCCTTCTGCAGATGTCTCCATCCCTTCTCACAGATGTCTCTGCATATTCCCTTTTCTTGTGCAGTTGTCTGTATCACATGGCACTGGGAATCTGCAAAGGTCCTGCTGGCAGACGAATGCATCTATAGAAGTCACATGGTCAGCCAACAATGAAGAGCTGGGTTATGGTCTATGAGAAACAACAACAACAAATATGGAATCCTTGGCTAGCTATGATGGTATAAAATAGACTCTCTTTCATTATACTTCCCATTGGTTCTACTTTGCTTCCTGGTGACTTAGTGTCCAGTACAGCAAAGATCCCCATTGCCTTAGTGCGCACTGGGCTTGTTTTTCCCTCCAATTTCCCATCAGTTCAGGTCCCTTCATGATAGCAATGGTGAGAGCTGGGGTTGACAGGGTTCCATGCAGCTGCAGGTGTTTTAAGCTCCATGCAGTCTAACTCTGCTCAGAGCAGGTCTATATGACACGGCTGTCTGGAGCCTTGTCTAGTTGCCGCTGTTGCTACCACCAGGGCAGCTGATTTAGTGGTAACAACAAGGGCAATTTTTTGAGAAATAAGCTGGTGCAGACAAGGCCAGTGGGAGCCACACAGGAGCCAGCACTATGTTCAGTACTCAGTATTTGCAGGATCACTCCCCTTGCCAGTAAGATATGCTGGGTGGTGAGGACAAGAGTGAGTTTTGTGTGTCTAGCACCTCATGCTGGTGACACAAAAATGTTCAGATAAACCCAGGCCCCACCCTACTTGATGAAAATTAGTGTGTACAATCTATACCTACACCTGACACATGGAAGGCTTGACACCGCATGGTACCTCCTCCATTCCCCTCAATGCCCCCAGAAAGTGGGGGTCTCCAGCACCATCCAGCAGGGGCCCAACACCATGGGGGAGCAGGCCCTTTAGTGACCATGCACATTTGTGTCCCCATAAACAGCCTTTGGCTGGGCTGGCTCCTACTCCAATGGACACACCCAGCATGTTCCATTGCCCCCTGCACTGTTTTGTAGCGAAGCTCACCCCGCCGCCCATTGGTGCTGGTTGTGTGATTCATGAGAGAGGTAAAAGTTCTATGGAATGGGTGTATTTAGTGGTGCCCTGGTGGTGATCATACTGATTCCTCTTCTCCAGCGAGTGCAGGGACTGTACAGGGCTGTACCATGCTACCTGCAGGGCCGCCCAGAGGATTCCGGGGGCCCGGGGTCTTCGGCGGCGGGGGGCCCTTCCGTTCCTGGACCCGCCGCTGAAGTGTCCCGAAGACCCACGGCGGGGCCCCCCCAGCCGCCGAATTACCGCCGAAGCGGGACCCGCCGCCGAAGCGCAGCCCGGTCTTCAGCGGTAATTCGGCGGAGGGGGGCCCCCGCCGCGGGTCTTCGGGGCACTTCGGCAGCGGGTCCCGGAACAGAAGGGCCCCCCGCCGCCGAATTACCGCCGAAGACTGGGCTGCAGTTCGGCGGCGGGTCCCGCTCTGTCTTCGGCGGTAATTCGCCAGCGGGGGGTCTTTCTGTCCCGGAGCGGAAGGACCCCCCCGCCGGCGAAGACCGGGAGCGGCAGAAGCTCCTGCGCCCGGCCACACAAGAGTTTGCCGGGCACCCCAGAGCGAGTGAGGGACCCCGCTCCAGGGGCCCCGAAAAACTCTGGTGGGGGCCCCCGTGGGGCTCGGGGCCTGGGGCAAATTGCCCCTCTTGCCCCCCCCCTCTGGGCGGCCCTGGCTACCTGTCTGGAGAGGCAAGTCCACTTAACTCATTCCTGCTCTCGCTGCTCTCAGTCATGCCCACTGGTCCATGGGAGAAGGCTGGTGGCATGACTGTCTGTCACATGCAGAGTGCCAACTGGTGCCATGGGTCCATCATCATCCCCTTCCTGACATGGGGAGGTGATGGGATAACTGGGCCTACAATGTACCCTAATTGTGAACTCAGTCTGTTCATAAAGTGTCCTCCCAGTAACCACTAACAATAAATGGTGATGGGAAATGGTGCAAAAGAGACTGAATTAGTCCACACAAAAAGGCTATTGAGATCATGCCTGGTAAACAAGAGAAGTGTGGGACTAGAAATTAATGGACCAAAATTGCTGGGTTGGCAATTAGGACTCATTGGTAAATAAAATAATGAGGGGATAGATTATTCCACCCATCACACCTTTTTTGGGTCCGCAAATAAAGACTGAAGGAAACAGCTGGCTGCCAAGATGCTGGCTGACTGAAAGAAGGGGAAGAGTGAGCTCACTATCATGGCTGCCCCCCCCCCATCTCTTGGGAACGTGTGATCCAGAGTGACAATATTGTGCCTTTGTCGTCGTGACCCCGAGAGACATCCTGACCAGACTAAGCCAGGGAGAGGGACCCCCGATGGCATCACCATCTCTACTAGCTAAATCCCAAATACCACCTGGTATGTGAGCCTGTGTCTCCCCCACATCCTGGTGTGTCCTTTTCCTGCCCTACCTTATTTCTTCTCTTTCCTATCTCTCTCCAGTCCCCTGTTGTCTAAGGAGAGTCTGGCTTAGCTGGCCAAGGGTACGTCTACACTACGGGATTATTCCGAATTTGCATAAACCGGTTTTGTAAAACAGAATTTATAAAATCGGGTGGAGCGCGGCCATACTAAGCACATTAAATCGGTGGTGTGCGTCCATGGTCCGTGGCTAGCGTCGATTTCTGGAGCGTTGCACTGTGGGTAGCTATTCCCTAGCTATCCCATAGTTCCCGCAGCCTCCCCCGCCCCTTGGAACTTCCGGGTTGAGATCCCAGTGCCTGATGGGGCAAAAATCATTGTCGCGGGTGGTTCTGGGTAAATGTCGTCAGTCACTCCTTCGTCTGGGAAAGCAACGGCAGACAAGCATTTCGCGCCTTTTTCCCCTGGATTGCCCTGGCAGATGCCATAGCATGGCAATCATGGAGCTTTTTTTGCCGTTTGTGACTCTCACCGTATGTGTACTAGATGCCGCTCACAGAGGCGATTCAGCAGCGCTACACAGAAGCATGCTTTTGCTTTTGCATGACAGCAGAGATGGTTACTAGCCATATTGCACCATCCAAACCCTTCCATAAATTGGAACTGAGGATGATCATGGCTACCAGTCCTTTTGTACCATTTGCTGCTAGTGCCCCTGGTCAATCAGCCAGGGGCGCAAAAGCCAAGAGTGGTTACTAGCCATATTGCACCTTCCATCGTTTTGTACCATTGGCTGCTGTCATAAGTGCCCCTGGCCGATCAGCCAGGGGCGCAAAAGCAAAAATTGGGAATGACTCCCCGAGTCAATCCCTCCTTTTTGGTATCTAAAAATAGAATCAGTGCTGCCTAATATAGGCAAGTGTGCTAGAGAACCACCTGCTCTGTGTCAGAGCCCGCAGAAATTATTATCTGTATGCTATTCACAGGGGGTGCTCCTGTAACAACCCCACCTGTTGATTCCGTTCTTCCCCCAGCCTTTCTTGGCTACCGTAGCATTGTCCCCCCACTTGTGTGATGAATTAATAAAGAATGCAGGAATAAGACACACTGACTTGTTAGTGAGAAATGAGTGGAAGGCAGCCTCCAGCTGCTATGATAGTCCAGACAGGACATTAAGCAGTGTGTAGGAGAGAAGCCCAGCATCCCACTGCTAGTCCAGGGGCAACTGAATCTTTTCTTTACACATGAAGGGTGGGGGCTGATGGAGCTCAGCCCCCTGTTGCTATGATGAGGATGGTTACCAGCCATATTGCACCATCCATCCACCAGAAAAAATTAGGGCCAATAGGCTGATGACGAGGATGGTTACCAGTCCTTTTGTACCAACAGCTGAGGCTGATGATGAGGATGGATTTCCATCCTTTTGTACCATCAGCCGCCCATGGGGGGGGGGAGCAAGGATGTTGGTGTTGAGTGCTGCACTATCGCGTCTATCTGCAGCATTCAGTAAAGATAGGGTGACATGTAAAAGAGTCAGAGGATTGTTTTACCTTTCGCTTCTGGGGGTGGGTGGGGGGTGGGTGAGTAGATTGCCAAGCTATGCCCTGACCCGCGGACACTGTGTTTGACCCTAGAAGCATTTGGAGCTCAGCCAAGAATGCAAATAATTTTAGGAGGCTGCAGGAACTGTGGGATAGCTTCAGTCCTCCAGTCCATGCGCATCCATTTGATTCTTTGGCTTTCCGTTACGCTTGTCACGCTGCAGTGCGCTGAGTCCCTGCTATGGCGTCTGTCTGGAGATTTTTAAAAAAGGATTCTGAATTTCATCTTCTGTAACGGAGCGCTGATAGAACGGATAGAACGGATTTGCCTGCCCTTACAGCGATCACATCCGCATGGTCCATGCGGGAGCTCTTTTTTTATTTTGATTTCGGACTGCATCGCCACCCGTGCTGATCGGAGCTCCACGCTGGGCAAACAGGAAATATTCAAAAGTTCGCGGGGCTTTTCCTGTTTACCTGACCACTGCATCCGAGTTCAGATTGCGGTCCAGAGCGGTCACTGGTGCACTGTGGGATAGCTCCCGGAGGCCAATACCGTCGATCAGCGTCCACACTAACCCTAATCCGATATGTTAATACCGATACTAGCGTTACTCCTCTCGTTAGGGAGGAGTACAGAAACCGGTTTAAAGAGCCATTAAAATCGATATAAGGTGCCTCCTAGTGTGGACGGTTTTGGCGTTAAATCGGTTTTACGCTCCTAAAACCGATTTAAACGCCTAGTGTAGACCAGGCTCTAGACTGCATATTCTGTCACACTGATGCAAGCCTGTGACCAGAGAGTTAGTGAAAAGCAAGGCCTTGAACAGCCTGATGTTGGTACATGTTTGCGAGGCCTCAGAGCGCCTGATCGCTGGGCCTCTGTTTTTCCAGTAGTGAGGTTGCAAATGACAGTCAACACCAGAGACAGAAGATACATTTTGTATCATTGATGTTCTTTTCTATCCCCATTTTCATCGTGTTTTATCTTAAAGGCAGCAGGATCGGATTTTAACAACAGCTCCGGCCTATTTCAACTAGCTTCTCTTTTGCCCAAGTTCACAGTTATTACCATCTTTGATACGTAGCTAAGAGATTGTCATGAGAACGGCCATGCTGGGTCAGACCAAAGATCCATGTAGCCCAGTATCCTGACTTCCAGCAGTGGCCAGTGTCAGGTGCTTCAGAGGGAATGAACAGAACAGGTTATCATCAAGTGAGCCATCCCCTGTTGCCCATTCCCAGCTCCTGGCAAACAGAGGCTAGGGACACCATCCCTGCCCATCTTGGCTAATAGCCATTGATGGACCTATCCTCCATGAATTTATCTAATTCTTTTTTGAACCCTGTTATCGTCTTGGCCTTCACAACATCCTCTGGCAAAGAATTCCATGGGTTGACTGTGCATTGTGTGAAGAAATACTTCCTTTTGTTTGTTTTACACCTGCTGCCTATTAATTTCATTCGGTGACCCCTAGTTCTTGTGTTATGAGGAGTAAATAACACTTCCTTATTTACTTTTTCAGTCATGATTTTATAGACTTCTATCATCTCCCCACTTAGTTATTTCTATTCCAAGCTGAAAAGTCCCAGTCTTATTAACCTCTCCTCATATGGCAGCCATTCCATACCCTTAATAATTTTTGTTGCCCCTTCTCTATACCTTTTCCAAATCTAATATATCTTTTTTGAGATGGGGTGACCAGATCTGCATGCAACGTTCAAAATGTGGGTGTACCATTTATATAGAGGCACTATGATATTTTCTGTCTTATTATCTATCACTTTCTTAATGATTCCCAACATTCTGTTCACTTTTTTGACTGCCGCTGCACATTGAGTGGATGTTTCCAGACAACTATCCACGACTCCAAGATCTCTTTCTTGAGTGGTAACAGCTAATTTAGACCCCATCATTTTAGATGTATAGTTAGGATTATGTTTTCCAATGTGCATTTCTTTGCATTTATCAACATTGAATTTCACCTGCCATTTTGTTGCCCAGTCACCCAGGTTAGTGAGATCCTTTTGTAACTCTTCACAGTCTGCTTTGGACTTAACTATCTAGAGTAGTTTTGTATCATCTGCAAATTTTGCCACCTCACTGTTTAGCCCCTTTTCCAGATAATCTATGAATATGTTTTATTCCTTCTCAAACTCCCTCCAGCAAAAGGGAAAGGGGACAAGGGATGGTGTTAAAGGACAGTCTTACTCAATACTTTACATTTCAAATGCTTTAAATGTTTTTTCTTCTTTACTATATCCAGGCCTGCCAATGGGGTGGGGGTGGGGCAAAGGAGGTAATTGCCCAGGGGCCCAGGCAATTTAAAAGGGCTTGGGGGCCCCTGGCTGCTGCCGCAGTAGTGGCGGCTGGGAGCCCCAGACCCTTTTAAATTGTCCGGGCGGGCTGCAGGGCTCCTAAGCGTGTGAGACCATTCTGGGACCGGGTCCCATGCTTTGGGGGGCCCCGTGGGCCAGCACAATTGGCCAGCGCAGGCGGTCCTGGAAGTGACGGATTCATCACTTCCGCCCTGGACCCTGCCCACCCACTGGCAGCCCGGCAGATCAGCTCCTTCCCCTCCTCCCTCCAGCCCTCCCATCCACCTCGACCAGCTGTTCAGCAGCTTGCAAGAGGCATTGGGTGGGAAGGGGGAGGAGCAGGGACAGGAAGCGATAGGGAGAGGAGGTGGAACAGGGTAGGAAGGGGTGGGCGGGAATAGGCGGGGTGGAGGTTTGGGGGAAGGGATGGAGTGGGGGCGGGGTCTGGGGTGGAGTGGGGGTTGAGCAGCCCCCAGGAACTGGGGAAGTCATTGCCTCTGCATGGCCTCATCCACACACTGACAGTTATCGCCTGGCGACTGATGGTTCCCATTTCAGCCACACTTTAATAACTCCTCCTGCTCCTGTCCCTTCAAAGCAAGTATCTCCATGAAAGTGCGAGCTGACAAGATGGCTATTTAACAGGATGGACTTTGACAGCCATCTGCTGGGTACCACCTGAAACTGCAGCTCTGGCAACACCTCTAAATTGTGTGAAGAGTCGGCTGAACTTTATTCAGAGGACAAAGTGTTACAATAAAGATGAAGGGCTGGATTAAAGTGTGGAGTCACATGTTCAGAGAAGGGGAGCTTAGCGGTAGCGGGCATGCTCACTAGCATCCTGGGGGTGCCTAACACGCGTGGGAGGTGGGGTTTCTCGTCATGTAGGAATCAGGTGCTTTTACTTTAAAGTTGCCAATATGAAAAATGAAAGGCTCTAGAGCAGTGGTCCCCAACGTTTTTGGCTGGCGGGCACCAGCTGAAGGACCACTGCGGCGGTGGAGCACCCGCTGAAATGCTGCCGAATTTCGGGGGCAACACCTCTCGACGCCGCTTGCCATCGACAAGTGACGTCATCGAGAAGCGTCTGCGCCGAAATTCGGGAGCGACGCCTCTCGATGACGTCACTTGTTGGCGACAAGCGTCGTCATCGAGAGGCGTCCCCGCCGAAATGCCGCTGAAATTTGGCGGCATTTCAGTGGGTGCTCTCCCGGGGGCCAGGATGCGGGCGCATTAAGATGCCCCCACAGGCGCCATGATGCCCGCGGGCACTGTGTTGGGGACCACTGCTCTAGAGGGCTGGTGGTAGCGCCACGGTGGAGCTGTAGTCAAAAGCGACTGCTCAGGAGGAACGTGTGGCCCATGGAAATAGCCTAGAGCATCTGACAATAGGAGGCCATGTGTATCTCAGTATTAATGGCATATTTTGATCTGTATCCAAAAAGAGATTGTGACGGAACAGGGAGTGGGGTGGATTTGACCTGGGAATGTTGCCGGGGAGTTACATTGGGGATGAGAAGGAAGCTACCTGAGCCAGGATGAGGGTGGGGAGAAGTGACACCTTCTGCCCGGGAAACTGAAAAAAGGAGAGGAGGAGCAGAGGGGAGGGGGGAGAAAGCTGCTGGAGGAATTTTTAGTTTCAGTTTGGGCTGGGTGGTGCAACGCAGGGAACCCCAAGCTGGGGTCTAAGCTCCCTGAACCCCCCAGAAGGACTTAATTGAGGGGTTCTGGTTGTACCTACACGCTCTGCTTGGGATTGTGTTCCTGTTGTCTAATAAACCTTCTGTTTTACTGGCTGGCTGAGCGTCACAGTGAATCTCAGGAAGAGGGGTGCAGGGTCCTGACTCCCCCACACTCTGTGACAGAGATGTATGGGTGTTAGCTCAGAGGGAAGCATAAGACTGGATGAGGCTAGGTTTGCATGTTGACTGTTTGCTGTTTTAAAATTCTTGTTCTCTAACGCTTTGTTCCACCTGGTAAGTAAACAGACTTTCATAAAGGAGGTTAATCATGATCACAGTCACAGTTCTCTGAAGGGTGGGTAAAGCAGGGTTGTAGCTGAGACAGGCCTGCAGGGTGATAAGCAGTGGATATGCACAGGGCAGTGTATCAGGTCCTGCTCTGAGAGTCGGGGAATCACGAGATCCTGCCATGAGACAGTTAAGGGTGAGACAAGACTGCACATCTGAGAGGGGTGCCTTCAGAGAGACTAGAAAGGAGGCAGAGAGATGTGGCTGGCCCTGTTACTGTGACAGCATCTTTCAGTCAGACTGAATACAGCTCAGGGCAGGTCAGTAGCACCAAGCATCACAGTGTCAACCTGGTGGTTATCCGGTGTCTCTCAGTGGCACGAGTGGGGATATCACAGCCCTTCCCAAATGGCTCTGGTTGCTCATGAGTTGGAAAATTGGAGCAGAGCAGCAGCAGCTGCCGCTGGACCAGATCCTGCCATTAATTGGATTTTCATGTGGCCCCAGTGCCAGCAGCCCAACATTTTCTGCTAGACATCTGAAGGGCCAGAACCATCCTTGGAGAAACTGCATGGACTTCAGTGATGTTACCCCAGGGGTGCACTTGGCGCAGCATGTTTGGGGATGGGATGGGCTATGTTAAGCAGGGATGATGCACATTTTCTGGTAGTGGCAGTGGCCCTAGAAATGGCAGCACCACAGGAGAAAGCTAAATCTTAATGATTTAGCCCTCCAGCCAAATCATAACATCCATTCCCACCTTCTGGGGGTAAAAAGAGAGTCCAAGACTGTCTTCCTCCACTGGCTGAGGAGGGTGCACCCTCCCAGGGCCACACCATGCTCTCACCTTCACTGGGGTAGTGTTCTTCTACCCCTCCTGCCTGGGCTCAGCATCCATTTGCCTTGTTGGCAGAGGGTAAAAACTGGGGGGCATCCTCCCACCCTCACTGGAAGTCCCAGCCTGGACCCCTAAATAAGAGCAGGTGTCGACTTCCTTCACCATCCATCCACAGTATCCTCTCCAGGCTGCTTCCGTGTGGACATACCCTTCCTCAGGGCCTCCTAATTCCCCTTGCATCAGGGCTTGCTCCTTCAAACATTCTTGTATCAGTGCAAGAAGTAGATTGAGAATTCCATCCCATTTGGGACAATGTGAGTCCCTGACGGGTCATGAGGATGAAGCCCTTGTGCTCTCCTGAATCCAGCGACAGCAACTGTGATGGGCTGTCGGGTAGATGGTGCAGGAATGGGGAGATGCTTTGCAAGCTCTCTGCAGCCTGTATTTTTAAGTCTTTTCATGTCCTGTTAGCACAATCACTAACAGGGGGAAATGACTAGTCTAGAGAGAAGAATTTGTGAACATCTAATCTCCCCCATTCAATACACACCCGTGAAACACATCAGTGCTAAGGAGTTGTATGTGTGAGCCAGAGAGAATAAATCTCCCCAGCACTAAATGCAGCCATGGGGAGAACAGACTAACTGCCGTACTGAGTGGTATCCTTTGTGTCCACTTGGGGGTGCTCTTGTATCAGGGATGTCTCCCAATCTTTCAGATTTGCAGCAGGTGTTAAGCATGGCTAGAGCCATTTAGCATCCAAAGAAACCAAAGACAGGCCAGAGCGAGTGACATTTATGAAACTGAAAAACAGGGAAATGTTTCCTTTCCTTTGTTAAAGCCACTGAGAGAGGGAAGTAATCCTTGTGACTGACAGACACGTCAGACATTGTATGTAAATACCCCTAGAACCATGCTCATGCTTCATCTACCCCGGGGCTCCACCACCCTCAGTTACACAGCCTCTGGGTGACTGGCCCTCTTCTGCACCCTGCCTATAGAAGTTGACCCCCTACACGTACATATTGCCCTGGGTCTCACCCCCTCTCTGGAGGGCTCACTCCTTCCACACTCAGTTAACTAATATCTACTTTGAGAGATGGTCTTGCATATATTGAGATGACATATGAAAACTGCCAATGTGTCAATAGTTCCTACATGCATCTTTTCTGGACCCAACTAGCCCCTTCTTCCTACTGTATCCCCCATACCCAAAATCTATGAGTTTCTCTCACCTTCTCCCACCCAAATCTCATTCCAAGACTTAATAAGTGAGCACAAGCAGCCCAGGACATAAACCCCAAATTTCTATCATATCTCCCTTCAGTCTACCAGCATGGTTCATACAGCATGTGTATAAATGCCCTATACATACCTAAAAGGGATACTACTACCAGGCACCTGGCTCACAATTCCAACCTCGTTGCCACCAGAAGCACACGTCCTTGCTCATGAAGAACATCATTGTGTTACCAAGACTAAACAGCTCCTTCATGAACAGGTCAGGTTCCCAGGCACTGACAAGTAGGCCCAATCCATGCTTCTCACATACATCCCATGCCAAGTTCCTGCAAGTAAAACACAACCACTTCCAATGTCTGAACTGTCAAAAGAATTCTGGGAGGAAATCAGCAGTGATTTCTCTGGACCATCTTCCCTCTGGTGGCTATCGCCTGTCTATCATCACTGAATACTCACACTTATTTCATCTACAGCTTCACATAGGGTCTTCCCCCTGTTTGACAAAACCTCCTCTTCCTGTGATGTACTACCAGAAATCCAATTCAACAATGGGGTGCCATTTCCCAGCCAGCAATTGCATCTTTTGCCCAGTATCTGGGTTTCCATCACAGCAAAATCACTCTTTATTGGCCCCAGACAAACATAGTATCTTTGCTCTGGTCTCTGAAAGATTTCTCAAGCGAGAGCGGCTGTCACAGAATATAGCATCCATCACTTCTTGCTTGCCTCTGTCAGCTTCAATGATGGACAGTTGTGTCTCATTTTCAAATGACAGGAATTTCTTAAACATTTTATTATTTTTGCTCTGGAAAACTGCATGTTGCAAGAACTAATATCAAGATGTAATCTAATCTACTCAAATATGTCTATCAGCACCGGTAAAGTGCTTCCGGGTGTGGTATTTATATGCTGAAAATGGATTACAATACCACAGTGAGGTTGCCGGAGTGTAGTTAATAAAATCTACCGCTGTTGAGGATTTGGTAATGTAATGTGATGGGCTGACACAGAGGATATGTCTATACTGCAATGTAAGCCCAGAGTTAATGGGACTTGTCAGCTGACCTTTGTCTTGAAACGTGGGTGTGAGTGTTTACACTGATTTTTAACCCTATGTTTTCTAACCGGGCTCAAACCTGGAGCTCTGACAGCCATACTACAGTGTGCAGAACCGAGTCAGACCAACCTTCTCCCAGAGTTCCTGGCTTTGTGAGCAGCTTGCCCCAGTCCTTCAATATAAAGAGACACACATGAGATTACCCTTGCTGGTCCAGAAGCAGATTGCTATAAGCATCTGGAAACTGGCTACACTAGACTGCTACAGGTCTGTTGCCAACTAGTTTGGTGTTGGAAGGTCAACTGTGGGTAAAGCGGTGGCAGAGGTTTCTGAGGCAATCCGTCGTGTAGGTTACCCCAAGATGCTAGGCATTAAAGAGAGAATGGGGTTTCAGGTAGCGTTCAACTACCTGAAGGGGGGTTCCAAAGAGGATGGAGCTAGGCTGTTCTCAGTGATGGCAGATAACAGAACAAGGAGCAATGGTCTCAAGTTGCAGAGCGGAAGATTTCAGATTCAGTAAATTCTGGGGCTGTTGGCAGAGCTGGATACAGAGGAGTTTTAGGAGCTTCATATGGGGGTGGCAAAATTTTCTGAGAGGGACTTGGGGGGAGGGGGTAGTGATGGGCTCTACCTTTTCTGTCTTCTCCTCATTAGCATCTTTAGGTGAGCCTGGGGCTGCCTGTTTAGATGCTAACATTGTGCCCCCCGTGGAGGACAGAGCACAGATCAAGGGCCTTGCATATTATGCTAAACAGGACGGTGGAAACATCCTCAGATTTATATTCATTGGGTCGCAATTTTTTGGTTTTCTTAATTAAATCTAATTCTATCATCTGGCATAATAATTTGTGTGCCAGATCAGAAGGCATTACCCGAGGTGGGGGAATCAATTTGGAAACGGTACCTCCGGATTTTCTAACAATGCGGCTACATTCTTTCCAAAGCTGAGAGGGCTCTGCAGCACCGAGGTTCTCCACCGTCTCCGTGCACTGAGGCCGTAGAGAACAATCGGCTGGCTGACACCTAAAGCTCGGGTGGCACCGGGGGAGGCTTCCGGGGTCATGCTTTATTAAATAATCGCATTTGGCCACTTACCACCACGGCAGCTGCCATTTTAGCAATGCAAGGCAGTTTTAAAGGATTGTATATCCCCCCCAGGAGCCTTAGTTACTCCACACGATTTAATATGGGCAATCGCAGGAGCTTCCATAGCTCTGTGGGATCCAGTACAAAATCCACTTAATTTAACTGTTCAACAGCAATTGGTGGCCACACCCTTTATATATGTTACTGATCCCACCCAAATTCCTGTTTCAGCAGAGGCAGTTGATTTAGCATTAGAAGCTGCCCCTGGAGCTGACACCGGTGCCATGCTGCACTTGCATGCAACTGTTCGCAGATCCATCTTAACGTTATTTGAAGTAGTTAGCAAAATTAAGTTGTCCCTGCCGCCCCCGCCTGTTATCCTCCCAGTTGAGTCACCACCAAAAGACCCTCCAAAGAGTCAGTTTAATCCCCAAAAACATCCTGAGCGAACTAAAGCTGAACGGGAACGATTTGGCTTCCTTCTTAACAAAGGAATCCCCAAAGAAGCCCAGCGTAAAATGTCAGGCCAAGAGCAGCAAAATATAGCCGAACAGCTAGGCTGGAAAAATTGGGAGGACTATGTTAGATCAGAAAACGAATAGGGGCCAGATGCTGCCTGGCCCAAATTAAAGACCCCCACCGATGAACGCCCATACGCCACCCTGTTTGTTAACGGTGACACTCCCGCCCTCCTTTTTATTAGACACTGGACCTCAAGTTAGCATTATTGGGCCCAACGTCCCCCACTGTTCTACTGGCTCCTTTATGTTTGTTCAAGGCCTCAATGCAGTACAAGAAAAACCCGTGCTTTGGGTTAAAATTGCCAACGGAAAATAGGTAAGAAGAATAAAAGCCTTGTTAGGATCAAAAAATCTTCTAGGTGTCTCAGATATTAAAAAATTTAAACTGCATAATCAAATTCTGCAAGCCTTCCCTATAATTGTAGGCGATCACTCCCCCTATACCCCCGAAGTAGTTAACTCCCAGCCATGGAAATTTTCCCCTCTCCCCACAAAATCCGAAGGGCTTCCCCTTATTGAAGCCTTGCTCACTCAGCTTCTAAAAGAGAAAAAAATAGAAAGGGTTACTGCATCCACCTTTCTGTCTGCGGGTTGGGGTATTCCCAAGCCCGGCGATCCCTCTAAATATCGCCTTGTCATTGATTATAGACAAGATAACAGCCGTGTAAAGCCTATCGCATTTTCCAGCTCTGTCACCATTCCAGAAATACAGCGGCAACTAAGCGATGCACGTAATCAGAGGGCATGTACTCTTGATTTAAAAGATATGTTTTACCAAATCCCACTCCAGGACACACAAGGAATCTGAAATTTTGCTTTTAAGGGCGTCCAATATAAATGGAAAGTCTGCCCACAGGGGTTCTGTAATTCACCTGCACGTGCATCGTCCCATCTCAATATCACATTACAAAAGGTAAAACCCTACAGGATGTGTCCGTGTTAGCCTATGTAGATGACATTGTCATTTGTGGGCCCAATCCACAAGCAGTTCAAAGTACCACCCAAATGGTAATAGATGCATTAGAAGCAGATGGGTGGCAAATTAACAAAACAAAGAGCCACCTGCAGGCCAGCCAACAATTCTCAGTCTTGGGACTCCATTTCACTCCCACCACTCACACACAAGCCCCAGCCAGCGTATTAGACCCTTGGACAGAAGCCACTCCAAAAAATAAACGAGAGCTTCAGGTCTCCTTAATTATCACCGCCAATATATTCCGGCGCAATTAATTTCTAACCTAGAAATCCTATAAACCTCTCTCTCTTCTAAACGCTCCCGAGAAGTGTGGAATGCATCAGCCTAAAGAAGCTAGCTGGCTGGTTCGCCTCTAACCCCCCCCCCTCGCCTGTTTTAATTCCCAAGAACCCCTCAACATTGATTTGTTTATCACAAAACACCATGTAGGGTTCACTGTATTGCAACATGTTAATGCCATTTACAATTGGGCCCATCGCCTATCTGGAAGCCATCAGGAACAGTATCCCCGATAATATCACGGCTAACCTGGTGGCTGAACTTTGTGACTTTGTCCTCACCCACAACTATTTCACATTTGGGGACAATATATATCTTCAAGTCAGTGGCACTGCTATGGGTACCCGCATGGCCCCTCAGTATGCCAACATCTTTATGGCTGACTTAGAACAACGCTTCCTTAACTCTCGTTCCCTAACACCCCTACTCTACTTGCGCTACATTGATGACATCTTCATCATCTGGACTCATGGTAAAGAAGCCCTCGAGGAATTCCACCGAGATTTTAACAATTTCCATCCCACCATCAACCTCAGCCTAGACCAATCCACACAAGCGGTCCATTTCCTAGACACTACTGTGCTAATAAAGGATGGTCACATAAATACCACCCTATACCGGAAACCCACTGACCGCTATACTTACTTACATGCCTCCAGCTTCCATCCCGGACACACCACACGATCCATTGTCTACAGCCAAGCTCTAAGATACAACCGTATTTGCTCCAATCCCTCGGACAGAGATAAACACCTACAAGATCTCTATCAAGCATTCTTAAACCTACAATACCCACCTGCTGAAGTGAAAAAACAGATTGACAGAGCCAGAAGAGTACCCAGAAGCCACCTACTACAGGACAGGCCTAAAAATGAAAATAACAGAACACCACTAGCCATCACCTACAGCCCCCAACTAAAACCTCTCCAGCGCATCATCAAAGATTTACAACCTATCCTTAAAGATGATCCCTCACTCTCACAGATCTTGGGAGACAGGCCAGTCCTTGCTTATAGACAGCCTCCCAACCTTAAGCAAATACTCACCAGCAACCGCACACCATACAACATAAACACTAACCCAGGAACCTATCCTTGCAATAAAGCCCGATGCCAGCTCTGTCCACATATCCATTCAAGTGACACCATCACAGGACCTAATCACATCAGACACACCATCAGGGGCTCGTACACCTGCACATCTACCAACGTGATATATGCCATCATGTGCCAGCAATGCCCCTCTGCCATGTACATTGGCCAAACCGGACAGTCTCTACGCAAGAGAATAAATGGACACAAATCTGACATCAGGAATCATAACATTCAAAAACCAGTGGGAGAACACTTCAACCTTCCTAACCACTCAGTGACAGACTTGAAGGTGGCAATTTTGCAACAAAAAAACTTCAAAAACAGACTCCAAAGAGAGACTGCTGAACTTGAATTAATATGCAAACTAGATACCATTAACTGTGGTCTAAATAAAGACTGGGAATGGTTGGGTCATTACACCAATTGAATCTATTTCCCTATGTTAAGTTCTCCTCACACCTTCTATGGGCCATCTTAATTATCACTTCAAAAAGTTTTTTTTCCTCCTGCTAACGATAGCTCATCTCAATTGATTAGACTCTGCCTGTTGGTATGCATACTTCCACCTTTTCATGTTCTCTGTATGTATAAATATCTCCTGTCTGTGTGTTCCATTCTATGCATCCGAAGAAGTGAGCTTTAGCTCACGAAAGCTCATGCTACAATAAATTTGTTAGTCTTTAAGGTGCCACAAGTACTCCTGTTTTTTTTTTTGCGGATACAGACTAACACGGCTGCTACTCTGAAACCTATGCTGGGAAAGATACTACTGGCTGCGTCCAGTGCTCGTCACTGGTCCCAAGTCCCTATCCCAGGTACCCTGTCTGGACCACGTGTCCATTTAATCCCGTGGCTTACAAGTACCCCCCCACCCGAGTTTCATTACACTACTCGCACCTGGCAGCTTCTATGTTTCCAGGTTGAGGTAGCTTGGCAGGCATGAACCCTAACTCCCAGCGATAACATCTTAGCCCCCCCATCTCACCAGCCGTTATGCATTGAAGTAAAATATGCTCCCTGGGTTGTGTCTGACAGGGGCACCTCACCATCCCCTAGGGCGGGAGTTCTTTGTTCCACATGTAATCACTTTAATGTGCAGTTACTGCCCCCCTCCTGCTCCGCACAAGAATGCGAAGTGCAGGGCGTTCTTTTAGCTGCCCAGCATGTTGCTAATGCCCACTCTGCCAACCAGCAAGTTGTTTTAGTGATCGATTCTCAATTTTGTTTAGACATTTTAATTGAGCAAGGCTCTTCCTCAGCTTTTGTTAAAATGTGGGACCGAATTTTTACCCTAATTCGTAAATTCTCTCACCCTTGGTTTGTTACACACTGCCCCTCTCATCGACCAAATTCTAACCCCCTGCATTCCAGTCTTGATCAAAGAATGAGAGAGGTCTCCCAAGTTCATATGGCAAATCCCGCCCCACAGGCCGACCCGCTGTTGCGCTGGCTCCACAAAGAATGGGGACACTTGCCACCCACGAAATTGTACGGCCTGTTATCTGGCTTGTCTAACCAAAAGCCTGACGTTAGCCGCAGTCAGTGCGAACTCATTGTTCAGTTCTGCTTGCAGTGTGTGCAGGTAAAAACTATGAATCGTCCCCGATATGAGCGCTCTGCATACGCTGCAGAACACTTTGCCCCAGGTAGTACGTGGCAAATTGACTTAATAGGACCCCTGCCAGGTGCTCGTCGTTTTCCAAAAGCCTTAGTTACTGTCGATCTGGGATCTCGACAAACTTTTTGTGTCCCTCTTACTAAAACCAATGCTGCTTCTGTCGCTGTGGCTCTTAAGCAAACAGCAGCTGCCTGAGGCACTCCCACTGAAGTTGGATCCAAGCAGATGGGGGGGCCACCCTTTACCAGCAAAAGCATTGAACAGCTCATTTTTGGATGGGGGGGGCTTCCCTTCACATCCATACTAAATATCCTCAAAGCAATGGTGTGGTGGAGCGAAAAATCGCAGTACTTAAGACTATGTTGCGAACAGCAAACCCCAACCCTGATTTTAAAAACTGGAGCTCATTTTTACCCCAGGTACTTATCGCACTCAACAAAAATTACTGGCTCACATTTCACCTACACCTAAGCCGTCTTGGTCCCCCGTGTTTAACACCGGCCAACTGGTTTGGCTTACAGAACCCCAAGCCTCTGGCCATCGAGAACCTATAAAAGCCACCATTCTCCAGGCTGGCAAGTACCCTAACACCTACTTAGTGGCTACAAGTACCCCTGGTGACAAGCTAGTTCAGCATAACTGGCTCAGCAAATGTAGTTCTTAATAAACTAACTAATGCCCCTAAGCAGGGATCGTATTATTCTGTTTTACAGGTTATACTGCTCTCCCTCACAACATCTTTGCCAACGGAGCCCTTAGGAGAGGGTGGACTACAAACTTGGTTCGCCGCCTACTGGGTGCAGGAGGTCAGCGGAAACCAGTCCCTGTCAGCGCTGAGTCCAGAAGATTGTCTTGTTTGCTCCGCTCAGTTCTCACCTAAATATCCATTACCCTTTCAATTTGTACCAATAGTTTATAATTTTTCTTCATTTAATATATCTAGTGTAAATTGTTCTTCCCCCTATGTGCAGTGGGCTGCTTCTAGTGTTTGGAATAATTGCTCCTCACAATTTAATTCTTATGTGTTTCCAGTTCTTAATGCTTCAGGTCGAAGTGATCATAGCTTTCCTTTAATTGAAAGTATTAGAGTTCCAGCATCTCATTGTTGGGTTTTTGTTGGTAATAGTTTAACCCCAACCCCTACTTGGGTTGGTACTTATTCTAATTGTTCTATGTGGAGTTTCTCTTATACTAATAATGCCCTAACTAAACCTACTCTTAATTCTACCTATCCCCCTCCCATTACTTGTTCTTATCGTCTTAATTATAATTTTTTTTGGAACCTTCTATACCTCCATAACACATACGTATCTGTTTCATGCCCAGCATATGCATCATGCTGAGGCTGCATGTATCAATCGTGCATCCAGCTTTTATTCTGTAACCAATGGGTGGAGCCATACCGCAGTTTCTTCCTTAAGACCAGGTCAATCTTCCTCATTTTGTACTAAATTTGCTGAAGTATATCCCGACTTTGCTGATAAATGCTGCATTTCTTTGCCTTCTATTTCTCCTAATTTGTCCTCAATTGATAAAGACCTGCAAACGTTGAGCTCTACTGTCAGAGAGTCACGAGAGTCCTTCCAGTTTTGGTCAAAGCTCGATTGGCTTGGCCTTGCGCCCTACAAATCCTATTTCCAATCCCTGTTTGTGTCCCTTCTAGTTGGGCTCGCTCTTCTCTGTCTCGGATGTGCCTTCATTAAAGCCTGCATTCACAAGTTTGTTGCCTCGGCCTACATCGCTTCCACCCACCAAGTGCATCCCCTTGTAGGTGGGAATGAGGAGTCGGACTCGGAAGTTTAGGTTTTCGGCCAAATTCTTGCGGCCAGGGCACGGGGACATGTTGAGATGAGTTCCTGTCTGCATCCTGTAAAACTTGCCCACACCGGTATTGCCTGGCCTCTTCTTTTGTCATTCAGTGTTGAACGCATTCTAAGACAATATGCATTTCCTCACCTTTTGGGGGCGAAGCCAGACTTTAAGGCACCAGTTCCCCTACTTGGTGTAAACTTTGCTTGTGCCAATCAGAAACGAACACAAACAGGTTTTGGGCCCCGTCCCCTATGACACTTCTATGATGTCATAGTTGGTACTTTAGGCCTGCCTCCCATGTGCAGGCAGGGAGTGGAGAAAGAAAAACGAATCCTGTGTATCCTGTGTACACCCGTAACCGAGCCTGATCACCTCGAAGCCTCTCTCTCTCAGCTCACGTGTTTCAAACAGAGCTTCTACGTTTGCCGGTCGTTATGCGTTGGTTTGTATTTGTAAGTATCAGTTATTACTAAATGCTGCATCTTTGTTTATAAATATAGTTAGTAGATATTTTAGTCATTGTGTGTTTTAAGTTTCATTAACTCTATTAGCTAATCATACACTGCTCCCTTACCCCTTGTAATTATCCCCAATAAAACCTTAAATTGATTAATTTTCGTGTCTGTGTGTCTGCAGTTTGCATCTTGACCCATACTCTCCTTGCATCCCTTACCGATATAGTCTGTTGCCATGTGCAGCCTGGTAAATAACAGGCCTGCATTTTCTTTCGCCCCTGCGAGTCCGTGGCAATCTACAGAGGCCATCATGAGAAATCCCCTAGCTACCACCTGAGCTAGAACAAGGGCTGTACCAGGGGAACAGATTGAGCCCAGACTAGGGAGGTGTCCAGTCTGTGAAATAAACTTATTGAAACATCTATGAGGGTGAGATTTTTATCTGTATTCAGTTTTATTACTGTATTAACCTTAGACATATGTGTTTTATTTTATTTTGCTTGGTAATTTACTTCATTCTGTCTGTTATTACTTGGAACCACTTAAATCCTACATTTTGTATTTAATAAAATCACTTTTTACTTATTAAATTAATCCAAAGTATGTATTAATACTGGGGGGGGGGAGGGGACACAGCTGTGCTTATCTCTCTATCAGTGTTATAGAGGGCAAACAATTTATGAGTTTACCCTGTATAAGCTTTATATAGGGTAGAACGGATTTATTTGGGGTTTGGACCCCACTGGGAGCTGGGTATCTGAGTGCTGGACACAGGAACACTTCTTAAGCTATCAGAGGAATAGCCGTAGTCTGGATCTGTAAAAGCTTCAAGGTTCTATGGCACCTTATAGACTAACAGAAGTATTGGAGCATGAGCTTTCGTGGGTGAATACCCACTTCGTCGGATGCATGATGCATCCGATGAAGTGGGTATTCACCCACGAAAGCTCATGCTCCAAAACATCTGTTAGTCTATAAGGTGCCACAGGACCTTTTGCTGCTTTTATGGGGGGGGAGGGATAGCTTAGTGGTTTGATCATTGGCCTGCTAAGCCTAGGATTGTGAGTTCTATCCTTGAGGGGGCATTTAGGGAACTGGGGTGAAAGTCTGCCTGGGGATTAATCCTGCAGGGGATGAGATTAGATGATCTCTTGAGGTCCTTTCCAACCCTAATATTCTATGATTTAAAAAAAAATACAAACTATGATTACACTGCCATGTAGTAGAGACATAGTCTTCAGCTTTGCAAACCCCTCTGGACTTGAGGTGTATCTCTTTATTGTTAGGGAGTGTCCCTCTTACACATCTTTCTGTAAAGACTGTAAACTATAGCTATAACAAAAGGGATTTCTATTTGTTAAACCTGTATGGTGGGGAGGGCTTCACAGACTGTTGCACATTATCCCATATTGTGAGCTAGGGTCCCATTTCAGGTATAGTGGTTATAATAGCCTGATAGGCATCATATGAATGGAAGGGAAGCAGATCAGGTCTGTCTGGGACTGTAGGATTTCACTAGGATTTTTTGGGGAGAATACGAGGCTCAGTTATTGAAGATCTCCTGCAGATGCACTGTCTGGCTCCAACTCAGGCTGGGAACTAGGTATATCTGAAGCTACCAATAGGATGGGTGAGAGATGTTTGCATGGACTGTACCTGCCTGCCCTCCCCATCAGAGCAGTTAATGCATCTGGCTGCATATTATCACCCAAACTGAGGGGCTGGGAGTAGGGTGCCATGGATGCATTGTAGTTACATGTACAGCAACTGACAATGAGTGCTCCTCAAAGGCTGCCATGGATTAGTCTCTGCCTGCAGCTCTCTGCAGATACCATGGATATGAGGGTTGCCTTATCTCCTGGGGGATGCTCAGTGCCCCATATGAAATTGCTTCTGGAAATACTAGCTCAGTCCAGCCCTGCTGCCAGCCCCCCAAGTAGGGAATGGACTGAGGGGTGATGTTGGGATGCACTGCACTATGGCTGTTCTTTGCTTCCCAGGGACATAGGAAGCAGAGTGTTAGCTGGACAGAATGCACTCTAATTTACATGGGCACTGGGCATGTCCATGCCTGGGACCAGGATACAGGGAGTGCAAAGGTGTCTTAAATTCCCTGACTCTCCTCATCCATCCCAACTCCAAGCCTAGGAAGGGAGTGCCTGCAAGTCAGGCCTCTGGTGTCCTCTAGTCTCAGGTGTCCCCTGTCTGGAGAACCCATCAATGGCTGACTCCTCTTAGAAGGAGGCAATATGTTCAGCAGCTGCACCTTTATAAATGTGAGGGGAAGCTGTACTGTCACCATCTACAACCCAGGATTGGTTGGGGAGGTCACGCTATTTTTTATCCGTGTTTGTACAGTGCCTAGCACAATAGGGTCCTGGTCCATGATGAGGGCTCGCATAATCAAGTAATAAATAATAACAATATTCTTAATATTCTCCATTTTCTTTCCATTTCCATCCATAGCATTCACCCAAGACATCTTCTATCTCCATATCCTCTGCCTCACCAGGGGGGGTAGAGTTCCCTATACACATCATCAAAGAGCAGAGTAAGTTCACGGATGATGATTTCACTGTTCTCACTGCCATGCCGCACCTGCTCTGACCCAGGGAATGCTAGGGACACCATTCTGCTGCTTCTGCTCACTCGCAGCCTTTGTTAAATCTCTGGCATTCCTCTGTACATGTTAGCATATGTTAATTAGCAATCAGGATATGCTAATATTTTGGTCATGGGATTTCTGCAGGATATTGGGCTTCCAGGCACTTTTCAACAAAGGTAGGAAAGTTCCAGCCGGAGGTGGTGGCTCATCCCCCTGAGCCGCAGCTAACATTGCTGTCATGCTGCGAGATCTGGCCCTTGAGGGGAGACACAAAGGACATTAGACCCTGTTTGATGGCTTGCAGCCCTTGAGCATTTGGGTAGAGTTTGGTTTGTGCTAATGACCATGAACAGTTGGTTCTCAGGAAGGTCTTTGCAACCCACACCGAAGGCTGCTAAGGGAGATGAAGGATTGAAGAAGTCCCCTTCAGCACATTGCTCTTTAAACACGCACCCCTGGAGATACTTTGGAACTATTTGGGAAAGACAAAGGCAAGCTCCTGCAATCTACAGCTCCCACCCTGGTGAGTCCTAGCTACACTCTGGGGAACTAGAACATGGGAAGATGGGAAATTCTATAAATAAAAGTCATTTAAACCCCCTTCGCAAATATTATGAATTTAAAAGGTATTTTGGGATTTTCAAAACAACACGTGTTTTATGTGAGGGGCAAGGATGTGTCTTTAACTTTCCTGGCTTCCTGGGTGAAATATGAACATGAACCTCAAAAGACATAAATGTGAAATAAAATATGCAAATTACCATTAACAGAATTCCTTTTCAATTCCTAACTTAGTCCAGTATATATGATGAAAGCTTACAATGTTTGGAACTCAAAACTAGTTAATTGTGTGCCAGCTGAATTTAGGGAGGAAGATGAAGCTGGTGAGGAAAGAAATTGTAGGAGTAAATATTTACAGTTTGATGAGAGGGCCTGATTATAAAATCTTATTGGGTTAGGAATAAAGAGCCTCTCAACAATAAATCTTTGCTGAGTCTGTTCAATGTTTTTGTGATGTGCGTGGCTAGTGCTTGCTTCTCTCCCCAATACATTGTGGATGGAGATTTAAGATATCTGGGGGTTTTCCCGATGTGAAGCTACAGACAGTGAAGCTAGACTTATTGGCATCTGTGAAATATGCTGTGAATATAAAAGTGGTCCAGTAGCCTCAGATCCTTCGGGGACAATTCAGTCCCCAGTTCTCTCTATGTGTCTCAGTGCTTAGTGTCAGCTGTATTGAAATAGTAAAACAATAAAAAGAATTAAAAAGAGAAAAAACAAGGTTAACTCCAGTCTGCCTGTCACCCAGATTGTGAAGGTTTTAGACAATGACAATAACCGTGCTTTATATAGAGAGGGCCTCTGCTAGATACTGTGATAGTAAACAAGAGCAACATTATTTTGCTTTTTCCTTTCTTATAGCTGAATGGAGATTGAATGCTGACTTGTCGGTGCTGGAAGATTGGATGAAATGGGGATCTTGTCTCATAAGCCCATCTTTCTGGTATTTGTTCTGCTTGGACATGCTGTACTTTGTTTTTTTAATGTGTATTTATATCATATAATAATGCATGGAAAATCTTAATATAAAATGTATGGCCCAATAATTATTCATCGTCAGAATGAATAACTAGGAATTGCCATTAGGAATGACAATGGAGCAAGAGCAAGACTGGAAGAGTTAAAAGAAGAGAGTGAGAAACCACCAGCCCAGACTATTGCACAGCCCAGTGGCTAAGGCACTCTTTTGTAAGGGGGGAGATGCAATTTCAAATCCATGCTCCACATCAGGCAGAGGGGGTAACTGAACCTGGATGTCCCCCAACTGTGAGGGCCAAAGCACAAGAGGGAGTGGGGTTCCTCCTGTGGCCATTTGTGAATAAAATTGCCTGAAAGTCAAAACATTTCATTTCAACGTTACCAAAACATTTTGATTCCATTTTTTCAGATTTTCAATTCACAGAAAACTTTCACAAATGTCATTTTCAGTTTGACCTGAAACAAGTTTTTCTTTCAATTTTTCATAATTGCCAGCAAACCAAAAAATCCATGATTTGCCAAGCTCTACTCTTATCCTCTTATGTGAAATAGCCACTGAGGCTAAGGGGACCAATTCTCAAACAGATGGCAGCACCAAAACATTCACACAGGTGCTGAATGGGATTTTCAAAAGTGCCAAAAGCAGGTTAGGTGCCCAGTTCCCCTTGGAGTCCATACTTTTTTTACTTTTGAAAATCCCACTACATATGTGTTTGCATCTTTAGCGGCCTAAATAACTTTGAAAATTGGGCCCAAAGAGCCACCCTGGGCTAGGTTACACGTGCTCTGAAGATAAATGGGACCCATTGTTTCCAGGTCAGTTCAGGCCCCTGACTATGCCTGTTGTGTGGATATGTCGGACAGAAGCCTCATTTTCCAGGTCTGCCAATTTGACAGCTTTCACAAGCACCACAGCCACTTCCCCCCTACCCACTGGTGTGGGCCGATAGGACAGTCCCAGGGTTGCTAACAGTAGGGAAAGCTATAGGCTCAAGTGTGATTACAAAGCACTGAAGAAAATAGCAATAATTTTGCACTGAGCAGAGGTTTTCATTGAGCTGTACACTGTGGTCCCTAGTCTCTTTCATGAGAGGTTACAGTTAATTTATATACTAGCAATGTGTATGCATAGTTCATTCTTTCCAATTATCTTGTATAGTGTCCGAATTCACCCGGTTACCTCTTTTAGCGCCAATCTCCTTACAGATTTGATGGACAGGGCTAGGTTCTTCTGCATCCTGCCTCTAGCTCATCAGGGTGTAACTTCCTCATTTTCTTCCCATATGAAGTTATTAGGCAGTATCTCCATGCCCCTTGTTCCTCAGGGTGCAGGTTACAAAACTCTACTAAAATCCTAGTGTTAGTCTCCTACCCCAGCGCTCAGACACACTCGCAGCCAGAGCAGAGCTCGCTGTGTGGTGACTGATCTCACCTAGGGAGCTGCAGGGCTAACCCAGCCGGGCTGGGCAGGGGAAATTTTCCCAGCAAAGCTCTACAAACTGGGAGCTGCCTTGGAGAGGCAGGGTACAGGCTGAGGGAAGTTGCTGCATGAGCTTTCGTGGGTGAATACCCACTTCGTTGGATGCATGATGCATCCGATGAAGTGGGTATTCACCTACGAAAGCATGTTCCAATACTTCTGTTAGTCTACAAGGTGCCACAGGACTCTTTGCTGCTTTTACGTCTTAAGTTGTTTTCAGTTAAGCCTGCAGCTTTTGGGGGACATGGTTCAGACCTGGGTCTGTGTTTGTAGCAGGGAAGTGTGTCTGGCTCAAATCAGGCAGGGCACTGAAGTCCCAAACTGGCAGGGAAAACAGGCTCAGAGATAGTCTAGGCACATCAGGTAGCAGTCCCAAAGGGGTTTCTGTGATCCAACCTGTCACAGCCCCCTTTGCCTTGGCTTATGAAACCACACCCTGATTTCAGAGTGTGGTTTCACAAAAGAAGGTTTAATTACATTCTCAGCAGGTGTAGAATGGTTGCTGAATGTATGTTTGACAGATTAAAATCCCGCTGGAGATGTCTACAGACCCGTTGTAATCCATTGTCATCAATGCTGTCTGCATGGAGTCGAGGAAAGCTGGCTGTATTTTAAAGAATCCTTATTGAGGTTGCAGGAACAAACCATCCCGATGTGTAGGAAGAAAAGTAAATATGGCAGGCGACCAGCTTGGCTTAACAGTGAAATCTTTGCTCGTCTTAAACACAAAAAAACAGCTTACAAGAAAAGGAAGATTGGACAAATAACCAGGGAGGAGTATAAAAGTATTGCTCAGGCATGCAGGAGTGAAATTAGGAAGGCTAAATCACACTTGGAGTTGCAGCTAGCCGGAGATGTTAGGAGTAACAAGAAGGGTTTCTTCAGGTATGTTAGCAACAAGAAGAAAGTCAAGGAAAGTGCGGGCCCCTTGCTGAATGAGGGAGGGAACCTAGTGACAGAGGATGTGGAGAAAGCTAGTGTACTCAATGCTTTTTTTGCCTCTGTCTTCACAGACAGGGTCAGCTCGCAGACAGCTGCACTCTGCAGCACGGTATGGGGATGTTACCGAAATATCGGGTCTGCCTAGCTGAGAGCCAATAACAGCCTGACAGGGATAAGGAAAAATGCTTTATTCTGCAGAAGAAAGGAGAGCTCTGTAGTAGATACAGAAAACTCTACTGCACACAAGTTTCACAAGCTTTTTATACACTTTCAGACAAAGACCATGCCGTGTAAACACTTCATTGGTGGTTACTAAACCCTGTAACACCGTTAACTGGTTAGGAAAAACTGGCTTAAAGCAGGATCTTTTTCTGCCTCTGGCAAGCAAAAAAGATTAGTTACAAAGTTCAAGGTACTGTGAAGCCTTTTGGAGGCTTCTGCCTCCACCTACTGGCCGTTTGCAAAAACTATTAATAAGGGGGTGGGGGCTACCCCAAATAGCTTTCACAGGGAGGAGGTGACCAGCTCTCTGTGGAGAAAGAAGTAGTTCGGGACCAGCATGGATTCACCAAGTCATGCCTGACTAACCTAATTTTCCCAGCAAAGCTCTACAAACTGGGAGTTGCCTTGGAGAGGCAGGGTACAGGCTGAGGGAAGTTGCTGCCTGGCCCCAGAAGTCGGTTCTCAGGGGAACCCTGCATGCGAACCTGGGCCTCACCAGCCCCTACAGCCAGCCCTGCCCTTTCCCTGGCTGGCTCCAGCTCCTCCAAGCTGGCTCCAGCTTCTCAGACTGACTTCTCTCTTGTTGAGCATCCTGTAGATTTTCTTGATCAAGGGCTAGAGAGTCTTTGAGGGTGTTTTATAGGTAGGTTACAAAGTCCAAAATGTTAGTTCCTGGAGAAGATGTACCCCCCTCCCATTGCTGCTTCACCAACTGTAATGGCCCCTTAACTTCCTGGCCATAAACGAGTTCAAAGGGTGAAAATCCCAAACTGGAATGTGGTACAGCTCTGTAGGCAAAGAGCAACTGCTGCAACACTAGGTTCCAATCATTGGAGTCTGTAAGTGTGCGGACTCACTCCTGCAGCGCCTCCTGCTGGTCTCTCAGGGAATTAGCTCAATTTCCAGCCTGGAGCGCCCTCTGCAGGCTGGTGATCCTCCACAACTGGGCCCCGTGTTCCCCCCAGACCCCGATGTCCATTCTCTGAGGTGCTGCTGCCTAGCAATATCCCACAATCTCCGTGGGTCTCCCTTCCCCAGGGAGCCCCCCCCCCATCTTACCTCAGTCTGGGCTACTGCCAGTCCTCACCTAGCCCACTCACTGGGGCAGACTGCAGTATAAAAGCCACGCATCACAGGCAAGGGAGTTTGACCTGCAGCCTTCCTCTGCCTCCCAGTACCTCTGTGGGCCTGGGGCCAGGCCCTGCAGCCTGGGGAGTCACCAGGCTGGAGCTCCCCTGCTCCTCTGGATCTTCCACAGCCCTGCTTCACTCTCGGGTACCCGCTTATTCCCCTGCAGCCAGGCCAGTCTCCCTCCACAGCTAGAGGAGAGACTCTGCCAGCTTCTGGCTACCGTGGCCTTCTTATAAGGCCTAGCTGCCCTGATTGGGGTGTGGCCCACATGTAGCTCCTTCCCCAATCAGCTTGGGCTTTTTTATCCTAGCCCTGAACCCTCTCTCAGGGCTGGCTTCTACCTTGTGTGAAAGTAGAATGAATTATATTGTAAAAAGAAGAAAGGATTAAAGAAATGTTGTATGTACCTTTAAGCAGAAATAAGAAATGTTGAAATACACGTGCCAGGAAAAGAAACATTAGGCATAAACAATGGTGCTAATGGCAAAACATTAACAGAAGATCGGTAATAGTTAGTAAGGAAATAAGATATGCATGCCTAGCCCAGGTAAACTTATCAGATTCTGCTTCCTTTGTTATCTTGTTAAGTTCTCGCCCTTTTATCTGTATAAATAAGATAGCACCATGCAAGAAACAAACTCACATTATCTGGGTGTTATTAGCAGAGCGCTGTGCTAATAAAACAGAGTGGTCTGACAAACTGACTCGAGTCTAAATTTGACACTTGTCAGGGCTGGAGCAGGTAACCACTCCACTACAGAGTGCTCATTCATGAATTTATGTATCATGACCCCCGAAGTCCCATTAAACTTCTCCACTAGGCCATTTGTTTGATGGTGGTAAGGGGTGACAATCAAGTGCTTCACCCCATCAGCTTCCCAAAGACATTTCATGGTTTCTGCCAGGAAGTTAGCTCCCGAATCCGTAAGGATGTCCAAGGTCCAACCTACCCTGGCAAAAATGTCTGTTAATGCCTAGTTCACGCTTTTAGCCCTGGTGTTGCTTAGAGTACTGCTTCTGGCCATCGGGTAGCAAAATCTATGGAAGTCAGTATGTACAGCTTTCCTCTGGGTGTCTTCTTAGGGAAAGGACCCAGAATATTCACAGCTACATGCTGAACTGGAAGGGGAGTGGCTGGAGAGGGGCCTTGATCTGGTCTTAGGGATTTTCCACCCTCTGGCACACCTCACAAGACAGGACATAGGTAGAAACATCTTGCCCATCCCCTCCCAGTGGAATGATTTTCCCAAACAGTCCTTGGTCCTGTTCACTTCAGCATGGCCACTAGGGTGATCGTGGGCTAAGCTCAAAAGCTTTTTCCTATACTTAGTTGGAACTACCAACTGTCACTGAGGATGCCAGTCCTCCTTGTGCCCACCAGAAAGGGTTTTCTTGTATAAGAGTCCATCTTCTATAACAAACCTGGACCTGTTAGAAGAGCTGAGAGATGGTGGGTCGCCCCGTGCCTCCATCCAAGCTCCCTTGAGTCTTTCATCCACTTTCTGCTCTGCCTGGAACTTCTCCCTTGATGCTGGAGACGTTAGTTCCTCGCTGGGTTATGGACTTGGGCTTGGTCCCACTGGAAGCGATGCAGGTGATGGGGTTGTTTCTGTTGACTGTGAACTTCTCCCTGCTGGTGCACTAGGTGGTATTTCAGGCTCCATTTGAGCCTCTTGTTCCGGCTTAGCTGCTGTGGCAGGTGTAGGCTCTGTGGCGCCCTTTGGTGCTGGCTCCCCTGACTCTGGTGGGGTTGCAAGCATGGGCTCTGGTGCTGACTGCTCCGCCAGTTCCAATCTTTGGGCTGCTTCTGTCTGGGTCCCAGGAACTGGATCTACAACTGCTGCCATAGACTTTGGTCTGGGGTCTGGTTCACCACCTCTGGCTGCGCTCAGGCCTGTAGGCGGCTCAGAAATGGAGTTAGGTGTGGAGGCCTGTTTAGCCTGGCTGCAGGTGATCATTCCCACCCTTTTTGTTAGCCTCACTTGGTTGGTCTTCTCCCAGCAGCATGGGAATGGGATAATCATCATAGACTGCAAAAGTCCATATTTCTGACCAGCCCTTGTACTGGAGAGGCAACCTGGCTGTAGGCAAGTTAAAACAGTTGGCCTTAAAGGGTTGCACCATCAGCTGGGCCTCTGGGTCAATGATAGCTGACACCTGTGCTCCAGTGTCTCTCCACGCAGTAATCTTCCTCCCACCCATACTCATAGTTTCCTTTCGCTCTGGGGGTATTTGAGAGGCATCTGGGCTCTTGGTGAGACTCTGGGGTGATGAGTTGCAGTCAACTGGTGCTCTTGGGCAGTTGGCCTTCACGCGCCCCAGCTCATTACATTTAAAGCATCGTCCAGCTGACTGTGGGGCTGGGGCGAGGTGGGTGGTTGGAGAGTGGGGTGGTGGGACGAGAGGACATCTGGAGTCTCCCTGGCTGTGTGGACGGCTCCTCCTTGCGAAGTGGGGCTTTGGGCTGACCCTGATGGTGGGGTGTCAGCTCAGGTTGCCCCTTCTGGTATCCACACCAACTGCTACAAGCTTTCTTCTTCTCCGCCACCTCCACCCATTTGGTTCCGATTTTCCCCGCCTCGTTTATAGTTTTGGGCTTCCCATCTAGGATGTACCTTTCTATTTCCTCAGGAACACCCTCAAGAACTGCTCCATTTGTATTAGGAGAGACAGATCTTCAAGAGATTTAACACACTCCTGATATTCAGGCATCCCAATTTTTTACAATGTGGTAGGCGTGTTGGGAAAATGCCACGTCTGGTTTCCACCTTAGGGCTCTGAACCACCAATGGGCATCCTCAGTGTTAGCCGCATTCTAATTCTGGCCTTTTGTTTAAAAAGTTCATACTCATTCATGTGTTCTTTAGGCATTTCAGCTGCCACCTCTGCTAAGGGTCCACTGAGTTGTGGCCTCAGCTCCACCATATACTGGTCTACAGGGGTGTTGTACCCAAGGCAGGCCCTTTCAAAATTTTCTAAGAAGGGCTCAGTATCATCATCTACCTTGTATGTGGGGAATTTCTTGGAATGGGGAATGGTACCTGGGGAAGGACTGTTAGGTTTACCTGGTGGACCCAACTTAGCCCTTTCCAGCTCTAAGTGCTTCAACTCTAACTCCTCCTCCAAGTGCTTCGCCTGCATTTCCGCCTCTGCTTCCAAGTGATTTGCCTCTGCTTCCAACTCCAACACTTCATTTCCAAGCACTTCCCCTCTCTCCTCTCTGCTTCCAAGCGCTCCATTTCTAAGCGCTTATCCTCTCCGCCAAGTGTGTTGCCTCTAGGAAGAAATTCCTTTCTGCCTCAGTTGGAATTTGGACTGGGTTAAGGGCATCCCTCCATCATGGCACCTGGATCTCGGGTTGGGGAGGGCTGACCCTTCCCTCCTGGGAAGTCCCTGTTCCCCCATCCCCTCCCTCCATTTCTGTCATGGAGCTGGATGTCTGGGCTTGATCTGGGTCTGTCTTCTTCGTGGTGTGCCACCTTGGGGAAGACTGGTTTCTCTAGGGTTTCGGTGCCTGATCTCAACCTCATGCACAGGCTGCCCTACTCTAGCCTAACTATTCCACTGCCACGAAGACAGAAAAGAAAAGAAAAAAAACTGCTTGTTGGACTCCCCAGCTTTGCAGGCTGCAAAAAGGAGAATTGTGTCCTTTTAAAATCCTGAGGTCTGTGCTTCTGGTTCAAAATGATCACTCTGCCACCATGTCAAGGCTGATTCCTCGCTCTGCCACTTCGAGTGCAGAAGGTGGGGGCCCACAAGGATTGTATTAAACCCCAAGGTTACAGCTTCTCTCTGACCTTGGCTTGGTAAATGCTGCCAGCACCCAAGTGAAAAACTGCCTCGCAAATCCTGGAAAAACTCACTTGGGAAGTTTTTCCTGAGGCCCCTCGGCTTTTCCACCCCTCCCTTGGGGAAGCCGAGAAAGAGAACAAACAAAAGGGAAACCCAGCTTTTGCCACCAGCTAATTGAAAAACATATACACAGACCTTTTAGGACACAAAACCAATCAGATTCTTTAAAAGGGCACATTTTATTAAAAACAAAAAGAAAGAAAATACACCTGGAACGTAGGCATTTGCTAGCTTTTAGAAGAGCAATTCCAAAAATTAAGCACCCAAAATAACTTTCTTGGGAGTTCAGCATAAAGGTTACAAGCAAGCAAAAGCACCTGAGGTTAGCACAGAGGAGTTCACAAGCGTTACAGAAAATAAAAGAAATAAACCTAATCACGTCTATCTAAACATTCCCTGTCCCAATGAATCCTTCTAGGTATGGACGATGATTTTTCATACCTGGCCCAAACTTTACACAGCATTGCAGCTGCCCCCGTCTCTTCAGCCCAGAGAGAACAGAGAGGCAAAAGTGAAGCTTTTTCCCCCCATTTAAAAAAGTTCTAGCCTTGCCATTGGCTCTTTTGGTCAAGTGCCCACTCCCTTTTCTTTACCTAGGGGACTTTTTAACCCTTTACAGGTAAAGCAAGCAGAGAACAGCCACCAAGAGGGTCTTTATAGCTAATTGGCTGGCTGGGTGTTCATAAAAGGGAGTTACCCCACTTCATTAATCACAGGCAGTGAAGGGACTAGCATGCAGCCAGGGCATTCTGTGGCTGGGGTTATCATTTTCAAGGAGCCAGAGGCAGTAAAGGGGGAGAACGAGGCTAAAGTACTAGGAAACTGTTCTATTAAAAACCAACAAAATGACATGTCTCAAACTGTCATTAATGCAGAGTTAAGGTTGTTCAGTGGTGCCTTGTGCACCCCAGAATGCAGAAAGCAGCTAAACGTAACCCTCTGAAAACCTGGAAATATAGACGTAAGAGTCCGGTGCTCAGGCAGCTCCTCTGGGTGGCGAGCACGGGGCAGGCTCGGCCCAGTCCTCCTCGGGGTAGCGAGCACGGGGCAGGCTCGGCCAGTCCTCCTCGGGGTAGTGAGCATGGGGCAGGCTCGGCCCAGCGGGAGCTAGGGCACCAGCGTCTGTCTTCTTTGGCGGCCAGCAATCAACTGAGCGCTGGAGCTGGGCTTTTATACTTCCTGTCCCGCCCTTTGACTTCCAGGGGGCGGGAACAGGCGGCGGTGGCTCCGCCCACTTTGGCGTCTGTTCTGGCTCGGCCCTCTCAGGTGCAGCGGGGAGCCAGGCCGCCTCACTAAAATAGAGTTTATATATATATATATATATATATATATATATATATATATATATATATATATATATATATATATATATATAAAATCTATTTTATTTTATCTCATAGAGCTGGAAGGGACCCCAAAGGGTCATCAAGTCCAGCCCCCTGCCTTCACTTACAGGACCAAGTACTGATTTTGCCCCAGATCCCTAAGTGGCCCCTTCAAGGATTGAATTTGTGCACTCCAGCCCTGTGTAGGGTGGGGCTGGCTGAGGGCAGGGTCGGGATCAGGGCTATGTCTGGGGAGGCCTGGCTGGAGTGGAGATGGGGGTACCTGGCTAGGGAGAGAGAAGGGGACCTAGATGGGTGTTAATTTGGCCTATGTAACCAAGGAAGTGTGTGACCCTGTGGTAAGCTGGTGCCTGTGATGTGTGTACGCAGCAGCAGAGGGCGCCAGACAGCAAGGAGAAATATTTTACCTGGTAATAGCTTCCAAAAGTGCTAATAGCTTAATGAGATGTGTAAGCTAAGGGCATCCCAGTGCCAGAGGGCAACATGAAACTAAAAAATCTGTTTGCTATACAATTCTGGGGAGTGGTAAACAGGTTTCTCCCAGACAGAGGACAAGCCACGTGTCCTCAGTTGACTGGCAATCACATGGCAAGTGGCCTTTTATCTGCAGAGAGGGGGCAGTGTTCATTATAGCAGGGGAAGAAGCCAGCACAGACCCTCCTTCACCACCAACTCCATGTTGCCTTTCTCACAGCTTGAATTAACATTACTTTGGGGGGAACCTTCATAAGACCTTCAAAGGCTCCCTGGCCCATGTCAAGGTTCCTTCCCCACTCTGAACTCTAGGGTACAGATGTGGGGACCTGCATGAGAACCTCTAAGCTTAACTACCAGCTTAGATCTGGTTTTGCTCCCACCACCCAAATTATTTGTGAGTCATTTGGGAAATTCTGTCTACCTCCCGACCCAGAATATCTCCCTCCCAAGTACTATAATCCTTCCCTGGGTAGCCTTGAGATACTTTTCCACCAATTTCATGGTGAACACTGATCCAAACCCTTGGATCTTAAAACAAGGAGAAATTAACTATTCCCCCTTCTTTCCCCCCCCCACCAATTCCTGGTGAGTCCAGAGCCAACCCCTTTGGATCTTAAAACAAGGAAAAATCAATCAGGTTATTAAAAAGAAGGCTTTTAATTAAAGAAAGAAAGGTAAAAATCATCTCTGTAAAATCAGGATGGAAAATAACTTTACAGGATAATCAGATTCATAGAGCTCAGAGGAACCACCTCTAGCCTTAGGTTCAAAGTTACAGCAAACAGAAGTAAACCCTCTTAGCAAAAGGAACATTTACAAGTTGAGAAAACAAAGATAAAACTAACACGCCTTGCCTGGCTGTTACTTACAAGTTTGACATATGAGAGACTTGTGCAGAAAGATTTGGAGAGCATGGATTGATGTCCGGTCCCTCTTAGTCCCAAGAGCGAACAACCCCCAAAACAAAGAGCACACAAACAAAAGCCTTCCCCCCACCAAGATTTGAAAGTATCTTGTCCCTTTATTGGTCTTTTGGGTCAGGTGTCAGCCAGGTTACCTGAGCTTCTTAACCCTTTACAGATAAAAGGATTTTGGTGTCTCTGGCCAGGAGGGATTTTATAGTATTGTACACAGGAGGGCTGTTACTCTTCCATTTATAGTGATGACAGACCATAATACAGGAGGCAAAGAACCCCAAGGGATTGTTTACCTAAGAAGACAAAGGAACTAAGCGCTTTGGATTTTGTGGGAGTTCCTGACCGAGGTGGTGGGCAGCCATCTTGCTGGAAGGAGGTGTGGTGAGACTCTTACCTGGAAGCAAGCCTGCGGTTTTGGTAAGGGTTAGGCACTAGAAAGTATGGTTTTACTTTTGTTTGTGTGTAACCCTTTCTAACTGTATTCCTTAAAATTCACTTAAAAGCCTCTCTCCTTTTGTTAATAGACTTGTTTTACTTTTAATCTAAACCAGCCAAGTGCTGTGTTTGAAAGAAGGTGAATGTTAACTGATTAAAGCGATACGTGGTGCGTTTTTTCTCTTTAGAGGAGCAAACAGATCTTATAATTCCTCTGACTGTTCCAGGAAAGTGCTGGACATTGCAGAGCACACATTTTTGGGAAAATTCAGGACTGGGTGGTGTTGGGGTCACTGGGCCACATGCCACCAAAGCTGGTAGAAACCAGGAAGCGATGGTGTTACTGCAGAAGGCAAGGTGCTTATGTCAAAGTATTGGATCAGGGCTGCACCACGTACAGGCAGAGGACATGCTTGTTGTTGACTGTGAGCAACCCAGGCAGATGGCTGCACCAGCAGAATCTTTGAAGCACTTGGGGTTACTGGGCATGGGGTGACACAACCCTCACTCCAGAATGTGACAGGAGGGACAAGGGGAGGGTGAGCTGGAAATATTGATGGGGGGGTCTATATGTTGGGGGGTTGATGGGACAGAGGAGAGAGACACATCAATCTTATCTCATGCATTTAAACTTACTATAACCCCATCACCCTTGTGCACAGGATGCCATCTAACACTTTCACTTAGCCATCACTAAATCTACAGAGCCTGGTCAGAGCTCACCTCTCTGCTGGCAATTCCTGGGCCCTGCTACTGACACATCCTACAGAACTCTTCACCACATGAGAGCTCTCACTGTACACATTCACCTGTCACTTTTGACCACACCACAGGAAAACGGTCAGGAAGACGGTTGTCAGCCTCTGCCCCCAGAGGGACAGGGCCTCACAGATCACAATCCCAGCTCTCCTATGCTGCTCCAAGTAGCCCCTGTCCCAGTCAGTACAGCTACCCCTAACACAGTGAATTCAGCTGGAGTGCAGGCAGGTCACTCCCAGCGGCCACTGCCATCTCCAAGGGGGCAAAGTGATGGCTGCGTGGCTATTTGCCTTTACTCCATAAGTCTTGGTTTTCAGAGCTGAGAGATTTGCTGGACTCCATGTTCTGGAAGGGCACGAGCTGTCACTGAGCACCCTTAACTCTGTGCTGATGACTTTTTTTGTCAGTGAATGATAGTGAACTCGAGCACTTGGGCCTTGGTAAGCAGCTATGTGAGCAATGGGGAACGCTTTGTCAGAAGCTGATCAGAGGGAACTTATTTCTAGCGATGTAAGATCTTTTCTCTGCAGCAAGCCAAGAGAAGCTGAGTTACCTCGGTTGGCTTTTCAGAGTGTTTGGATGAGTTATTTTTTGTGGACCGTTTCTTTGGTTTTATTGCCATTCGCTCACTATGTTTAAATATCTCCTGTTTTTAAGAAGATTACTGTTGTCTGGGTAGCTTCATGTAGTCGGTTCCAAATTGATGAGCATCTCTCAGCATCTTTGGAGTAGAGCTGAAGGGCAAAGACTTTCTGGATCCTGTTAACCACCATGCATAGCTGCAGTCAGACAGAAATGTCTTCTCCCCAGACTTTTTTGGTCATGCCCCTTCCCCTCTTACCCTGTTTGCGCTCCCCTGAGAGTCACAGTTGGGAGCTGGGGCTGTGGTTGTGGTATGCCCCACTGTTTGGGGCCCACTGCAAAGGGTGTCTTGCAAAGGGATGCGGCCACTGAACACAGGGAGAAAGTCCAAAGAGGAGATGTGACAGGCAAGGGGCTGGTGACATGGAGCAGCAGGGGGAATGTCCTGAGAGGGACACCCGTCCGACTGGAATTATCTCCCAAGGGAAGCTGCAAAAGCCCAGTTGCTTTGGTCTGTTGAAACTAGAGTGGACAGGACAAGGCAACGTACCACAGGGAGCAATCCTGAAGTGGCCAGGAACTGGACTGAGTGATCTCTAGCTTCTGGGATGCAAACACACTTCTGAGTGTCAAAGTCTGAGTGAGAGCAATTCAGAGACTCCATGAGGAACATGGTGGATTGTTCCTCCATATCATTTCTCAATGTTTCCCACAAGGCTTCAGCATCCCTTTCACAAGACCCCAAATCAATATCTAGGTCCATGTCAGAGGAGGGTCTGATTATTATTAGAAACCCAGTATCTTCAGCTCTTTCTCCTCCCAGCTCTCGGCTCTCTTTGTTATTGTGGGGCATTAGTCACGTCCTCTGTCATTAAGCATTTGATTAATTTTCCCTGTTTCACCCTTGATCTGCCAGTCCTGAGCTTTTAATCATTTCTGCAAACCTCTGGTGTTGCCTGGTGGCTAAAGACACTGATCATTTAAAGGGAAGGTACAGTTAGCAGAGTGATGTCATCAAGGCTGGATTAAGGTCAGGGGCGGCTCTACATATTTCGCCGCCCCAAGCAGGGCGGCATTCCGCGGGGGGCGCTCTGCCGGTCGCCGGGAGGGCGGTAGGTGGCTCCGGTGGACCTCCCCCAGGCGTGCCTGCGAAGGGTCCGCTGGTCCCGCGGTCCACTGGTCCCACGGCTTTGGTGGACCTCCCGCAGGCATGCGAGCGGGAGGTCCACTGGAACTGCGGGACCAGCGGACCCGCCGCCGGCACGCCTGCGGGAGGTTCACCGGAGCCGCCTGCCGCCCTCCCGGCGACTGGCAGAGCACCCCCTGCGGCATGCCACCCCAAGCATGCGCTTGGCGTGCTGGGCCTGGAGCCACCCCTGATTAAGGTTATGAGGGGCCTAAGGCTAATGGGAGGGAAGGGCCTAAGTATGAATTGCATATTGCAAAAAAAAAAAAAAGATGAAATCATCAAACATTTCTCTACATACATATTTACATATTATTTATTGATGTAAAATTAACAAATGTATTCTACTGTCACGACACTCAATCCTTCAAACAGATACTTCTGAGTAAGACGTAGCCCGAGGGATGCTATGCTGTCCTTCTCTTAGGCCTCCTTCCTCCTAGGTGGTGGAGTGCTCATCTGCATGAGGGTGAACACTGCAACATTCCCCTTCCTGCTCACCTCTTTCAACCTTGTGCTTCTTCCCTCAGCTCTCCTCATGGCACAGTGCAAAGCCAAGCCCTGCAGGTGTTTTCCCCAAGCCATGGACACTATACCACATACCCTATCTCACTCTGACTGCAGTCTGGGCGGCAGTCTGCTTTTATTATGTAAAAGAAAACCACTCAGGTGTAAAATCCACTGAAATAGAGGAAATAGTAGTGGGAAAATTACATTGGGTTCATTATATTTTAGGATGTCTTGCTCTGAAAGCCACTTCCCAGTGTTGCACTGGCTGAGGACAATGAATTACTGTTTTCACATTGAACCCAAGTGGGTATTCACCCACGAAAGCTCATGCTGCAAAACGTCTGTTAGTCTATAAGGTGCCACAGGATTCTTTGCTGCTTTTACAGAACCAGTTTGTGTAGTTAATCTCCAGTGATTCACCACCTCAGGCCATTCTGTCACCAAGCTCTTCCACTATTAGAAGCATAGAATAGAATCATAGGATTGGAAGGGATCTCAAGAGGTCATCTAGTCCAGTCCCCTGCACTCATGGTAGGACTAAGTATGATCTATTACAGAATGTGTGATCAGCAGCTCTGACACGAGGTTTTTTTAAGCATGAGTTCTGTGTGCACCAGCCCCCTACGGTTTGCATTTGTTTGTTTTAAGCTTTCTGTAAGAAAAAGTTAACAGCTAGAAGGGACACAGATCTTTAGATGGTTGCCCAGTCATAATATATTTAGCCCTTCTGTACTATGTTAGCTCTTCGAAATCAGTGTACAAACATTAAACAAACTTAATCTAAATTCTTTCAGCTTTTGAATGACTAGGAGTTGACAAAACAGAGCTATTCCCTGTTGTGTTCTCTAACGCCCTGAACAAAGACTTCACTGAAAAGCAACATCTTAAAAGAACCATTAAGGATCTTTCAAAAGAACAGTCCAACCAAGGCTGCTGTAGTGACACCCTTGTTACATGAGGTCTGGTGTTTGTTTAAGGCTGGTGTAGAATGAAGGGATAGTTTCCTGTTTCATTTGCACATGTAAATCAAGCAGACCTTGCTTATTTTTTTCCCTTAAAGTGCTCAGAGTTTAGGGGAGGAAAGTGAATGAGATTCTGCTTATACCAGGTGTGAAAAGCAGAAGGGACCAAAATCTATCTTGTGCAAAAATCTGTTCTCCCTAAAGTCAATAAGGCTACATAGGTGTAACTGTCAGCAGGAATTGGCCTGTATTCTCATTTCCTTCTCAAATCACATTCCATGCTTACCCAACATTTTCCACTTGGGAAAGAAGTTAATTTGAGTTGGGGCAGAAAAATGAGGACTAACTTCAGGTTTATTTAGCTTTAAGTTTTTCAAATGAAATTCAACAGAAGTCAAATGTGAGGTACCTTAATGATGGATTGAACTGCTAGAGAACTAGCAAATGGACAGAACCTGCCTTTAGCCTATTCAGCTAATCTTTCTATCATAGCCTGCTAAGAAGAGGAGTTAAAATCCTTGAGGGAGAGGGGAAAGAGAAACCTACAACACCGTGTGTTGAGCTTCCTCCAGTGCCTTTGCAACCCCTTAAAAGTAGAAAGATGCTGTCATAAACAGATAGTTAAGGGTTAATGTCTCTTTTACCTGTAAAGGGTTAAGAAGCTCAGTAAACCTGGCTGACACCTGACCAGAGGACCAATATACTTTCAAATCTTGGTGGAGGGAAGTCTTTGTTTGTGCTCTTTGTTTTGTTGTTGTTCGTTCTCGGGACTGAGAGGGACGGGACATCAATCCAGGCTCTCCAAATCTTTCTGAATCAGTCTCTCATGTTTAAAACTTGTAAGTAACTAGCCAGGCAAGGCGTGTTAGTCTTATGTTTATTTTCTCAACTTGTGAATGTTTCTTTTGTTGAAAGGCTTTTTACCTTTGTTTGCTGTAACTTTGAATCTAAGGCTGTGTGTGTGGGGGGGGAGGGGGTCCCACTGGTCTCTATGTATCTGAGTACCCTGTAAAGCATTTTCCATCCTGATTTTACAGAGATAATTTTCTTTCTTTAATTAAAAGCTTTCTTTTTAAGAACCTGATTGATTTTTCCTTCTTTTAAGACCCAAGGGGATTGTTTCCTTCTTTTAAGACCCAAGGGGACCCAGGGAAGGGTTTGGGGAAACAGAAAGTGTGCCAGACACTGATCTCTGGCTGGGGTGGCAGTGTTACCAGATCTAAGCTAGGAATTAAGTTTAGAAGGGTCCATGCAGGTCCTCACATCTGTACCCTAAAGTTCAGAGTGGGGGAGGAAACCTTGACAGATGCATTGGCCTTTGGAACTAGGATGAGCATAAGGAAAGAACTTGGTTATCTGTGCATGCCAGTACAGAAAAATATATTCCAGTAAAGGGATTGGCAACCTTTAGCATGCAGCCTGCCAGGGTAAGCACCCTGGCGGGCTGGGCCAGTTTGTTTACTGGCCGCGTCCGCAGGTTTAGCTGATCATGGCTCCCACTGGGCGCAGTTCGCTGCTCCAGGCCAATGGGGGCGGCAGGAAGCAGCAGCCAGAACATCCTTCAGCCCGCGCCGCTTCCTGCAGCCCCCATTGGCCTGAGGTGGCGAATCGTGGCCAGTGGGCCGAACCTACGGACGTGGCAGGTGCTTACCCTGGCGGGCCGTGTGCCAAAGGTTGCTGATCTCTGTCCCAGTAAAAGAAAAAAAATGGATTTCTTTGATATTTAGTACAGTTTAATACAGTATTGAACACAGTGCATCATGAATCCGAAGCCTCTCGATGGAAGGTACTGTAAAAGTTAAACTACTGGTATCCAGAATGGGATGTTTTTTGTTTTTCCTACAAATGTGTGGGAATTCGTTCCTTATACATGGGAGGGGCAATAGTTCTGGCTGGAGCAGGATAAAGTGTGTCCAGGTTCTGTGCAAGCTTCCCACCCTACCACTCTGGTACTGTCCCTTCCCCCTGAATCCCCTTGCCCTACCCCCCCACCCCCACCCCCAGGCACTCACCAGATGTCCAGAAACAGGATCCAGTACACATAGGCCTGGTCTACACTGCGAATAGTGTAGCTGAAGTCGAAGTACCTTAGTTCGAATTACTTACCCGTCCTCACGGCGCGGGATCCACGTCTGTGGCTCCCCGTCGACTCCGCCACCGCCGTTCCAGAGTCGACGGGAGTGCGTTCGGAGTTCGATATATCACGTCTAGATGAGACGCGATATATCGAACTCCGAGAAATCGATTGCTACCCGCCGATATGGCGGGTAGTGAAGACGTACCCTTAGATGATTTTGATGATGGGCACTAGGACCCAGGAGGCAGCATCCTGGAGCTGCCTGGCAGCCTCAGCAGAGGAGCGAGACAGAGGGAGCCTCTTCCCTCTCTGACAGCTAAGTAGAGCTCCGGAGAAATCAGGAGAGGTGAGGTGGGGGGTAATGCTCAAACTACACCCACAGCTGACACGGGTTCTTGTGGTGACCAGATTTTTAGTGTCCGGTCATCAGTGTTAAGTGGATACCTATCAGTGTGTTCCTGCAGTGCGGGGAGACGCAGCAGGCTGCCAGCTGAGCTTCTTCCAAGCCACAGGAGCAGGGCTGGCTCCAGGTTTTTTGCTGCTCCAAGCAAAAAAAAAAAACCAAAAAACCCCCCGTAGTGCCGCCACTGAAGCAAAAAATCCAACCAAACAAAAAAAAGCCAGAGTGCCCAGAGTGCCGCCCCTTGAAAAGTGCTGCCCTCAAAGGGCCCCCCAGCCTCGGAGCGCCAAGTGGACAGGCGGTGTGGACCCAGCTCTGGAGTGCCAGAAGGGCAAGCGGCGCGCTCCCCATCCCCAGCCCCATCCCCAGCCCGAACCAGGGCCACTGCACAGGAGAACTGGGAAGAGTGGGCCAGAGCAGGAAGCAGGAGGGGGCCTGGGACGGAGTGTGGGCGGAGCCATGCCTGGCTGTTTGGGAAGGCACAGCCTTCTCCAGCATATGATACCTGCCGCCCATGGGCCATTGCTATTTACTTTCCTGATATAACTCTCTTTAACACATGCCCCACGTCACCTGCTCTCCTTTGCAGCGTGTCACTATTCTTCAGCTCATGTGGGGTATTCAGTAAACCACTGGAGGAGCCATGTGCATCCTCGGGAAGATGGAGGTGGGGACTCTGGTGGGGGTGGAGGGGACATCCAGGAGGAAGCCCCTGGGTTTGGGTTTCATTGTAACCCTACAGCTTGTCCATGGTTTGGTTGTCCTGCAGTTGCAGCCCCTGCATCCTAGAGTCTCCCCTGGCCCCCAAGAGGTCTCAAGATTCTAAGACGTAAAGGTGACAGCTCAGGGATCTGCTGCCTAAAAACAAGCTCTGCTTGTAAGGAGCGGCCTGGACTTGACATGACCCACAGCCTTCTTGTGTATGGACTTAGCATAACCCACAGCCATCTGGTATGCTCAGCCACCAAAAGTTGGAAACAAAAACTAGAGTCAGGAGCATTCGGCCTTGACGTAGAGAGACGGATAGAAAAGATCAGCTGCAGCTGCAGCATTACTAACACAGCTAGATAGATATTCACAAAGTCACGAGAATGGGAAAAGAATGGACCAGCTAGCCTTGAGTTCCTGCAGCTTCTTCCTAATAATAAAAAAGAATGAGTTTTTTGCTGTTGCAAATGTATTCCACTAATGAAACATAAAGATAAGTGACCTTGAGAAGTATTTACTAACTTTGAAAAATACAAAAGCTAATAAGTAGGTAATCTTAGGCATGTGAATCTTTGTATAGTAAAAATGATTGGTTAGTGTTTTTGCATAGCTATGCTTTGAGTAAAATAATTGGTTAAGGTGTCGATAAGAAGAACTCTCATTTTAACTATATAATGAGGGTCAGAAAATAAGCTTGTTGGATAACTCCGGGATACAGCTCAAGACCAAAGCTGCTAGGATTTTTAACTCCTGCATGACTAGACTGTGTGGTAGCTGGAGCCCCAGACAAGATCGGATCCTGATTGGCCACTGGGAGATGTCTGTCTGCTTTATTGGGAGTGGTGAGGATTAGATGCTTGGCATGTGTATTCTGTTGATTGACTGTTAATTGCTAATAAATATATGTACATATTTAAGAAAATCTGCCCCACCACTAGGGCTAGAAGTCTGCCCCTCCCTCTGTCCTGCAGCCGTGGGGCCGAAAAGTCCATGCCTAGAACCTGCCATACACATTTTCCTATGCAGCAGCTAGGTAAGCCTCTGTGTGGGGCACAGCAGCTATGGGGAGGACGCTGGTATGGCTGGGGTTGGGCATAGAGTGAAAATCCTAGAACCTTATTGTATAGATTAGTTAACTGTGACGAAGTGGGACTGTTCTTAATGTTTCCTCTGGATACTGTATGGGTGCCTCAGTTTCCCCAATGCATTTCTTGTCTCCAGTGTGCATAACTGGCCGACACCCTGTATCCTGGCAACAAATGGCTGGGGCCCTTCCCGCTGCAAGGGAATAGCTAAAGGTGAACAAAGAGATCAGGTGACCCCCTGGCCCAGGAAAGAGACAAAGGCCAGAAAGAAGGGGCTGGAGGGGGTTTCAGTTTGGAGCTGGCTGGGGACAGGAAGTGAGTGCAGACAGGGTTGTCTGGCTCGCTGGGCCCCAGAATGGATCCGGCTGAGGGGGTCCCATTCTCTGTACCTACAAGCTCTGTTTTACACTGTGTTCCTGTCATCTAATGAACCTCTGTTTTACTGGCTGGCTGAGAGTCACGTCTGACTGTGAAGTGGGGGTGCGTGCAGGACCCTCTGGCTTCCCCAGGACCCTGCCTGGGTGGACTCGCTGTGGGAAGTGCATGGAGGGGCATATACTGAATGCTCCAAAGTCAGACCCAGGAAGGTGAAGCCGTGTGAGCTTCTTGCCTCGAAGACAGTCTGCTCCAAGGGAGAGGAGGCTCCCCAAAGTCCTGACTGGCTTTGTGGGGAGCAGTTCCAGAGCATCGCCCGGGGATTCTGTGACAATAACCTTAACCCTTTCCTTCCCCAGGAAATAGGTTTTCCTGTTCCCAATGAAGTTCCCCCTTCATTTTGCTGTTGTTATTGGTGTGTTATTCCCTTACTGGTGTTTATTATCTTATTGTTCCCTGTGTGCTGACCTTCACACTCCTTGCCATCTAGTAACAGTATTAATTTTCTTAAGGGACAGCACCCTTGTGTATATGGCACAGTGAGGAGTCACTTTGGGTGGAGGCACCAGGTACCCGAAAAGAACCCAGGACCTAACTTACATGAGGAGAAGGGAGAAGCTGCTCCTAATATTGCTGATAGCAGTCACCAGGGAGAGAAAAGGGAGAAGGCTTAAGCCACACCTCAAGGGAGGGGCTAGAGATAGATCTGTAGTTAGACAGGACCTTTGGGGATAATTCCCTCTGGAGCTCAATGTGACAGCAAGTGGTTTATGGCCATTTTTATGAGGAAAGACCTAGCTAATCCAAACCTGGAGAATCATTTTTATGCTTTAGCATATCTAGAGACTTTTGAAGCTGTATCAGATTGAAATATGCCTGAGCAGAGCTGTGATTATAAATCTGTGATAAGTAAGAAGTCTGAGGGGAATTGGTTATAAAAAAGTCATTTTCACAGATATTAGCTAGAAAAGCAAAAAAATGAAGCCCAAGAAGAGCAATGTTCTCTAGCTGCTCTGCATGGGGTCAGCAGGCTCTTCACTCATGGCAGCTCTATTACTAGCCTAGACCCGCGATGCCAAAACATGGCCAAGGGCCAGATGTGCCCCACAAATCTCCACAAGGCATAAGACTGGCCATACTGGGTCAGACCAAAGGTTCATCTAGTCCATCTATCTTCTGACAGTGGCCAATGCCAGGTGCTCCACAGGAAATGAACCTCATCAAATGATGGCTAGGGACACCATCCATGCCCATCCTGGCCAATAGCCATTGATGGACCTATCCTGCATGAATTTATCTAGTCCTTTTTTGAACCCAGTTATAGTTTTGGCCTCCCAATATCCTCTGGCAAGGAGTTCCACAGGTTGACTGTGCGTTGTGTGAAGAAATACTTCCTTTGGTTTGTTATAAATGTTGTGCCTATGGCGGCTCTTCATTTGCAGTATAGAAGTGTAGCTTGTGGAAACTATAGGTCCCAGCATACAATGCTATATCTTAAGCCAAACAGCCATGAAGATGGAGCCTCACTGGCAGTCTTCACACACTGCACCTCTCTCTGGAGCATTCAGGGCAGCTGCAGTCAGCCCAATTTTATCCCTGTTAGGTGTAATCTTCTGATGTATGACTGCGGCCCTTGTCTAGGGTTTGTCTGCCACTGAACTACACAGTGACTAATGGACTTGGACTAACTAAAGGCAACTCAAATAAACCAAGAGGCCTCAGAGATACTGAACAGTGAGCCAGGCCATCTTACAATCAGATTTACAATTGCTATGCTTTTTACACTTGTTCCCACTACAGAATGAGGCTGCTTCCCAGCTGCAAGACCAGGCTGCCAAGCTGCACCATCCTACTCCATGGAAAGCCCATCAGTCCTCATGCTTCAGGGTTAAAGCTGATCACCAGCTTCAGGCAGGAAGGCTCAGGCAGAGAGAGAGGTGAAGTGACTTGCCAAGGACCCACAGGGTGTCATGGCAGAGATTTTAACAGAAACTAGGAGTGCTGGCTCACAGGCCCCTGCTCCTAACAGCATGATTGCTCTCCAGGACTGTTTCTCTGAGTACAGTTTTGTCCCTTAGCACACTCACTAAAGTCTCCCTAGGAGACAGCATTACTTTCAGGCCCTTAACATCCCCTGCACATGTGCAGAGATTTCAAAAATTTCCCAGCCTGTGCTGCTCACCTGTGCTTTAGTCAGTGGGATCTGCCAGCCCTAAGTATTTAATAGACTTGAGTCAAGTTAAGTGGGTGATTATCACATGATAACACAATGCAATTAACATATTATATAAGCTCCTTCCCCCCTACCCAGCCTTTTCTCAAATGCCCTTGCACAGCAGTCTTTTGTCAGAATTTAAGTGTTGTGCTATTCTGGCATTTTCTGCCCCATTGCAATCTTTGTAACAGGGAAGAATGAGCGCTCAACGTTAATTAAGTCTCCTTTGCATGCTTGTGATAAAGGGCATGGCTACACTTGCAGATGTAAACCCGCCTTCATAGAATGCAGTAGGGAAAGCGCTGCAGTCTGTCCACACTGACAGCTTCAAGCGCACTGGCATGGCCACATTTGCGGCTCTTGCAGTGGCATTAGGAGTGGTGCATTATGTTTCTGGAGGCTAATAACAGCGCAACACCTCATTCACATTTGTGCCACAGCACTCCAGCAGGGGCACAGCAAACGTTATTCCACTCACCGAGGTGGAGTTACCAGCAGGGCAGTAGCTGCGGAGTCAGAGTGCTCTACGCCATAGTGGACGGGGAGTGAGCTAGGGCCCCCGGGGCTGCTTTATTGCATTGTAACTCGCAAGTGTAGCCAAGGCCAAAAACTAGAAGGAGAGAAACATACAAACAAACAAAAAATGGTAAAAAATGAATCCCAGTCTTGTGACAAGCACAGGGCTGTTTGTTTGAGCTCTCTGATTTAATTCCCGCTGTACTTAACACTTCCAAATGCATGCCTCATATCTGATGCAAAGGTGGATCTGCTGGTATCCGCTCCTCTGGAAATGGCCCCAAAGCTCCAGGTGCAACAAATCCAAGAGGAATGTTCTAGTCTAACAGTCATTTGTAGAAAAGAGGCAACAGCTGATGCTGGGAATCAGTAAGGGTGTGGCTGGAGTGCAGCTTTTCTGGAACATCTGTGTTGACTTGTCCCAAAGCTAAACCCTGCTTATTAAAAACATTGTCAAATGATACTCCAACCAAGGAAAGCCTGATTGTGAAGGAGCAGGGGCTGTCTGTGTGGAGGTTGGGAAAGCCAGGAGAAATTTCAGGTGAGAGACAGGGAGTCAGCCTGTAACATGAGCTAGGCAGGGGGGAGGGGAGCTAGACAAAGGAAAAGAGCTGAGTGGAGAGGGGGAGGCAGTTTTCGGTTTGGGGCTTGGGGGGAGAGAGTTCAGGGAATCCCACGCTGGGAACCAAGCACCCTGAACCCCAGAAGGACTCGAGGGGCCCTAGTCATGCTGAAGCCTGTATTCCCGTTGTCCAATGATCCTTCTGTTTTACTGGCTGGCTGAGAGTCACTGTGAGTCCCAAGAAGAGGGGTGCAGGGCCGGATTCCCCCACACTCCGTGACAACTGGTGGCAGCGGTGGGACCTACTGCACCCCGGGGACGGCGCTTCCTGCAGTAAGTGACTGGGGACCAGTAAAACGAAGGGGGACTGATGGGGACCAGGTGGGCTGAAGAGACAGAGTGAGACAGTTTCGGGAGGCAATTAACCCCTGGTAGCGTGTGACCAGAGAGAAGGACTTTGCAGTAACAGGGTCCCCCGGGGGGATTGCAGGAGCAGTCCCAGGGGCGGAGGAGTCTGCAGCTCGACCCTGGCAGAGAGGTGGTGACCTGAAGAAGGGGCGGTGCACGAGGGGTCTCCCTGGAACCGGTGGGAAGCTGAGAGCACAGGCCAGCGAGTAGCCAGCAGGAAGATGTATGCTAAGCACCTTAAGAAAGACCTCGTGGAGCTGTGCAAGCAGAGGGGGCTGTGCATTGGGAGGTCCACCAAAGACCAGCTAATTGCCCAGCTGGAGGAGACGGATCGCTTGGGTGAACCGAGCCCTGTCCCAAAGGGAAGCAGCCCAGCGGACACAGTGGGGGCCCTGGGGCCTGGCATGGCTGGGAGGGGCCAGACTGCTGCGAGGACACCCCGAGATCCTGCCCACCTATACCTAGGGGAGGGGTGGGGGGAAGCCCAGCAAATACCGAGGGCTCAGCGGCCAGCAGGGGATCGTCCCGGCTGAGCTCCCTGTCCCTGGAGCAGATGCGGATGGAACATGACAGGGAGCTGAAACGGGAAGAGCTCGAGTTAAGGAGGCAAGAACTGAAGGATGGTGTGGACTTCACCCTTAGCAAGTTTGCAGATGACACTAAACTGGGAGGAGTGGTTGATACGCTGGAGGGTAGGGATAGGATACAGAGGGACCTAGACAAATTAGAGGATTGGGCCAAAAGAAATATGATGTCCTTCAACAAGGACAAGTGCAGAGTCCTGCGCTTAGGACGGAAGAATCCCATGCACTGCTACAGACTAGGGACCGAATGGCTGGGCAGCAGTTCTGCAGAAAAGGACCTAGGGGTTACTGTGGACGAAAAGCTGAATATGAGTCAACAGTGTGCCCTTGTTGCCAAGAAGGCTAATGGCATTTTGGGTTGTATAAGTAGGGGCATTTCCAGCAGTTCGAGGGATGTGATCATTCCTCTCTATTCAGCACTGGTGAGGCCTCATTTGGAGTACTGTGTCCAGTTTTGGGCCCCACACTACAAGAAGGATGTGGATAAATTGGAGAGAGTCCAGCGGAGGGCAACAAAAATGATTAGGGGGCTGGAGCACATGACTTATGAGGAGAGGCTGAGGGAACTGAGATTGTTTAGCCTGCAGAAGAGAAGACTGAGGGGGGAATTTGATAGCTGCTTTCAACTACCTGAAAGGGGGTTCCAAAGAGGATGGATCTAGACTGTTCTCAGTGGTAGAAGATGACAGAACAAGGAGTAATGGTCTCAAGTTGCAGAGGGAGAGGTTTAGATTGGACATTAGGAAAAACTTTTTCACTAGTAGGGTTGTGAAGAACTGGAATGGGTTACCTAGGGAGGTGGTGGAATCTCCTTCCTTAGAGGTTTTTAAGGTCAGGCTTGACAAAGCCCTGGCTGGGATGATTTAGTTGGGTTTGGTCCTGCTTTGAGCAGGGGGTTGGACTAGATGACCTCCTGAGGTCCCTTCCAACCCTGAGATTCTATGATTCTATGAAGGAGCGGGAGAACCAGCATAAACACGAGGAGAACCAGCGCCAGCAGGAGCGGGAGGAGAAGGAGAAGCAGCGTAAACATGAGCTGGACCTGGCCCAGCTGAGAAACAGCGAAGCCCCGGCTGCGGTGAGTGAGGGGGGACCCAAGCCTACAAAGAGCTTTGATAAGAGCTTCCTGGCCCGGCGTAAGGAGGGGGAGGAAATAGATACCTTCCTGACGGCCTTTGAGAATGCTTGCGAGCTGCACCGGGTTGACCCTGCAGACAGGATCCCGTTTCTCACCCCCTTACTGGACTCCACAGCCGTGGAGGTGTACAGCCAAATGAAAGGGGTGGAGGCAGGGGACTACGAACTGTTCAAACAGGCCCTGCTCCGCGAGTTTGGGCTGACTCCTGAGATGTACCGGAAGAGGTTCCGGAGTCAACATAAGACCCGGGAGGTCACATACTTACAACTGGTCAACCGGGCGCAGGGGTATAGGGAGGAGGGCCCCAGGTCAGCTCCTCTGGGGGGCTGGATGCTTCAGACACAGGGTTTTTGGTTTACAGGGTGGGCACAGGGCTGCCCCTCTGGAAACAGTGCCTTGTCTCCCTGGAGGTGGATGGGAGGAAGGCCACTGGGTACTGGGACATGGGCGCAGAGGTGACGCTGGCCCGGCCCGAAGTGGTGGCCCCAGATCGGATGGTGCCTGACGCCTACCTGACCCTGATGGGCATGAGCGGGACACCATTCAAGGTGCCTGTGGCGAGAGTGCACCTGAAGTGGGGGGCCAAGAAGGGCCCCAAGGACGTGGGGGTACACCCACATTTGCCCACAGAGGTGCTAATGGGGGGGACCTCGAGGACTGGTCCAGCAATGCCCGGGGTGCCCTGGTCGTGACCTGTAGTCAGAGTCGGCGCAGGGCACTGCGCCCTGACAACGGGGAAGGTACTCTGCCCGAGCCGCAGGGCCCAGCTGGTGAGAGAGAACAGGTCCCCATCTCTGTCCCAGCTGCGAGTTCCAGGCCGAGTTGCAGAAAGATCCCTCCTTGCGGAAGCCCAGGGACCGGGCTGCCCTCAGTGCGGTACAGACCATGAGGAGAGGTTGCAAGGAGAGGTTCCTTTGGGAGAAGGGGTTCCTGTACTGAGAATGGGCTCCCCCCGGGGGAAGTGGAGACAGGGGTGATCAGGAGGCAGCTGGTGGTTCCCCAGAAGTTTCGCCACAAGCTCCTGTACCTGGCCCATGACATCCCCCTCGCAGGGCACCAGGGAATCCGGCGCAAGAGGCAGAGGCTGCTACAGAAGTTTTACTGGCCGGGGGTCTTTACCCATGTCCGGCAGTACTGCCAATCCTGTGACCCCTGCCAGAGGGTGGGGAAGGCCCGGGACAAGGGGAAAGCAGCTTTGAGGCCTTTGCCCATCATAGAAGAACCTTTCCAGAAGGTGGCCATGGACATAATGGGACCTCTCAGCAAGGCGACCCGGTCGGGGAAGAAATACATTCTGGTGGTGGTAGATTTCGCCACTCGCTACCCCTAGGGCCCTTCAAGGTTATCAAGCAACTAAATGAGGTAAACTATGTGGTGGAGCTGTCGAACCGGGCGCACCACCGCCGGGTGTACCATGTGAATATAATGAAGCCATACTATGACAGGGGGAATGTGGTGTTGGCCGTGTTTAGACACTGGGAGGGGCAGGGAGATGACCCTTTAGTGGATCTATTCCCAGGGACAAAGGCTGGTTCCCCCCTGGAGGCGATTCCCCTCTCTGATCAGTTGACCCCGGCCCAGCACGCTGAGATCAGAGGGGTGCTGCATCTGTACCGACCGCTTTTTTCCAACCAGCCTGGGCGCACTAATTTGACTGTCCACAAGGTGCAGACCGGGTCCCACCCCCTCTATACGATGCTCCCCTTTTCGGGTCACCGGGAAAACTGCCCGACCTAGAAAGAGAGGTCAGGGACATGCTGGCCTTGGGGGTGATCCAGCCGTCCGCCAGCCCCTGGGCCTCCCCAGTGGTGCTGGTCCCCAAGAAGGATGGCTCGATCCGGTTCTGTGTGGACTATCGAAAGCTCAATGCCATCACCGTATCTGATGCCTACCCCATGCCCAGACCTGACGAGCTACTAGACAAGCTGGGAGGCGCTCGGTACCTTACCACCATGGCTCTTACAAAAGGCTACTGGCAAGTGCCGCTGGACGCAGATGCCAGGCTGAAATCAGCCTTTATCACCCCTCTGGGGCTGTATGAGTTTCTGACCCTGCCCTTCGGCCTCAAGGGAGCGCCGGCCACCTTCCAGCGCCTGGTGGATCAGCTACTGAGGGGGATGGAGAGTTTTGCCGTGGCGTATATTGACGACATCTGCGTCTTCAGCCAGACCTGGGAGGACCACGTGTGCCAGGTTAGACAAGTGCTGGACCGACTCCGGGAGGCTGGGTTAACCATAAAGGCTGAGAAGTGCAAGGTGGGGATGGCAGCCAAGTTGGAGGTGATCAGAGACTGGCCCGCTCCCCAAACCAAGAAGCAGGTCCAGGCCTTTATTGGGATGGCGGGGTACTATCGAAGGTTCGTGCCCCACTTTAGCGCTATAGCCGCCCCCATCACTGAGCTGTGCAAGAAGGGGAAGCCAGACAAGGTAGTCTGGACTGAGCAGTGCCAGCAGGCTCTCCGGGCACTAAAGGAGGCTCTGGTTAGTGGCCCAGTTCTGGCAAACCCAGATTTTGACAAGCCCTTTATGGTCTTCACCGACGCCTCAGACACGGGACTGGGGGCGGTGTTGATGCAGGAGGATGAAAAGGGGGAGAGAAACCCCATCGTTTATCTGAGCAAGAAGTTGCTACCCCGGGAGCAGAACTACGCGGCCATCGAGAAGGAATGCCTGGCCATGGTGTGGGCCCTTAAGAAACGGGAGCCATATCTCTTTGGGCGCCACTTCACCGTGTACACCGACCACTCTCCCCTGACCTGGCTGCACAAGATGAAAGGAGCCAACGCCAAGCTCCTGAGGTGGAGCCTGCTCCTGCAGGACTATGACATGGACGTGGTCCATGTGAAGGGAAGTGCCAACCTGATAGCGGATGCGCTGTCCCGGAGAGGGGGCCCTGAACTTCCCCGGGTCACTGGGCAGAGTGACCCCCGCTCAGTTCAGTCTCGGAGGGGGGAGAGGTGTGATGGATCAGGGGCTGTCTGTGTGGGGGTTGGGAGAGCCAGGAGAGATTTCAGGTGAGAGACAGGGAGTCAGCCTGTAACATGAGCTAGGCAGGAGGGAGGGGAGCTAGACAAAGGAAAAGAGCTGAGTGGAGAGGGGGAGGCAGTTTTCGGTTTGGGGCTTCGGAGTTCAGGGAATCCCACGCTGGGAACCAAGCACCCTGAACCCCAGAAGGACTCGATTGAGGGGTCCTAGTCGTGCTGAAGCCTGTATTCCTGTTGTACAATAAACCTTCTGTTTTACTGGCTGTCTGAGAGACACTGTGAGTCCCAGGAAGAGGGGTGCAGGGCCGGACTTCCCCACACTCCGTGACACTGATAGACAGTCCCTGCTGGCCTGCAGAATGGTTCCAGCACTGTTCACATCCCAGCTAATGGCTACAGCTCCTAACTACACCAAGTTTTCTGAAATTCTTGCTCTCCTGACACAGGCTTATGATTGAGACAAACGCCTCCTCTCGTCCCTCACACTCATGTGCAGCTGCTGTACTGGGCCAGGCTGTGTGGGAGCTACCTCAAGGAATCCTGGTGCATGATGGGTGAAACAGTGGGGCATAGGCCATGTGCTGGCCCTCAGCACGGGGGTGAGCTGCACCCAGGATGTAAGCAATAAGGTATCGTTTCAGGGCAAGGGCTGATCTGAACTTTAGTGATTGTTCTGGGTCTGTGGGTGGCCTGTACTCTCAGGAGTAGAGAAGCAGCTATACAAATCTGGAGCTGGACTTGCTAGCACAAGTCCACTTCTAATCTAAACTTTTACTATATGGAGGGGACGATAAATGGCTGAGCAGGAGTCACATACAATGCAGCAATATACTTAATTAAATATTTGCTATCTTATGTGCAACATATATTTTAAAGACATACTAAATTACCAACTTATTTTTTTGCATGATTTTGTTTAAATATTTATAGCACCCAGGGCGTGACTTCTTGCGGTGGAAATAAATATTGTTCCTTTTCGATATGGAGCTACATATTTTCTAGAGAAGAAATGAATTATTTATATCTGTCGAATACGAAATGTGTCCAGCATCAAAGCAGTTTTCAGAGTGATGGGTTTGACCCGCACTGCAGCTGCCTCAGATCTCTCATCACAACGAGCATTTCTTCCTCAGCACTTCCCCCCAGAGCAGGAAAGCCCCATTCTATAACACTGCTACTGTGGCTCAGGGCTGAAATTGTTGCAGGGCTGCTCTTGGCTGGATGCTGCTTTGGGTGAATTCCTCCTCCAGCTGGCCTGTAGGTGTAATTGTTCCATTGTTGAAGAAATGACAAGTGTGAGTATCAGCTGGTGAAGATCAGGAATGTGTTTGAATGAATTTGGTATAAAGAGAACAGGAAAAATATTTCTTATCTACATGTGAACTATTGCACCATTACCTGATCAAGGTTTGCTTTTTGTCCCCCTTTTACCTAGGTCCTCCTGTTTGTCTCCCTCTCAGCTGTATCCCTTGCCTCCTTTTTGCTCCCTCAGCCTGGTTCCCTCTGCCCCACTGCTTAGTTCTCGCTCCTCCTTTCCTCTTCCCAAAGGAGCTCAGCATCTGACGTATGGAGGAGTCGCCACCCACAAGAGAAAGTCTATTTAAGCCTGTGGGAGACCCCCCCATTTTTTCTTCAGCTGGCTAAAGAGAGCCTCTCCACTCCCAAAAAGATACCTGAAAGAAACTGGAACAAAGGACAGTAACCGCAAGGGGTGTAAGTCATTGCTGGAACCAGACTAATCCTACCTTCTGTGATTAATAAAATCACTTTTTACTTATTAATTAACCCAGAATATGTATTAATACCTGGGGTGGGGGCAAACAGCTGTGCATATCTCTCTATCAGTAGAGGGCGAACAATTCATGAGTTTATCCTGTATAAGCTTTATACAGGGTAAAACGGATTTATTTGGGTTTAAACCCCATTGGAAGTTGAGCATCTAAGTGTTAAAAACAAAAACACTTCTATTAGCTGCTTTCAGGTTAAGCCTGCACCTGTGGGGCAAGTAATTCAGACCCTGGGTCTACGTTGGAGCAGACTGGCTCAACAAGACAGGGTGCTGGAGTCCCAAGCTGGCAGGAACAGCAGGGGCAGAAGTAGTCTTGGCACATCAGTTGGCAGCTCCCAAGGGCGTTTCTGTGATCCAACCTGTCACAGGGACCTCCAGAGGTCATCCGGTGATGTCCATCCCCCTGCATCGAGGCAAGGCCAAGAAAACCTAGATCATCCCCAATGGGTTTGTATAACCTGTTCTCCATTGCTGCAGATTAAGCCCACTACTTCTAGTCCTATCCTTGGTTTACATGGAAAACAACTGATCACAACCCTCTTTATAACAGCCTTTAACAGATTTGAAGATTATCAGCCCCACCCCTGTCTTCTTTTCTCAAGACTAAACCTGCCCTTTTTTTTAACCTTTCCTCATAGGTCAGGTTTTCTAAACCTTTTATCATTTTTTGTTGCTCTCCTCTGGACTCTCTCCAATTTGTCCATATGTTGTTTAAAGTATGGCACCCACAACAGGACACAGTACACCAGCTGAGGTTTCATCAGTCCCAAGTCAAGCAGGACAGTTACCTCTCAAGTCTTAAAAACAACACACCTGTTAATACACCCCTGAATGATATTGACCTTTTTTTGCAGCTGCATAACATTGTTGACTCATATTCAATTTGTGATCCGCTATAACCCCCAGATCCAATTCAGCAGTGCTACCACCTACCCAGTTATTTCCCATTTTGTAGCTGTGCATTTGATTTTTTCCTTCCTAAATGTCGTATTTTGCTCTTTACTAAGTTTCATCTTGTTGAATCAGACCAATTGTCCCATTTGTCAAGTTTGTTTTGAATTTTAATCCTGTCCTCCAACAGGCGCTTGCAACCACTAGCAGCTTGGTGTCATCTGCAGATTTTGTAAGCATACTCTCCACTCCATTATCCAAGTCATTAATGAAAATATTGCATAGTACCAGACCCAGGACTGACCCCCGCTAGATACATCCTCCCAGTTTGACAGTGAATTACTCTCTGAGTATTATTTTTCAACGACACATGCACCCACCTTATAGTAATTTAATCTAGACCACATTTCACTGGAAAATGGACAAGACTGGCTCCACTGGTAGATGGATCAGGCCTATGGACTGGTCCTTTATAACTGAAAGGTTTTGGGTAAGATTTGCAAAGCCGTCTGAGCACTTTGTATCCCAATTCACATTAGAAATGAATCAATGGGAACTGGGCATCCACATTCCCTAAAGCAGCACTGAGGGACTCACCTATCTACCCATCTGAACTATTAACTATTAACTGAACTGCATTTAGAGTGCAATCTACCCCTCCTAAGGCTGACACAATGGCCATGCATCACGCACCACTCACTGAATCCCTGGTTTGAAGACTGAAGTGGGACTTAACTGGTGCCTCAGCCTTGTGCTAACTCCTGAATGGAGGTGAATTCCACCCTTGCAAGTTACAGAGCACTGGCCCCAGAACAATAGTTGCAGGTAACGAGTGATGTCAAAGGAAACCTAAATAGTCATTCCAGCAACAATGGAGTTATGGGCGCCTGGTTCCTGGGGGGAACTCCTACACCAGAAGGAACGGGCACAACTTCTGAGCGCCACCCTGGAGTCCTGAGCTTCCAAACCTGGCTCCAGCTCAGTCTTCAGGTATATTAAGTGCTGTTATAAAGAGGATGAGGATCAGTTGTTCTCCATGACTACCAGGGGTAGGACAAGAAGTAATAGTTTACTTTGCAGCAAGGGGCATTTAGGTTAAATATTAGAATTTTTTTTCTAATTCTAAGGCTAGTTAGGCTGTGGGACAGGGTTCCTAGTGAGGCTGTGGAATTCTTGACACTGGTAGTTCTTAAAAAAATGGGCAAAGATTAAATGGCAAAAAATGTGACAAATCCTGTGTGGCTGTCCACCCTTCCAGTGCATCCATTCAGCACCTGATCCTGCCCAGCCCAGCACCTTGTGTCACCAGCTACACCCAGCCACAATGCATGTAAAACACTACTGTGCTGATAGTGAGGGGAGATGTCTGATTTGCTAGCTGTGATGGGGTGTTCACCCCACACTGGAGAGGAAGAGGTTAATGGAGGCCTTATGGGCCTGCCACACGCTGGCCCTGAGAGGAGCAGTGTAGGTGAGTCCTCCAAGCTGCCCAGGGAGGCTTCACAGGAAGCAGCCAATTAGAGGGAGAAAGCACAGAGCAGCCAATCAGAGGCCAGCAGTCTCACATAAAAGGGAGTTGCAAGGCAGAGCAGGCTGCTGGTTACTCAGGGAGTGAGGACTGAGTCCCTGAGAAGTTGAGAGAATAGATTCATAGAATCATAGACTTAAGGTCAGAAGGGACCAATATGGTCATCTATTCTGACCTCCTGCACAATGCAGGCCACAGAATCTCACCCACCCACTCCTGTAACAAACCCCTAACCTATGTCTGAGTTATTGAAGTCCTCAAATTGTGGTTTAAAGACCTCAAGGTGCAGAGAATCCTCCAGAAAGTGACCCGTACCCCATGGTGCAGAGGAAGGTGAAAATCCTCCAGGGCCTCTGTCAATCTGCCCTGGAGGAAAATTCCTTCCCAACCCCAAATATGGTGATCAATTAAACCCTGAGCATGTGGGCAAGACTCACCAGCCAGCACCCAGGAAAGAATTCTCTGTAGTAACTCAGATCCCACCACATCTAACATCCCATCACAGACCATTGGGCCTATTTACCTGCTAATAATCAAAGATCAATTAATTGCCAAAATTAGGCTATCCCATCATACCATCCCCTCCATAAATTTATCAAGCTTAGTCTTAAAACCAGATATGTATTTTGCCCCCACTACTCCCCTCGGAAGGCTGTTCCAGAACTTCACTCCTCTAATGGTTAGAAACCTTCGTCTAATTTCCAGTCTAAACTTCCTAGTGTCCAGTTTATATCCATTTGTTCTTGTGTCCACATTGGTACTAAGCTTAAATAATTCCTCTCACACCCTGATATTTATCCCTCTGATATATTTATAGAGAGCAATCACATCCCCCCTCAGCCTTTTTTTGGTTAGGCTAAACAAGCCAAGCTCTTTGAGTCTCCTTTCATAAGACACGTTTTCCATTCCTCAGTTCATCCTAGTAGCCTTTCTCTGTACCTGTTCCAGTTTGAATTCATCCTTCTTAAACATGGGAGACCAGAACTGCACACAGTATTCCAGATGAGGTCTCACCAGTGCCTTGTATAATGGTACTAACACCTCATTATCTTTACTGGAAATACCTTGCCTGATGCATCCTAAAACCACATTAGCTTTTTTCACGGCCATATCACATTGGCAGCTCATAGTCATCCTGTGATCAACCAATACTCCGAGGTCCTTCTCCTTCTCTGTTACTTCCAAATGATGTGTCCCCAATTTATAACCAAAATTCTTATTATTAATCCCTAAATGCATGACCTTGCACTTTTCACTATTAAATTTCACCCTATTACTCTTACTCCAGTTTACAAGGTCATCCAGATCTTCCTATAGGATATCCCGGTCCTTCTCCATGTTAGCAAAAGCTCCCAGCTTTGTGTCAGCCACAAACTTTATTAGCACATTCCCACTTTTTGTGCCAAGGTCAGTAATAAAAAGATTAAATAAGATTGGTCCCAAATCCGACCCCTGAGGAACTCTACTAGTAACCTCCTTCCAGCCTGACAGTTCACCTTTCAGTTTGACCCATTGCAGTCTCCCCTTTAACCAGTTCCTTATCCATCTTTCAATTTTCATATTGATCCCCATCTTTTCCCCATGTGGAACCGTATCAAATGCCTTACTAAAATCGAGGTAAATTAGATCCACTGCGTTTCCTTTGTCTAAAAAATCTGTTACCTTCTCAAAGAAGGAGATCAGGTTGGTTTGGCACGATCTACCTTTTGTAAAACCATGTTGTAATTTGTCCCAATTACCATTGACCTTAATGTCCTTAACTACTTTCTCCTTCAATTTTTTTTCCAAAACCTTGCATACTACAGATGTTAAACTAACGGGCCTATCATTACTCGGATCACTTTTTTTCCGTTTCTTAAAAATAGGAACTATGTTAGCAATTCTCCAGTACAGTACAACCCCTGAGTTTACTGATTCATTAAAAATTCTTGCTAATGAGCTTGCAATTTCATGTGCCAGTTCCTTTAATATTCTTGGATGAAGATTATCTGGGCCCTCCAATTTTATCCCATTAAGCTGTTTAATTTAGCTTCTACCTCGGATGTGGTAATATCTACCTCCATATCCTCATTCCCATTTGTCATCCTACCATCCTACCTAAGCTCCTCATTAACCTCATTAAAGACTGAGGCAAAGAATTTGTTTAGATATTGGGCCATGCCTAGATTATCCTTAACCTCCACTCCATCCTCAGTGTTTAGCGGTCCCACTTCTTCTTTCTTTGTTTTCTTCTTATTTATATGGCTATGGAGCCTTTTACTATTGGTTTTAATTCCCTTTGCAAGGTCCAACTCTACATGGCTTTTGGCCTTTCTCACTTTATTCCTATATGTTCTAACCTCAATAAAGTAGCTTTCCTTGCTAATCCCTCCCATTTTCCACTCCTTGTAGGCTTTCTGCTCTTTCTTAATCACCTCTCCGAGATGCTTGCTCATCCAGCTTGGTCTACAACTCCTGCCTATGAATTTTTTCCCCTTTCTGTAAATTATGTAAATTTATGTAAATTAAGCTGTCATGGGATAAAAGGGAAGGTCCTTTCATGGATTGAGAACTGGTTAAAAGACAGGGAACAAAGGGTAGGAATTAATGGTAAATTCTCCAAATGGAGAGGGATAATTATTCATAAATGATCTGGTATAGATAGATTAGGCAGATAGTGAGAGAGGGTCATAGCTTTTAAGGCCAAAAAGGATCATTGTGATCATCACCCAGTATTTCATATCATGTGCTGGGATAGGTCACTCGATGATTACCTGTTCTGTTCATTCACTCTGAAGCAGCTGACACTGTCCAGTGTCTGAAGACAGGATACTGGGCTAGATGGACGTTTGGTTTGCTCCAGTGTGGTCGTTCTTATGTGCTGTAAAGAGCCACAGGAGACACGTTAAAAAACCACTTGTGGCTCCCAAGCTTCAGTCTGAGTTCAATTAATCCCCAAGTGAACTTCTTAGTGTTTTAATCAAAAAACCGAGAATGTTGCTTGCCATTTGCAAATTTATATTTGAATGATTTGGCTTGCCTACAGAATGCTTTCCCCTTACACATTTGGGAGGGCTTCTGGCATCTAGGGATCCAAGTTGCTGCATTCCTAAAGTTAGACCTCTCGTAAAACACAGGGCAGAGAACTTCATCCAAGGATTCCTGCATCCAGTCCATATCTTGTGGATGAGCTAGAGCATATCTTTCAGAAAAACAGCCAGTCTTAATGTAAAGATGTCAAATGATGGATAATCCTCCACATCCTTGGGTAATTCACCTTTAGAACATTTTACCATCCTTGTTAAGAATTTGGCTGTGTTTACACTATAGCTGGGCCCAAGCCTCCCAGCCTGGGTAGACAGACTTGTGCTGGTGTGCTAAAAATAGCTGTGTGGAAGCTACAGCACCTGTGGAGGCTTGGGCTAGCCACCTGAGCTCAGATCTGTTCTACCCTGGGTCAGAACTCAGGCCGCTAGCCCAAGCCTCTGCCAGTGTCACAAGCCACACAGCTATTTTTAGCATGCTAGCAAAACCCCTGCTAGCCCAAGTCTTTCTATCTGGGCTGGAAGGCTTGCTTCCAGCTGCAGTGTAGACATACCCTAAGTGTCTTATTTCTTGTTTAGCTCTGGTGACTTCAGTTTCAAGGCATGGATCTTGTTATGCTTTGCTAGATTCAAGAACCCTTAAAAGTACAGTGCATCTCCCCCCCACACTACTTATAAAGGATATCTCTACACTGGAATAAAACCCCCTGTGGAATGGCTCTGGCAGGCTCAGGTTAACTCAGTTAGGCTGCAGGGCTAACGGTTGCTTTGTAGACATTCAGGCTCAGGCTGGAGCTGGGGCTCTGGGACCTATCCCCCTTGTGGGGCAGTTTAACAGCCCTGAGCCTGAGTAGGCTGACCCAGGCCAGCTGGGGGTGTTTAATTGCTGTGTAGATGTACCAAAATAGGCTCTGGCAAGAGCTAGTTGGAACTGGTGATTGTGTTGTGCAGAGCCGCAATGCTGCTCACCTAGAGCTCTGACACTGAATGAAGCAACTCTCTGGCCACTGAGTGTGAGTGATCACACCACACCACATGGTACCAGGAGTAAAACAAACTAAGAAAAGACCCTGAGTGGAAGAATGGGGCTGCTAAAAACCCTCACAGAGCTGAAATGTGGCTCATAACTGGAGAAGGTTTCTACAATCTCACTCTGTATCTGCAAGCAATGGGTGCCATCGAATGGCAGCCAGTCGGAGGGTCGCCTTATTTCTGAAGCACTTGACGTGTTCAACAGTTTTCAGTTACCTCAGGCAGAGGAGGCTGACTGTGAAACTGTGTATTACAGAAATGTCAGGAGTTCAGCACTGCACGTAAAAAGAAATCATGAGGGATTTGCCTTTAAATGACAAGTGAAAAAAGAAGGTGAAATCATGCAAGAGTTTGTGCCTGATCGAAAGCTGAAGAGCCAATCTTGCAAGTCTGGGGGACTTGAATACCTGATAAAAGACCAGACTGTGGTTGGGAATTGAGACAAACAACTGAGAGAACAACTGCTGGAAGGTCCAGAATTAACCTTTGAAAAAGCAATTATGAATAGTGGTCAGTGTTCTGACACACTGGCCAAAATACTGCAAGAGAGACCTGAAGCAGGTGCTCAAAGTTGGAGTATGCAGATGCTGTGGCAACCAGCACAAACCAAGACAATACCGATCATATGGGGAAAGATGCAAGGAGTGAAATGGATTTCATCACTTTGTCAGAGTTTACAAGCACCAGCACAGCATGCACAGTATGGACAAAGAGGGTGATGACAGCATCACTAGCTCACAGGAATTCTTGGAGCAATGAACAATGTTGCAGCAGAAGCTGATAGGACTGTCATCCTGAAAGCAAATGGGGTATTATTATGTGTAAGTTGGATGCTGGTACTCAAACCATAGCTTTGCTGGAAAGTGCATTATAGGTATAGGAGAACAAACAGGTAAAATTCTGGGTTTACAGTAATGAGCTTATCCTCGCTAAGGAAGTACCTGAGCTAGCTGTATGAGTAAATAACACATTGGAAAATGTAAAATTTGTAATAGAGCTACCCGTTATTAATTAAAAGCAGGTCAAACCTTGGTTTCATAAAGAATGTGCACTTTTTGGAGGGGCAGGGGACCAAAATCATTGAGGAGTTTGAGGACATCTTCTAGGGGATAGGGAAGCTGTTAACAGAGCACAGAACCCAGAACTCTCATCCCTAGGAAAGTTCCCCTTGCTCTGAGGCTAGCAGATGAGCTGGATGGGCTTATTGCTTTGAAATGATAGCGTAAGCAGAAGAACCAAGAGAGTGGTTATGCTCATTAAAAAAAAAAAAGTAACTCTTCGCTTATGTACAGAACCCAAAGACTTGAATCAATATTTAAAAAGGGGGAGATGGCTGATTCAAATATTTTTTTTCTATGCTGGATCCATCGGCAGGGTTCTGGCAAGTGCTCTTAGAAAAACAGGGTACATGATTGTGTACATTCAATACCTCCTCTGGGAGAGACTCTTTCCACAGACCACTAGTTGTATTGTGTTCAGCACCTTTTCTCTGGAAATTACAACACCTTTTTGATGGTAGCGAGGGTACTAAGGGCTATATAGAGTGTGTTTTGATGTGCGGGGGGGAAACTATAGCAGAACATGACAGAGCCTTTCAGCAGCTTTGGAAAGTACCAAAGCTGCTGTGTTAAAGCGAAACAAACAAAAATGTAAATTCTGTGTAAAGGAAATATCCTTGGGAGAGAAGTTAACACAGCAAGGGGTACAGGCAGATCACAGTAAGGTTGAGGTCATCACCAACTTGCTTGTCTCAACAGACAAGAAAGGGGCACAAAGATTCCTGGGAATGGTGAATTATATAGGGAAAATTGTGCCTAATCTAGCTGCTCAAGCCAGCAAACCGAGAGCGCTATGTGCAAACATGTCCAATGGACATGAGATGCAAATCTTAATGAAGAGTCTGAGAAATGGAAGGAGTTAATTGGAGGCCCCAGCCCTAGGTACTAGGACAGTGAGTGCAAAACCAAGTTTTCCATGTATGCCTCCAAGGAGGGTATTGCACAGTCCCCTTACAGCAGTATAGTAAAAACTGGAGACCAGTGGCTTAAGTGTCATGGACACTAATGAACAGTCAATAGTTGCTAACAGAGGAGGTGGTTTTGGCCTTAGTCCATGGGTGTCAAAAGTTTCATGTCTTTATGGGAGACTGGTGTGAGCTGAAACTGACCATAAACCACTTGTTGCAATTGCCAACGGGGGTCTAAATCCCCCACTACACCTGCATCCCCATTTATTATTTTTTCAGGTGCAAATACGTGACTGACAAATTGAATACAAACCTGGGAGCGATTTGGTGATTGCAGAAACAGTCTTGAGAGCATTTAACAAAAGTGCAGTGGAGCAAAGGCCAGAGCTAGATTTTGTACATTGCAATCTAATAAAAAAACCCTATCTGGTCTCAGATGAAAGGTGGACTGTGATATCCTGAGCTGCAACTCTGCCAGAAACCCTGAAGAAAATAATTAAAGCTGCTAGCATGGGGTAGCCAGGACATGTTCCCAGCTCCTAATACCAGTTTAAAGGGGAGGTCTCAGTACTACATGGAGTTTTGTTAAAGGGTCAGGATGGTGATTCCTAAACTGCTACAGAAAAGTATGTTTTATGATGCGGTCTACAGATTGTGTCTGCTGTCTACAATCACATGGTGCGTTGTCTATTACCTTCCAGAGATGCTGTGTGATGCTCTGAAGCAGGTCAGTATGGACCATTGTTTCCGGGGTAGGATAAAGCCTGGAAGTTTTTTGTGGGGTTGGCAACCAGGTGCTTGTCTGGAACAAGAGCATTGTTCTGAAATTCTTTCCAGTGGACCACAGGATTGGATGAGGGATTGGGCTAAAGCTCTGAAAGTGCCCAGAAACCTTGCGTAAGGTTTCAGGGATGTCTTCGAAAGGTTCTGGAAGTCCTCATGAATTGGTAAACTCAAATTGGCCATGGTGGGATTGTACTCATGAGCTGTGTATATATCTGGATCTTGGGTGAGGGTATATGTACTAGTGGTCAACCATTGAACAGGTGTTGATTTTAATATTCAAGTTCTGATGCTCATTGTGGCTAGGGCTGTCATTTAATCCCAGTTAACTCAATTAAAAAAATAATTGCAATTAATTGCAGTTTTAATCACATTGTTAAACAATAATAGAATACCAGTTGTGATGGGGCAAGGCCAGATGGCTACAGTAAAGTAGTGAGGAACAGGTATGTTAGCTCCAGGCTAAACAAATCCCTGGTACAATGGTAACCAAATGGCAGTTGCTCCAGGTTAATCAAGACTTCTGGGGCCAATTAAGATCCTTCTAGAAGTCAGTGGAGATAGCTACATTGATTGGGACACCTGAAGCCAATCAAGGGCTGGCTGGAACTAGTTAAAAGCCTCCCAGTTAGTCAGTGAGGTGTGTGTGTGAGGAGCTGGAAGCAAGAGGCGCAAGGAGCTGAGAGTGAGAGGGTGTGTTGCTGGAGGACTGAGGAATACAAGCGTTATCAGGCACCAGGAAGAAGGTCCTGTAGTGAGGATAAAGAAGGTGTTTGGAGGAGGCCATGGGGAAGTAGCCCAGGGAGTTGTCGCTGTCATGCAGCTGTTAAAGGAGGCACTCTAGACAGCTGCGATCCACAGGGCCCTGGGCTGGAACCTGGAGTAGAGGGTGGGCCCGGGTTCCCCCCAAACCTTCCAACTCCTGATCAGACACAGGAGGAGTTGACCCAAACTGTGGGTTCCACCAGATGGGAAGATCACTGAGGTGAGCAAATCCACCAATAAGCGCAGGACCCACCAAGGTAGAGGAGGAACTTTGTCACAACTGGTGTCAGGGTGGGATTTTGGTGTGCACAGCATAGTGGAAGAAGGAGGGTGATTTTAAAAAAAAAAAAGCAGAGGGTTTATTTTTTTCACCACAATGGATGATACAAGCTATTGCGGCCCAGCAGGAGGCTACCCGTGTCCAGGCAGCCACCCAAAAAGAAGCAGCGCGGCTGCAGCAAGAGACTAATCGACTGCTGATGGACCAGGCTGCTCAAGACCGAGCTATATTGCGGGAACTGGTAAACCAGATCTCTGCAAATGGGTAGGTCAGAACGATCCGTCCACCTATGATGAAATGATCACGCTGGTAGAAAGATACATGATAGCCGGGGAATTGACCCAACTACCCTTTCGTAGCAAACACCCAACCCCAACTCTGGAAGGTGGGACAGCCAAACCCCTGGGGACTCCTAGGTGGAGGAAGTGGGGCGGGTTGAAAACCAGCAGAGACCCCAGAAGGAAGGGATTGGCCTGAGTGGGGGGAACCCTGGGACTAAACCCCTAACCCACATGATAGGGGAATGATTAGAAACAGTTATAGATGTTATGCATGTGGGGAGTGGGGACACATAGCAGCACAGTGTCCCAGCACCAAGGAGCCTATGCAATGCAACTTGGGGGATTGGGAAGTCCTGTGCTCCCTTATCCACCTTGCGGGCGTTGCATTAGGCCCGCATAACTACACCAGGCTGGTGAAGATAAATGGAGCAGAGACTACAGCGCTTGTGGACTCGGGCAGTGCTAGCACCCTTATATCGGGTAAGCTGGTAAAAAGTAGCCAGCTTCTACAAGCCAAACGCGTAGCAGTGACGTGCGTGCATGGGGCCGTGAGCCATTACCCCACCATCCCAGAGGAGATAGAGGTTCAGGGGAACCCTATTGAGGTGACAGTGGGCATAGTTCCTAAACTCCCATATCCTGTAGTCATTGGGAGGGACTATCCAGGGTTTGATAATTTACTCCCCCCGGAGAGGTTGGAGGGAAGTGGGGACCCTGTTGGCAGTGACTCATCATTGGGGGAATGTCAACCCCCAATGTTTTCTGAGATTTCTCAGGATCTATTCTCAGCCCCCCAAAAGCCCAGAAAACAAAAAAAGAGAGGAAGGCCGCGAAGGCCTTGGGAACCCGAATCCTGACCCAGGGCCAGAAGACTGCCGTAGTAGGCAGGTGGACACGAACAGCCATCAGAGAAACTACCAACATGGAAGGTGACCTGGAGGCTGGCCCCAGCAGTGACGGCGATGAGCCGTTGGAAGAAGCAGAAGCCGGCCCCTGGGAGCTCAGGCAGGTTAGTCCCGGGAGAGAGACTTTCGGGTGGGACCCTAGATATGATAATGTCAGGAAAGAGGTGGCTGAGATAGATGGGATACCAGTGGAGGGGAAGGTCCAGGGTCCAGGACCCTACTTTATAGTGAAAAAAGATCTCCTATACCGCGTGGTGCAAATGCAGGAGCAGGAGATACATCAACTTCTGGTGCCAAGAAAACATCAAAAAGCCATAATGAGCCTGGCCCACAGTCACCTGTTTGGCGGACACCTAGGGGTAGAGAAAACCCAGGCACGGATCCTGCGGAGGTTCTTCTGGCCAGGAGTACATGAAGATGTCAGGCAATACTGCACCTCTTGTCCAGAGTGTCAGCTACATAGCCCTCGCCCACATTTGTAGGCCCCTTTGATACCTCTTCCAATAATAGAGGTATCATTTGAACTCATAGCCATGGATCTGATTGGGCCCCTAGAGAAGACAGCTCGGGGCCACCAACATGTGCTGGTTGTACTAGACTATTCAACTCGATACCCGGAAGCCATCCCCCTACACAACACAGCTTCCAAGACAATAGCTAAGGAGCTAGTACAGATCTTTTCCCTGGTTGGGCTACCCAAGGAGATACTGACTGATTACGGGACACCTTTCGTGTCCAAGTTGATGAAAGATCTCTGTTCATTGCTCCATGTACAAGCCCTACGGACCTCTGTATACCACCCACAAACAGATGGCCTTGTGGAAAGGTTCAATAGGACCCTCAAGGCCATGATCAGGAAAGTGGTGAGCCAGGATGGGCAAGATTTGAATACCCTATTGCCTTACCTCATGTTCGCCATCCGGGCAGTCCCACAAGCCTCCACAGGTTTCTCTCCATTCTCTCCACCCCCGGGTCATATTGGATATAGCCAGAGAAGCCTGGGAAGAGGAGCCAAATCCCGGAAGGAACATAGTCGATCATGTACTACAGATGAGGGATCGGATAGCCCGAGTTACACCCATTGTACGGGAAGAATTGGAGAAAGCACAGGAGACCCAACGAACGCATTATAACCACCAAGCAAAGCTTCGACGGTTCCAAACAGGGGATCGAGTAATGATCCTGGTGCCCACAGCAGAAAGCAAGCTGTTGGCCCAGTGACAGGGACCCTATGAAGTGATTGAAGCCCTGGGAGAGGTAAATTATAAGGTGCGGCAGCCAGGCCGCAGGAAACCGGAGCAAATTTACCACATCAATCTTCTAAAACCTTGGCATGATCGAGAGGCATGCTTAGTCACCTGGAGGCCCTTTCCCAGGAGGATAACTTACACGAGCAAGTGAGGATATCACCCGACTTGATGCCAATCCAAAAGATCAAGGCAGCCGACATGATTAATCACAACTGAGATGTGTTCTCTAAAAAACCGGGGCGGACGACTGAGACCTATCACCATATCCGCATGATCCCCGGAGCCAAGGTAACACTGAGACCCTACTGAATCCCAGCAGCCAAAAGAGAAGAAATCAAGGCCAAAGTAAAGAAAATGTTAGAATTAGGGGTTATTGAAGAATCTTAAAGTCAGTGGTGCAGTCCAATCGTTCTAGTGCCTAAACCTGACAGTACCACGAGATTCTGTAATGACTTTCGCCCACTGAATGAAGTATCCCAATTCGATGCATACTCCATACCACGCATCAACGAATTGGTTGACCGACTGGGTAGTGCCCGAATCTTGACTACACTGGATCTGACAAAATTTGACAGATTCCCCTGGCCAAAGAAGCTAAAGAAAAGACAGCGTTCTCCACCCAGACAGGCTATTCCAGTACACCTTCCTCCCTTTTGGGCTACATGGGGCCCCAGCCACATTCCAGTGCCTCATGGATAAGCTGCTGCACCCCCATACTAGTTATGCAGCCACATACCTAGATGTCATCATCCATACGCCAGACTGGAGAACCCACTTGGAGAAAGTTGAGGCAGTACTACGCACCTTAAGGCGGGCTGGCCTCACTGCTAATCCTGCTAAATGCACCATAGGGCTAGCAGAGGCTAGGTACCTGGGATATATTGTAGGAAGGGGTATTGAAAGAAGCAGGTCCGTGCGTTCCTAGGCGTGGTAGGCTACTACCGATGTTTTATTCCCCATTCGCCAGTAGGACAAGTTCTCTAATGGACCTGGTGAAGGCCCGAGGTCCAAACATGGTGAAGTGGACCGACACAGCAGAGGGGGCATTCAAAGACCTTCAGACGGCCCTCTGTAATGACCCCATACTCATAGCCCCAGACTTTAACAAGGAATTTATTTTACAAACAGATGCTTCCGAGGTGGGGTTGGGGGTGGTTCTGTCGCAAATGATTGGAGAAGAAGAACACCCCATCCTCTACCTAAGCAGAAAGCTGCTTCCAAGAGAACAGAAGTATGCAGTAGTCGAGAGAGAATGCCTTGCTGTCAAATGGGCCATGGAGACACTGCGTTATTACCTCTTAGGCCGGCGATTTACTCTTGTGATGGACCATGCACCCCTCCAGTGGATGCAGAGAAATAAGGAAAAGAATGCAAGGGTCACCAGGTGGTTCTTATCCTTCCAACCATTCCAGTTCCGCATACGGCACAGGACTGGATGCCACCACAACAAAGCTGATGGTCTATCATGAGCACACTGCCTGGCATCCCAAGTTGCCCAACTCTATGGTGTTGGGCAGAGGGGGTGGATATGTGATGGGGCAAGGCCAGATTGCTACAGTAAAGTAGTGAGGAACAGGTATGTTAGCCCCAGGCTAAACAAATCCCTAGTACAATGGTAACCAAATGGCAGTTGCTCCAGGTTAATCAAGACACCTGGGCCCAATTAAGATCCTTCTAGAAGGCAGTGGAGATAGCTACATTGATTGGGACACCTGAAGCCAATCAAGGGCTGGCTGGAACTAGTTAAAAGTCTCCCAATTAGTCAGTGAGGTGCTCGTGTGAGGAGCTGGGAGCAAGAGGCACAAGGAGCTGAGAGTGAGAGGGTGTGCTGCTGGAGGACTGAGTACAAGCATTATCAGACATCAGACCTGTGGTGAGGATAAAGAAGGTGTTTGGAGGAGGCCATGGGGAAGTAGCCCAGGGAGTTGTAGCTGTCATGCAGCTGTTACAGGAGGCACTATAGACCCGGAGTAGAGGGCGGGCCTGGGTTCCCCCAAACCTTCCAACTCCTGATCAGACACAGGAGGAGTTGACCCAGACTGTGGGTTCCACCAGATGGGAAGATCACTGAGGTGAGCAAATCCGCCAATAAGCGCAGGACCCACCAAGGTAGAAGAGGAACTTTGTCACACAATTTAAATTTATTATAAATATTTTGGATGTTCTACATTTTCAAATATTGATATCAGTTACAACACAATACAAAGTGTACAGTGATCACTTTATATTATTCTTGATTACAAATATTTGCATTGTAAAAAAGGATAAACAAAAGAAATAGCATTTTCTGATTCACCTCATAGTTCAATCTCTTTATCATGAAAGTTGCATTTACAAATGTAGAATTTTTTTAACATAACTGTTTTGTTTCTGAGTGCAATGTAAAACTTTAGAGCCCACAAGTCCAGCCAGTCCCACTTCTTGTTCAACCAGTTGCTAAGACAAACAAATTTGTTTACATTTACGAGAGAATGCTGCCCGCTACTTATTTATGATGTCTCTGAAAGCGAGAACAGGCGTTTGCATGTCACTGTTGTAGCTGGTGTTGCAAGGTGTTTACTTGCCAGATATGTTAAATATTCATATCCTCCTTCATTCTTTTTACCTTTTTTACAGTGCAAATATTGGTAAATAAAATAATAACAATATAATGATGTAGAAAAACATCCACAAATATTTATTATAAATTAAAATTGGTATTCTGTTGTTTAACAGTATGATTAAAACTGCAATTAATCTAAGTTAATTTTTTTAATTGTTTGGCTGCCTGTAAGGGTCTGTGTACGGGTCTCCTTGTCAGGTGAGGGGTCGCTCTTCGCCTTCGGGGTGCCTGGGACCCAGGCCGCCTCACTACAGGGTGCTGAGTAGCAGTTCAGTCTTAAAGTCCACGCCCTAGATCAGGGCGGGGCAACAGGCAGTAGCCCTGGGCTCAGACCTTCAAGCAGGGGCTGAGCAGACAAACAGTACGTTAAGCCCGAGCCCTAGGTCAGGGCGGGGCAACAGACAGTAGTCCTGGGCTCAGGCCCTCAGGCAGGGGCTGAGCAATCAACCAGTATTTCCGGGGCTCAGACCTTCAGGCAGGGGCTGAGCAAACACACAGCAGTTCAGTGGCTCAGACCCTCAGGCAGGGGCTGAGCAACACACAGCAGTTCAGTTTGTAAAGCCCAAGCCCTAGCTCAGGGCGGGGCAGCAACAGATACAGGGCTCAGACCCTCAGGCAGGGCTGAGCAGCAGTTCAGTTTGTAAAGCCCAAGCTCTAGCTCAGGCCTGGGCAGCAACAGGTACAGGGCTCAGACCCTTAGGCAGGGCTGAGCAGCAAACAGGTAAGTCCCGGCTTCTACGCCGGAGTGGTGGGGTGAGGGGGAGACTGCCACCCGTGAGTAGGGTGTGGCAGGGGGGACGCAGGCCCACCCACTCCACTGCGTCCCGGCCCGGGGCCCTAGCAGCGGCGTGGATCCGCTGCAGTCAGTGGGGATCCTGGCCGCAACACACTGACATAGGCTCAGTGTCTGCTACAGCCAGACTGGGGTCGGCTATCCCCGGGCCACTTCCAATCTCCCCCTCCACTGGTACCTGTGTTGTCGTGGCTTCGGCAGGGGGTCCACCAGCATCGGCTCCTCAGGATATGGGTGCACGGGAGGGCTCGACTCCTCCTCAGGGTACCGGGCTCGGGGCAGGCTCGGCCAGTCCTCCTCAGGGTACCGGGCTCGGGGCAGGCTCGGCCAGTCCTCCTCAGGGTACCGGGCTCGGGGCAGGCTCGGCGAATCCTCCTCAGGGTACCGGGCTCGGGGCAGGCTCGGCCAGTCCTCCTCAGGGTACCGGGCTCGGGGCAGGCTCGGTTCAGCAGGAGCTCGGGCACCAGCATCTGTCCTCTCCAGCGGCCAGGCCGTAACTGAGTGTTGGGGCCGTGACTTTATACTTCCTGTCCCGCCCCTTGACTTACGGGGGGCGGGGACAGGCGGCGGTGACTCCGCCCACTTTGGCGGCTGTGCTGGCTCGGCCCCCTCAGGTGCAGCTGGGAGCCAGGCCGTCTCACTACACTGCCCTAATTGCAGAGATTTTGTATGTGAGGGTCTCACCCAGACTGGTGCGCAATATTCAGACGTTGAATATATCAGTGGTAGGTTCACTGTCGGAAGTGTGTATGCGCACTCGCACCCAGGGCCGCCCAGAGGATTCCGGGGGCCCGGGCTCTTCGGCGGCAGGGGGCCCTTCCGTTCCTGGACCCGCCGCCGAAGTGTCCCGAAGACCCGCGGCGGGGCCCCCCCAGCCGCCGAATTACCGCCGAAGCGGGACCCGACGCCGAAATGCAGCCCGGTCTTCGGCGGTAATTCGGCGGAGGGGGGCCCCCGCCGCGGGTGTTTGGGGCACTTCGGCGGCGGGTCCCGGAACGGAAGGGCCCCCCGCCGCCGAATTACCGCCGAAGACCGGGCTGCACTTCGGCGGTGGGTACTGCTCTGTCTTTGGCAGTAATTCGCCAGCGGGGGGTCCATCCGCCCCGGAGCGGAAGGACCCCCCCCGCCGGCAAAGACCGGGAGCGGCAGAAGCTCCTGCGCCCGGCCGCACAAGAGTTTGCCGGGCACTCCGGAGCGAGTGAGGGACCCCGCTCCAGGGGCCCCGAAAAACTCTGGTGGGGGCCCCCGTGGGGCTCGGGGCCTGGGGCAAATTGCCCCTCTTGCCCCCCCCCCCCCGGGCGACCCTGCTGGCACCCCATGTTGTGCCCACAAGTCTTCAGACAAGACTAGTCTTCGCTTTTATTTTTTCACGTCTTTTCCAGATTAGCTTTAAAAGTCAAGCTTCAATCTAAGGTCACACCCAACTACGTCAGATAGGGCTCACTGTGGACCGATTGACCACAAAGTTCCTTGCTGTCTTTGTTTAGATGAAGGGCTATTACCAAGGTTTTGGAGGCATTAGAGTGGCGCTTCCAGTACTTGAGGTTGATGGAAAGGGTATCATGGTGATAAGATCTTTGCATTGTACCGCAAGAGCAATGTCATCAGTATAAATTAAGTTATACAAAATTGTGTCCGGTAAGTCACTAATGTAGATGTTGAATAGTGAAGGAGCCAGCATGGGTGTGTGCTTTACTGATCTCCCCATTGGAAAAGGATGCAGCATCTACAGTTGCTCAACATTAGGACCAGGAGTTGCATAGTGCTACAGCATTTGATAAACCTTAATGCCTTGAGCAATAACCCATATATCCATACCAAGGTGGCAGATAAATCTATCAACATGGTTCTAGGTTTTAGATTTCACTGGAAGCCAGCCTCAGTGTGACCGGCAATGGTGAGAAACTGCGTACAGCATCTTCATCCTGGTCTAAAACCAGCCTCATCCTTTGGCAGGATGGCCTCAAAGATAGGTGTAAGATAGACCAATAAGAGCCCCTGTTAATTTGCAAATGGTGGACAGGAGTGATATTGGACAAAAGCTGGCAGCAGTATTTGAGGATTTCCCTTGTCTGAGGAGGGCAATGACTAGCACCTTATAGAAGACGTCTTCGCCGTTGAATGTACAGCAGTGAGTAGGTTTGCCAACCATAATTGTCCCCTTGGCTCCAAATTCTTAAGGAGTTTGGGATAAATGCCATGCTTGCCAGCAACTTTTGCACTTTTCCTGGCCATGAAGATCTAGTTTATTTCTTCTCAAGTAAGTGCGGATGACAGCAATGAAGAGGCAGGACGTTGTCAGTCATTTATAAAGAGTTCTTTTGGAACCTACTGTCTAGTCAGCTTGTCCGTTTTGGTCTTCAAATTACATAGATGGGGTGAGGCAGCAGCACTAGCCAACCTTTTTGGTTGATGGTGTTTTAATGGCTTAGCAACTCCAAGCTTACGGAGGAGTGCCCAGGTTTTACAATTGGAATTAGTGAAGTCAAGACCTTCCACTGTCTTGTTTCATTTCTTCAGGTGGGCAGAATTCAATGACTATTAGTGCTTTTGTTGTGTCCAGATCACTACTTGAGGAGTGCTTCTATCTGTGGCTAGACCTTGTGATAGCTGTGGGGAATGTGTTTCGTGGCACCTTTGATAAGAAAATGAACGAAGGGGTCATAGTTTTCAGGGATCGACTGGATACGATGTATCCAGTCTTCAACTTCTTGTAGTATATGCAATCCAGTTCACTTTGCAGAAATTCCAGTGTGATTTTGGTGTTGATTCCTAGTCTGCAGCATGAGTTTATTGTAAACCATCTATTTTCACCCCCTTGAGAGCTCTTCAGTGACACACCTTCCACTTTAAGTTGGTACACACCTAGAGCTGGTCCTGTGGCTCTTTGATGCTGTCCTGAGTCTCCTTATAAGGACTCTTAACACATTTCATGTGGCTAATCATATCGGGGATCAACAGATTAATGTCTGGTGGAAGCCTTAAAATCATAGAATCATAGAATCTCAGGGTTGGAAGGGACCTCAGGAGGTCATTTAGTCCAACCCCCTGCTCAAAGCAGGACCAAACCCAGCTAAATCATCCCAGCCAGGGCTTTGTCAAGCCTGACCTTAAAAACCTCTAAGGAAGGAGATTCCACCACATCCCTAGGTAACCCATTCCAGTTCTTCACAACCCTACTAGTGAAAAAGTTTTTCCTAATATCCAGCCTAAACCTCCCCCTCTGCAACTTGAGACCATTACTCCTTGTTCTGTCATCTTCTACCACTGAGAACAGTCTAGATCCAGCCTCTTTGGAACCCCCTTTCAGGTAGTTGAAAGCAGCTATCAAATCCCCCTCATTCTTTTCTTCTGCAGACTAAACAATCCCAGTTCCCTCAGCCTCTCCTCATAAGTCATGTGCTCCAGCCCCCTAATCATTTTTGTTGCACTCCGCTGGACTCTCTCCAATTTATCCACATCCTTCTTGTAGTGTGGAGCCCAAAACTGGACACAGTACTCCAAATGAGGCCTCACCAGTGCTGAGTAGAGGGGAATGATCATATCTCTCGATCTGCTGGAAATGCCCCTACTTATACAACCCAAAATGCCATTAGCCTTCTTGGCAACAAGGGCACACTGTTGACTCATATTCAGCTTTTCGTCCACCGTAACCCCTAGGTCCTTTTCTGCAGAACTGCTGCCCAGCCATTCGGTCCCTAGTCTGTAGCAGTGCATGGGATTCTTCCGTCCTAAGTGCAGGACTCTGCACTTGTCCTTGTTGAACCTCATCATATTTCTTTTGGCCCAATCCTCTAATTTGTCTAGGTCCCTCTGTATCCTATCCCTACCCTCCAGCGTATCAACCACTCCTCCCAGTTTAGTGTCATCTGCAAACTTGCTAAGGGTGCAGTCCACACCATCCTCCAGATCATTAATGAAAATATTGAATAAAACCAGCCCCAGCACCGACCCTTGGGGCACTCCACTTGATACCGGCTGCCAACTAGACCTGGACCCATTGATCACTACCCGTTGAGCCCGACCATCTAGCCAGTTTTCTATCCACCTTACCGTCCATTCATCCAGCCCATACTTCTTTAACTGTGGGAAACTGTATCAAAAGCTTTGCTAAAGTCCAGAAATAGCACATCCACTGCTTTCCCCTCATCCACAGAGCAGGTTAGCTCATCATAGAAGGCAATTAGATTAGTCAGGCATGACTTGCCCTTGGTGAATCCATGCTGACCCTGATCACATTCCCCTCCTTTAAGTTGTTCAGGATTGACTCCTTGAGGACCTCTTCCACGATTTTTCCAGGGACTGAGGTGAGACTGACTGGCCTGTAGTTCCCTGGATCTGCCTTCTTCCCTTTTTTAAAGATGGGCACTACATTAGCCTTTTTCCAGTCATCCAGGACCTCCCCCGATCGCCATGATTTTTCAAAGATAATGGCCAATGGCTCTGCAATCTCATCGCCCAACTCCTTTAGAACCCTCGGATGCAGCGCATCCGGCCCCATGGACTTGTGCTCGTCCAGCTTTTCTAAATAGTCCTGAATCACTTCTTGCACTTCTTTCTCCACAGAGAGCTGGTCACCTCCTCCCCATACCGTGCTGCAGAGTGCAGCTGTCTGGGAGCTGACCTTGTCTGTGAAGACAGAGGCAAAAAAAGCATTGAGTACACTAGCTTTCTCCACATCCTCTGTCACTAGGTTCCCTCCCTCATTCAGCAAGGGACCCACACTTTCCTTGACTTTCTTCTTGTTGCTAACATACCTGAAGAAACCCTTCTTGTTACTCCTAACATCTCCGGCTAGCTGCAACTCCAAGTGTGATTTGGCCTTCCTAATTTCACTCCTGCATGCCTGAGCATTACTTTTATACTCCTCCCTGGTTATTTGTCCAACTTTCCACTTCTTATAAGCTGTTTTTTTGTGTTTAAGACGAGCAAGGTTTTCACTGTTAAGCCAAGCTGGTCGCCTGCCATATTTACTTTTCTTCCTACACATCGGGATGGTTTGTTCCTGCAACCTCAATAAGTTTTCTTTAAAATACAGCCAGCTTTCCTCTACTCCTTTCCCCGTCATGTTATTCTCCCAGGGGACCTTGCCCATCAGTTCCCTGAGGGAGTCGAAATCTGCTTTTCTGAAGTCCAGGGTCTCTGTTCTACTGCTCTCCTTTCTTCCTTGTATCAGGATCCTGAACTCGACCATCTCATGGTCACTGCCTCCCAGGTTCCTATCCCCTACTGCTTCCTCTACTATTTCTTCCCTGTTTGTGAGCAGCAGGTCAAGAAGAGCTTTTCCCCTAGTTGGTTCCTCCAGCACTTGCACCAGGAAATTGTCCCCTACACTTTCCAGAAACTTCCTGGATTGTCTGTGCACCTCTGTATTGCTCTCCCAGCAGATATCGGGGTGATTGAAGTCACCCATGAGAACCAGGGCCTGTGATCTAGCAACTTCTGTTAGTTGCTGGAAGAAAGCCTCGTCCACCTCATCCCCTGGTCTGGTGGTCTGTAGCAGACTCCCACCACGACATTACCCTTGCTGTTTATACTTCTAAATTTAATCCAGAGACTCTCAGGTTTTTCTGCAGTTTCATACTGGAGCTCTGAGCAGTCATACTGCTCTCTTACATACAGCGCAACACCCCCACCTTTTCTGCCCTGCCTATCCTTCCTGAACAGTTTATATCCATCCATGACAGTACTCCAATCATGTGAGTTACCCCACCAAGTCTCTGTTATTCCAATTACATCATAATTCCTTGACTGTGCCAGGACTTCTAGTTCTCCCTGCTTGTTCCCCAGGCTTCTTGCATTTGTGTATAGGCACTTAAGATAACTCGCTGATTGTCCCACTTTCTCGGTCTGAGACTGGAGTCCTCCCCTCTTGCAGTCTCCTGCTTGTGCTTCCTCCCGGAATCCCACTTCCCCACTTACCTCGTGGCTTTGGTCTCCTTCCCCCGGTGAACCTAGTTTAAAGCCCTCCTCACTAGGTTAGCCAGCCTGCTTGCAAAGATGCTCTTCCCTCTCTTCGTGAGGTGGAGCCCGTCTCTGCCTAGCAATCCTTCTTCTTGGAAGACCATCCCATGGTCAAAGAATCCAAACCCTTCTCGCCGACACCATCTGCGTAGCCATTCGTTGATTTCCACGATTCGACGGTCTCTACCCTGGCCTTTTCCTGCCACAGGGAGAATAGACGAGAACACCACTTGCACCTCAAACTCCTTTATCCTTCTTCCCAGAGCCACGTAGTCTGCAGTGATACGCTCAAGGTCATTCTTGGCAGTATCATTGGTGCCCACGTGGAGAAGCAGGAAGGGGTAGCGATCCGAGGGCTTGATGAGTCTCGGCAATCTCTCCCTCACATCATGAATCCTAGCCCCTGGCAAGCAGCACACCTCTCGGTTTTCCCGGTCAGGGCGGCAGATAGCTGACTCAGTCCCCCTGAGGAGAGAGTCCCCGACCACCACCACCACCCTCCTCCTCCTCCTCTTGGGAGTGGTGGTCGTGGAACCCCATCCCTAGGACGGTGCAGCTCATGCCTTCCAATCAGTGGAGTCTCCTTCTGCTCTGTTCCCTCAGGTGTATCATCCACTCCACTCTCTGCACTAGTACCTGCGGAGAGAACATGAAAACGGTTGCTCACCTGCATCTGTGTTACTGGTACATGGATGTTTCTGGTACTCTTTCCCCTTCTGGAAGTCACATGCCACCAATTATCCTCGCTGGCCTTCTGTCCCCGCTGCGTAGCCTGCTCTGAATCTTCAGAACATTGTGCCCGCTGAAGCTGATCCTGATGTCTCTCCAGGAAATCCTCATTTTCTTTTAGGAAACGCAGGGTTGTTATTCATTTCTCCAGACCTTGAATCTTCTCTTCCAAGCTGGAGATCAGCTTGCACTTTGTACAGACAAAGTCGCTTCTATCCTGTGGAAGGAAGACAAATATGGCGCATCCTGTGCAGGTCACAACGGCAGAATGCTCAGCATCCATGGTCTCGTCCTTCTAAGAGCTCTCTCCAGGCGAACTCCCAGGCAAACTCCTTCTGTTTGCCTCTCTGCTGGTTCGCAGCTGACTGCGTTTTTATAACAGTCAGGCCCAGCTGGAACAAAGCACTCCCAAATCAAACTGGTCAAACAAGCAATCAAACAATCAAGCACACAGTCAAACTGCCAAACTGCCCCCCCAACAGACACTCAGATGACCCTTGTGCTAATCAAGAACACAACAGGAGCAGCATATGACGGATGTTGTCTTGTCCCACAGGTAGACAGAATGATTGATCAGAATCAGATCCACAGTAAAAATGCACCATCAGATGGCCAATCCTGAGCCTTATTCTCCCGTCTGGCCTGCTGTTTGCTCAGTCCATAGTCCCTCCCCTTGTACCCTGCAGACTAGCGCAGCTGGCACAGCTGAGGTGTACACTGCATGCCCAGACAGTACAGGAGCCCGAGGTGTTCTGTACCCTCCCATTCACACAAACATTAGCAATCTTTTCTGTTATGAAAGACTAGAAGTGCTGTCCCTTGATTTGCGGCATCACAACAGGCTGTGTCATTTCCCCCTATGTCTCCAAATATGGAAGACTCTTTGGACCACAGATTCAAATCGGAGCCAGGCTGAAGTAAAATAGTGAAATGATGGAGTCCTGTAAAGTTTACCGAGTGAGGATGAAGTGAATCAGGACAGAACCTTGTGTCACTTGGTTTAGCCGGGGTGCTGTGTACAGAGAAATTCCCATATTAAAGTGGGACAAACCTCCTGTGTACAATAGCAACAGGGAATGGGCTCCATAATCAAGGGTCCTCTTTACCAAACACTCTGCTTCTCTTTCTCCCCAGATCATGGCCAGGATAGACCAAGTGACTCCCAGTCAGTGAAGTATATATATTGTCAGTCAGTGAAGTATATATACTGTGTTCCAGCTCTCCAGACCTTGCAGCTAAGTAAAATAACTTGTGACACTTCAGAGGAAGTCAAGGAAGGTTTTTAGACTGGGATTGATGTGTTGGGCACTTGCAGTGAGCCAAATTCTAGTAATAAGATGATTGAGAAATTCAGGAAATAATTGCAGCAAGCCAGCTTTGGAAAACAGCAATTTATAAATCCCCCTCATATTCAACAGCCTCAGCCTGGAGACCGTCCCTCCTAGGTGATAAAATGATGCTTCAGGAATAGATCAAAGATTCATCTTTATATTCATCATTGACAGCACCTACTGCTGCTAGTGGAGGGACTGGATAATGATTTGCCAAATGAAAGGTCCCCCAACAACAGCTGAGAGTCAATCAAATCTCTCCTTCTGCCAATGGCTCTATTTCAGTGGTTCTCAAACTTTTGTACTGGTGACTCCTTTTGCACAGCAAGTCTCTGAGTGTGACCCCCTTATAAATTAAAAACACTTTAAAATATTTAACACTATTATAAATGCTGGAGGGGAAGCGGGATTTGGGATGGAAGCTGACAGCTTGCGACCCCCACGTAATAAACTTGTGACTCCCCCTGATGGGTCACAACCCTGGGTTTGAGAACCCCTGTTCTATTTTATGACATCAAGCGACAGCTAGTGCACAAGGTTTTGGAAGTCAACTGTCAAAACTGGAATTGTATTTAGTGTAACTGGATGGAAGGGACCAGACCCCAGTTTGACTGAGCTCATGGCTGTGTGGGATCAGACTGCCCATCTCTGACCAGGTTCCTGTTGTTTGCAGAGTTGTTGTAGCCATGTTGGTCCCAGGATGTTAGAGACTCAAGTGTGCAGCAGCATTTTTTGTATCTGTGCAGTGTGGTCTCATGATTAGAGCATTGGCTGGAAACCCAGGGGAACTGAGTTCTAGCCCTGACTTTGTCACTGCATCACAATCTGACCTTGGGCAAGTCTTTGTACCTCAGTTTCTCTATTTGTAAACAACAGGACATTAATACAGAGCCCTGGTAAAGTGCTCTCTCTGTGATGAGAACATGCCCCATGGTACCTGCAGGCTCCTTCGCTGTGTGTTTGGACCTGCAGCCATGGGTCTATAGATACCTCCATATTCAGAACTCCACAGAAATACCTGGTTATGTCAGCCTCTGGCTAGATGGGTAGAACAAACTTCGATTGAATGGTTGCTGCAAAGCCAGAAAATCAAGAAATAAAATTGAGTTCTTCAAAGGATGTCAGCCTTTGAAGCACGGAAGCAAGTGCTAAGATCAATGCAGCACCTGCTCCCCCTTTCCAACAGAATGGGCCAGCGAGGCAAGCAGGGCTGATACAGGAAAGAGGGACATTTTGATACACTTTGACATGTTCCAGGCAGGTAATGTATTACACTCTTTGGCCTGGGCCATGCCTAGAATTTAGGTGACCTAGTGACGTCACTCAGGGCTCTGAAGAATTTCGCATCCTGTGCAAGACTGTTAGGTGGACTTAGCCCCCAGTGTAGACGTGCCGACTGCCTCTTGGAGAGGTGGATTAACTACATTGATGGAAAAACTCCTTCTGTTGATGTAGCAAGTGCCTACACTGTGGTGTCATAGCTGTGCCACTAGCAGCTGTATTATAGCCACACCTTCAGTTAGACCAGGAGATACCGATGGCACAGCCTATGATTCTGTGACCTATTTTAAGAAAGAGGGGAAAAAAACAGTGGGGGAGGTATAGCTCAGTGGTTTGCATATTGGCTTGCTAAACCCAGGGTTGTGAGTTCAATCCTTGAGGGGGCCATTTAGGGATTGGGGCAAAAATCTGTCTGGGGATTGGTCCTGCTTTGAGCAGGGGGTTGGACTAAATGACATCCTGAACAGAGAATTTGGTTGCTTTGCTGTTTAGCATTCCCAAGTTCCCTGCATTTGCTCCTTTAGGGACAAGTTGGCGGAGTTTCTCTCTAGGGCTCAGTGGAGCTGCTTCTTGATGCTTCCATATGCAAAACTTAAAACACATTTTTGTTTAATTGCATCTAAACTCTGGTGTAATTTTCTGCTGTTTGATTTGATTATATTTAATTTTGCTTTGTGTAATTTGATCTCACTCTTTGATTGTGTTGTTGTGAAGTACCATGTGAGACACACAAATATTGCCATACACTCATGGAGAAAAAAATGTAATTGCAAGAACCCAGAAATCCCTGCAGGCACTGGATATTTCAGTCCTAAGCAGATCTCTGCCAAGTTTACCCCATTTAAAGAACAAATATAATTAACCCATGCAAGAATTCATGGTGCAGTATGTTAGCAGAACCTTTTACTGCAAGTATGGAAAGTGTGTGTGTTGGGAGAGAGGTGCAGTGAAATTAGCTCAACTGTTTCACAGGTCTTCTGTCCACCTCTGCCGTCTGCATCGTTCCTCCTAAATTACATGACTCCTTCCCCTTTCTCCCAGCACCAGCACCATCCTCCCAACAGAATCTGGGCTTCCTGATCCCCTCTCCCTCAACAGGCCCTAAAACATCCTTGATATTCAACAGCTCCCACCTTTTTTCTGCAAAAGGTTGGAGTGGACGGAATAATTTTTAACAAAGAATTTATTTGCTGCATTTCACCTCTTGCCTGTACACCATCTGTCCATGAGCAGAGTGAGAAAGCATTTGTTCTAAATTGACTCCATAATTACTTTGAACAATTCTTGGTCTGTGGCATGTTTGTGATGTGGCATTCAGAATGCAAGCTATTTTGATTGCATCTGCAGGTCAAATCATCTGTTGCTGTTTCCCGATTGGATCAATGTGACTCTTCAGGTACATCTGGAAGTGTGATTTCCAGGTTGGGTAGACGTACGTGTGCTGGCTTTGATGGAGCTAGCACACTAACAATAGCAGGGTAGCTGCAGCAATGCAGGCAGCAGGTTGGACTAGCCACCTGCATGCAGTCCTGCCCAGGAACCTAGGTTTGTACGCAGGCCACAAGCCCCTCCCGCCACCTGTGCAACTACACTTCTATTTTTAGCATGTTAGCTTCATCAGTCACACTCCAAGCTAAGGGAGATGAGCTTCTTCTCCAGCGACAGGAACAGAACTGTCCCAACTTGCATTCTCTTAGAAAGCAAAGATGGTGGCCGTGTGACGCATCCTGCCTCTTTGCTCCCCCCCAACCCCCGCCTGCTGGCCACTCACCACTCCCGTATGCCTCTTCGCCCCTCCCCGATCCTGCCCACCCACCGCCCATGTCTCTTTGCCCCTCTCCCAGCCCTCCAGCTGCCTGCCTGCCCACTCACCATTTGTGCATGCCTCTTCACAGCCTCCCCCAAGGCCTCCATGCAGATGGAGCAGGGATGAGAAGAGGTGGAGGGAGGGCAGAGCCTCAGGGGGAAGAGGTTTAGCTGCACACTCCAAAGGCAGTGGGCTGGCTGTTTGGAGAGGCTTAGCCTCCCTTGGCCTCTTATACCCACTGCCCATGATTCCCCTCAATTCAGGACTGTGGGTAACTTGGTTCCTACTGTTAATATAGTCCAGTGATACCTAGTGGCTAGTGCAGTGGATCTCCTCTCACACATTGCACAGTGAGACTTTGAGACAGAAGCCACTGGGCTGAGTATGGCAAGTTACACTGCTCTACAGCCAAAATGCTTCTGAAATAAATGTAGTCCAACTTTACTAATTCTGGGTCACTGAGAATGAAAATGATGCTTAAAATTGTTAATTGGCTCTAGTTTTCAAGTTATGCTATTGGGTCAGTATATATGACCCTTGACTTGGGAATAGCGGAGGATAAGTGAGTTATAAAGGGAAGGGATCTCAATTTAAACCAGAAATGACTAAAATACATCTTTGACTGAATCTATGAATAAATCTATGACTGGGTTTGGACAGTACTTGCTTTTTGGCAAAACAATGAATGATGCAATCTGAAGCTGGTATTGCGTCATACATGATATGAATTGCATCATGTTATTCCTAGAAGTCATGGATGATGCAATCATAAGGAAGCTTACATCACTCTGCTGAAAAAATTGCCCTATATCAGCTCTAGAAATCATACAGTGTCGTGCTCTCTTATTTGTCAGTGTTTGATTTTGCAAAGGGACACATTTCTGTTTAGCCAAAGTGAGCAGAGATGCCTCGTACTTGTGTGAACAGTGCAGATAACTTCTGCTATGTTTGTGGTGAAGTGACTTTTGCATCACAAAAGCGCAGTATAACCACTATGGTTAAGAAAGCCTATCACCTTTATTTTGGCTGCAAAATTGGAGATCAGGACAAGAGGTGGGCCCCACACATATGCTGCAATACTTGTGCAACAAATCTTCGCCAGTGGTTGAACAGGAAAAGGAAATCTATGCCTTTTGCAGTGCCAATGATTTGGAGAGAGCCAACAGATCATACCAGCAATCATTACTTCTGCATGGTGCCTCCAGTTGGGAAAGGTGTGTCAAAGAAGAAAAAGTGGACTGTGCATTATCCAAACATTCCATCAGCTATACGCCCAGTACCCCATGGAGAAGGACTGCCGGTTCCTGATGCACCAGAATCATTCTCACTTGAGTCAGACGAGAAAGAGGAAGAGGATGAAACTTCTGGTCCTGAACCATCAATGTCACAGGACCCACATTTTCTCCCATCCTTCTCCTCTGAACCACACCTTATAACACAAGGTGAACTGAATGACCTTGTCAGGGATTTGGAACTACCCAAGAGTAAGACAGAGCTGTTGGGCTCCAGACTACAGCAGTGGAATCTCCTGGCAGGTGATGTTAGGGTTTCCATGTTCCGTGACCGTCAAAAGGATCATGTCCCGTTCTTCTTCATGGAAGGTGATCTTGTAGCCTGCAACAACATCGATGGTGTGATGGCAGCCCTCAACATCGTTCACGATCCAGATGAGTGGAGACTGTTCATTGATTCATCGAAGACGAGTCTTAAAGCTGTTTTACTGCATAATGGCAATGTTTTGCCATCAATTCCAGTTGGTCATGCAGTCCATATGAAGGAAACCTATGACAACGTGAAACAACTTTTGAGGTGCATAAACTATGACCAACATCAGTGGCAGCTTTGTGGCGATTTTTAGGTTCTTGCTCTCTTGCTTGGTCTGCAGACTGGATACACAAAGTACTGCTGTTTTCTCTGCAAATGGGATAGTCGTGCAAGAGATTCCGACTACATCAAGAAAGATTGGCCACTCCGACAGTCACTGGAGTCTGGGAGGAAAAGTGTTCAGCATCCACCACTTGTTGAATCAAGGAAGATTTAATTACCACCCTTACACATCAAACTGGGTCTGATGAAGAACTTTGTCAAGGCCTTTGACAAAACACAAGCAGCTTTCAAGTACCTCCATGGAAAATTTCCAAGGTTAAGTGAAGCTAAGATAAAGGAAGGTGTCTTTGTTGGTCCTCAGATTCGTGAACTTCTTCGAGATGATGCATTTGACCATGCACTGCGTGGAAAGGAAAAGACGGCATGGAAAGCCTTCCAGTTAGTGGCAATAAATTTTCTCGGAAACAACAAGGCAAACAACTACAGATTGTTGGTGGAAAAACTCCTCAAGGCATACAAAAGCCTCGGTTGAGACATGTCACTAAAGATAAATTTTTTTGCACTCTCATCTAGATTTTTTTCCACCGAACTGCGGAGCAGTGAGCGATGAGCACGGCGAGCGATTTCACCAGGACATTGCAACAATGGAGAAATGCTATCAGGGCAAATGGAGCCCATCAATGCTTGCGGACTATTGCTGGACAGTGACAAGAGATGCTCCATTTAATGAATACAAGAGACAAGCCAAGAAGCGCCGACTAGACACTGAATAGGACTAAACTATGTACATAATAGTTTTTTGCCTTTTGTTTCATAATACATTTTATTTATATAACCCTTTTGCTGATTTTTAAAGTGTTACATAAACAGGACAGGTGAAATATTATCATGTAAAGCAACCATAAACACATGAAAAGACCTAGGTTTACAATTTATGATTAAAACTCTACTATCTACACAATATACATAGACATAAAATGTAAAAACTTAAATAACTTAAAAACAATAGCCAATCAGTTAATTTAATTGTCATATTTGAATTCAGCACATCAAAGTACATAAAAATAGCACATTTTATCTCTGAAGCAGACAAATTCTAAAAAATTGTAGACCAGTGTTATTGGTGACAGGGATATTTGGTCCCCAAACCTTCTGCAAGGTTTTACCCATGGACTGAGTTTTCAGTCCATCTTGACTGACCAATACGCACTCCTTTCCCCTCATTCTTTTTCATGCAGTTATGACAATGCACAAAGAAGGATGATCAGGACGGACAATCTATCTGTGATGAGTATCTCCCTGAAGAACAGGTATAACATGAATGCCTTTCATGATATTAAGGTCCTAGGTCAATATCGTAATTGCATATCCAAGGTGACTTTACATTCTCATAACACATCACAGCCTTCGGCTGCAAGATGGAGTTGGCACCTCACAGTTATTTGGAGTCCCCAGAATATATCTATTGTTGCAACATCCCTTTCATTTGCATGGTGAGTAACATCCATTTTTTTCCTATTTTGCAGATCTGGTGTGTGGAGACAGAACGGCCTTCAGCAAACCCTGGAGTGAAGGTTGCAATGGAGCTTGAGGGGATGCGGGGAAAAGAATATATTTTGCTTTCCTCTATTTTTATGCATGTTTCCTCTGCAAACAGATTTTCTTCCATGCAAAGGAGCAGATGGGAGGACTCTCAGCCCAGGGCAGAGCTGTCTGCAGGTACTCCAAAGCAACAGCATGAATCAACGTCTGCTCCACAGCATAAGCTGCTTTCTCTGCTCTTCCTGGGATTGGGGAAACAGATTTGGGGACAGCAGCTGACTGTTGCAGCTCCTGGCTGCTCATTTGCCCAGTCCCCTAGTTCACCCACACCCCGGCTTTGTAAAAGCCACAGGGGGGTGTTTTCAAAACAAATGGACAAACAGAAGCAGGGGGGTTGCTCCTACATCAGTATTTTTACAGCTTTCCCAGGAGGCTTCCCACACACCTCGTCTGATAAACAGCACATTGGCTGGCAGTTTTCTGGAGGTAGCTGAATTATCACAAGGTTTGCTGCTTCATCTGAAATGGATTAATTGTGAGGGTGGCCCAGGAAGGGGTGGGTGTTATCAGTGACATGCAGCTACCTCCACTACACTGATCTATTCACTCTTCGGATTTATAAAAGGAGTTAATCAAAGGCCGCTGTGTACACATGGCGCAGCAACACACATATTAACTGCAAACCAGCACCGTGCCAGTGTCTGGAATAAGCCTCCTTCGAGCACAAACACAGCCCCTCACCTACAGCATCTTGCACTGCCCTTGGAAAGCCAAGGAACAGAGGTTTGGCAGAGCAGCAGGGAAGTGAATTCCAGCGCCAAGAGCTCTCTGCTGAGAGTGCCCAGGCCACAGCCCCCTGACACCTCTGGGCAAATTCAGCAGAAGAACCCCACTTGATTTCATAGAAAAGCAGCCACTCCAAGGCCAAGTAGGGCTTCACAGATGAAGGTGAAAACATGGATCCAAATGCCACGTAGCCTGCAGTTGTATACGCATAAATTCCAAGATGGGAAGAGACCACGATGATAAACTTCCTCCAAATAATTCCTAAAGTAGATCTTTTAGAAAAACATTGTCTTGATTTAAAAATGGTAGATTCTCTATCACAGACAATGAGTCTTGGTAAGTTATTCCAATGGTTAATTACCCTCATTGTTAAAAATGTATGCCTTATTTCCTGTCTGAATTTGTCTAGCTTTACTTTCTACCCATTGGATCATGTTATATCTTTCTTTGCTAGATTGTTGAGCCCATTATGAAATATTTGTTCCCCAGGTGGATACATAAAGACTGTAATCATGTAATCCCTTTACTTTCTCCTTGTTAGGCTAAATAGATTAAGCTCTTTTTTTTAATTATGCAATCTGGTCAAGCCAAACCACAGCGTTCTTATCAACGATGTTCAAGGCACAAAGACCGCCAGGAAGCTGAGTCATTTTGCAGTCCTCAAAGTGTGGCATGTTTTGTTGACATAGTGCACTGTCTTTAAAACACCACCAAAATTCCGCTGCAGCACAAATTCCATGTCCAATACAAAACTGGTTCAGAGCGTAGCAAAGGCTCATGATGAAACTGTGTGATATGCCACATCTACCATTAATTAAAGACGTTTAATCCATCACATAGTCATCTACCCTCATGGTCCCCATTGTGGATTGAGCTCTGAGTCTGACTATTAGGCAGGTTTTCTAATCCTTTAAATATTCTTGTGGCTCCTTTCTGACTCCTCTCCAATTTATCAACATCCTTTCTGAATTGTGGGCCCCAGAATTGGACACAGTATTTCAGCAGTGGTTGCACCAGTGCCAAATACAGAAGTAGAGTAAACTTCTGTACTCCTCTTTGAGATTCCCTGTTCATATATCCCAGGCCGGAGCGTCAAACTGGAGCTCATTTTTCAGCTAATTATCCACCACGGCCCCCAAACTTGCATTCCAGGCAGGGGTGGCTCCAGACCCCAGCACGCCAAGCGCGTGCCTGGGGTGGCATGCTGTGGGGGGGGGGCGCTCTGACAGTCGCTGGGAGGGCGGCAGGTGGCTCTGGTGGACCTCCCTCAGGCGTGCCTCCGGAGGGTCCACTGGTTCCGTGTGGCTTCGATGGAGCCACGGGACCAGCGGACCCTCCGCAGGCACGCCTGTGGGAGGTCCACCGGAGCCGTGGGACCGAAGACCGGCAGAGCGCCTCCCGCGGCATGCCGCCCTGCTTGGGGCGGCGAAATGTCTAGAGCTGCCCCTGATTCCAGGGCAGGGTCCTCCACCCTGTATCAGTGACCCGTCCTCTTCTTTATTTACCACAGCCCCAATGTTTGTGCCATCTGCAAACTTTATCTCTGGGCCGCTTGCACCACCCAGTAGGCAAACAGCCGCCTTCTGCACTGGCTGGAGCTTCTGGATGCTCTTTGTGTGTAGTCCAAATGGAACATAGCCTAGCAATGCACGCTGGAAGTCACAAAGGTAACTGGCAAGTTCCTTGCATCTACTTGCCAACCATTGATGAGAAAGATACTCCTGGCTAGAGCAGCCATCTGCAATTCCACTTGCCAAATGATATTTAAAGACTCTAAAAATACATTCAATACTTTCCTAACTTTCCTTTCCATGTCAGCAATGGCCGCAGCTGCCACAGGGTTGTTATACAATGGGAGGGAATGCGCGTGACTGTGAATGAGAGAAGTGTTCACAGCATAGTCTCTGCATTAGATTGTGGCCCACACGATGAAAACATTCAAGGATCCCTGCTCTAGATGCTTATCTCTGCCAGCCAGCATCAGCTTGTCCAGACTGAGCCTCTGCCAACTTGTTTTCATTCATGCACCAGTACTGCCCAGACACTAAGAAAGCCAAGCAACCCAAATATGGATACAAGACAAGAGGCAGCATAGTCCAGTGGGTATTGCACAGGGTTAGGACTCAGGAGAGCTGGGTTGTCTGCCTTGGGTCATCTGTATGACGCTGGGCAAGTTGCTTCTCTTTTCTGTGCCTCTACTGGTACCATGGTATTGGTCAATCCAGTCTGGCTCCAAATGTTCTTGTCCAAAAGGACAGATGAAGCACTTCTCCCCATGAAAATTTACCAGCTCTCTTGCTAAGCTGGGCAGCCTGCACTCAGCAGTTTGTCTGTTATGTGGAGCAATTCAACTAGTCAAGTCTTCATGGGGCACACCAAAGAGATAGATGCTCCAGGGAGGCGTTAATAGTCAGCCGGTGAGAGAGACATCCCAAGTGAGACACTGTACTCTCTAAGGATGATTGACAGGTCTGCCCCTCTGTTAACCATCCATGATCAGGGAAGAATACGTGTTCCTTTAACTCTGTGTCATTAAGAGTAATCAGTTCTCTGGGATGGCATCCAATAATGCAGCTGCTTTGGCAAAGCATGTCCCTTATATGTGTGATATACTGAAATCTCCACCAGATCATGCATGAGGGAACACAATAGGAAGCGTATGAAAGGCTTCCAGATATTATGGTACATGGTACTGCTTTGCACTTCTACAGACTCCTTCACTTCAGGACTGAGATCAGTCATTATTATTAGCACTGGCTATATCTCCAGAGTGGGCCTCTCCTGAGCATCCCCTCATATTTTCATCCTTTGTGTGAGGCTCTATTATCTCCCTGTTAGAGGAAGGGGCACTGGAGCAGAGCGGTGGAATGACTGGCCCAAGGTCACACAGCAAGAAGGTGGCAGAGCCAGAAATAGGACCCAGGATGCTTGACTCCTGCTGTGATAGCTTTGTAACATCCTCCCCTGGGAGCTGTGCAAGACAGAAGAGCATTCTTAGGCCTGCAGCCTCACGGCTGGTGGCACTAGTCTGGTAGTACCATGTGCTGGGTACCAGGCCCGCCATGATATTGGGGTCTGAAGTACATCGGCTACATGAAGCCGTTAGCTCTAAGATAGGTGGGGTGGGGAGAGGAGCCGTTAGCTCTAAGATAGGGCAGTTAGGTGTCATGTCCCACTGAAGACAAGACAGATAGCGCTTGTGTGAATGGACCCTGCTACTGCCATCCCAAGGAGGGGCTGGACTATAGCATGAAGGCAGGGTCAGGAGGGGCCCGTATGGAATGTGCCGAGCGCACCAGTTGCCTCCCAGTTGCCTTTATCCAGCTCTGCCTAATACAGAAGTGACCACATCACAGTTAGAAGAAATTACTAGCCTTTGGAGAGATGTCGAGGATTGAGGAACCAGGAGGCCGAGCTTCCCTCTTCCCTGTGGAGGCACCACGAGGTGAGGCACACTGAGCAGGGACCAGAAGGGAATGCTACAGCTTCTGCTGCCCTTATTGTACCCAGGCTCGAGGATGCTAGTCCCTGGGGCTTACAGAAACCTGCTCAGCTAACCCTCCCACCCCCAGCATGCATACAGAGGGCAGGTCAAAGAACCTCCTGTGTGTGTTCTGGGGTGGGGAATCTGTCCATGGGGCTGCATGGTTCTCCCTACCGCACAATACTTTCCTACTCTGCTGCTGTTCTCTGGGCCCTGCTGGAGTTGGCAATGAGGAGGTTTAGGAAGAGATAGAGACCGCTTCCAGCATTCTTTCCTTCTCCCTGCTTCTAGGACCTGGGGTCCCCTACCTGAGAGCTGCTCTGAGGAGAGCCCCCACTTCCATGGAGATAGTATAATCTGACATTGCTCAATCCCAAGTGATTGCCATGATGTATTAAATGCTTTAAGGAGGTGTGATGGGGTGCCCACCCCACACAAGGCCTGAAGGGGTAAATTAGGCCAATGAGCCTATAGGCTGCACCTGGAGGAAAGCCAGGGAGTGCTAAAGCCTAATTTGCTGATGATGTCCAGCTGGGGGAGGCGCTGGGCTGAGTTTATAAAGCCAGGAAGTTGACCACAGAAAGGGGCTGCAGGGGAATACGCTGCAGTCACTCCCTGGGAGTAGGGAGTTTCAGCTGGCACACCCAGCGAAGGGGTGAACTAGAAGCTGTACGAAGGTCACCAGGGAAGGAGCAGCAGGGTCCGAGGGAAAGCAGAGTTGCCAGGTACAGGGTCCCTGGACTGGAACCTGGAGGAGTGAGCAGGCCTGGGTTCCCGTACCCACCACTGGGGAAGTGACACCATCTGGATGGTGCATGAGAAGACTGCCTGAGACCATTGGCATGGAAAGGCTTTGATACCCTTGTTACCAGATTTGCCCGTTACTTTGGGGTATGTTCATTTATTTGGGTTACTCTTCTGGGGAGGGGGTGGTGGGGTGTTCTGTAATTCTATCAATATACTGCTTGTGTCAGTTGTGTTTTCATATGGAGCTCTACTTCTCCCTTCTGCAAATCCCCTCCCAATGGACGTAGGTTCCGTAGGTCTGGGTTTCTCCAATTCCAGAACTGGATGAACACACCCACACCCACACATACATTAACAGAGCAAGTCTGAGTGGACTGGGTCAATCAGCACTGTCAAGCTGACCCCTTATATGTCTTTGGACTCACTGGGCTGGAGGAAACAGCACTTTCAAGCTGCCTCTCCTTATATGCCTCTGGGCTCCATGGACTGAGTCAAGCAGCACTTTCAAGCTGTTACCCTTATGCGTCCCAGATTCGGCACGTCCCTATCCCCACTCTCACACCACAATTGTACTGGCAGTAACCTACTGGATGAGCAAACCCCACAGTATTTTGGGTGCTGCAGGGATCTTTAGCTTAGGTAAAAGAAGCGTTGCTGTATAGTAAATGGGGGAAGCTAAAAACACAAAAGAGTAAAGTTCAGCAAGAGCGAGAGAAGCAACCAACTTAACCATAAAAGTTATTTATTGAATAATAGTGATAACTACACAAGGAGGGCTAAACCAGCACAACATACATTATTAAAGGTTACCTAAGGTAGAAAGGAAAACAGAGAGAGAGAGAGAGAGAGAGATTGAGAAGGGGATCTCACTGCTCCCTGAAGCTTGAACTGGTCGGGATTCCCAGGTGGTGGTAGCTCAGGTTCCTGAGGGCAGGAGACAGGCAGAGTCCCCAGCACTAGAATATGGAGTCCCAGTGGAGCTGATGCATAGTTTGGATCTAAGCATCAGAACACTGACTGGAGAGTAAGCAGGGATTTTTGCAGAAAAAATACAGTGGCTCAAGGGAGAACACTAGATTTGTTTATGGGTAAACTGATGACTCAAGGGTTTTCTTTAGGCTAGACAATAGGAACTGATCACTCTTGGCTATGGGTGATGTTTTCTTCCAGGGAGCTCACAATGCAACTAGGCTGCGTCAATATTTTGGATATCAATCAAGAATTCATTACTAGAATTGGTCTGATAATTGCTGAGCTGGGTGTGTGCAGGTGTAGGTTCATTAGCATCTGGCGCAGAGATTTCCATGATGCAGTACTTCCCTGCTCTTTCTGGTCCCAGAGTTCAGTGCGGTTCTCTGTTCTCCATTCTGCATGCAAACTGAGATATCTCCCTGTCCCATCTTTCATGCAGATGAGGCTAGGGGAATTGTCTCTGTTCTTCATTCTGTATGCTAATAGAGATGTCTTAATCTTGTCACCCTTGTCAGGAGGGGTCTAGGTGTGTCTCCCACCGCCCTTCACTGCTCTCTGCAAGTTTTTTCCTCTAATGGGTTTTGGTTTAAGCAGAGGCTGGTGGGGTGGGGGGTCTTTCATGAGTCAGGCTGGATACTGCACCCTGGTTCCCCAAGAACACAGAGCTGACTGGTATCACCCTGGAAGGGGAAGACTATAGTGACCTGGCTGGAGGGCCAAGCCACAAAAGCAGAGTACTCTGACTCACAGGGAGCGAGAGAGAGAGACGGCAGGGTGTGCAATGAGCAGCAGAAGGGGGCATCAGACCTGAGTGGAGTTAATCACCAGATGTGGCCACAAGGAAGTGCCCCTAGTAGGGAGTAGAGTGCCCCGTGATAGGAGGGAAGGGGTGACAGTGCATTTCACCAGTGGAAAATAAAGCCCCATAAGCATGTTTAAATGGCCGAGTCTCCAGACAGGCCATAGTATTTCACAACAAGAGCAGACACTAATTTATGGGGTTATGAGGCAGTTTGACATTATTGTACAGGCACAGTGCAATCAAATGAGTTCTCCAGGATAATGTTCTCACACTAAATACTTGGAGGATTTATCATGATTGACCACTTAGTGAGAGACTCCACTATCTGAAAGGAATGTGCTCAGCCTGACATGGCTTATGAAATATTCTGTAGGCAAACAGCAATCTGATTAGTGGGGCAGACACCCCATTCTTCGTCCTCAGCTTCCAGACCCTTGGCTGGCCATTCCTAGACCCTTCCCTCTTGGAAGATGTACTCTGGGTGTTTGATGGTCGCTTGTTTCCATGTGAAAAATGAATTTATTCTCACTGACATGTGAGCATCCTCTCTCCCTATTCCACCCTTTCCCTGGTCCCTAAGGGTGTGACTGTGCTGGAGCTAAAGGTGGAGTCTCCAGCTCAGGTAGACTTATCCACAATAACTCTGATTGAGCTAGTGCACTAAGTAGTGGTGTAGCTGCAGCTGCGAGGGCAGTGGGAGGGGCTAGTGACACCGAGTGCATATCTAGGATCTTGCACAGGATTGTACTCATGGCGAGTAGGCCATCCCCCCAGTCATGCCACCATGGCTACATTGCTATTTTTAGCACATTAACTCAATCTGACCTTTCTCTGATCCCCTGCAGCTGGGATCAGCTCAGTGGCAGCCTCTGACAGTCCACAACAGATATTAGGCTATTTTCATATTCTCCGTTAGGCCATGATTTGGGGGTAGTATGGGTCAACTGCAGGGGTAGGCAACCTATGGCATGCGTGCCAAAGGCAGCACGTGAGCTGATTTTCAGTGGCACTCACACTGCCTGGGTCCTGGCCACCGGTCCGAGGGGCTCTGCATTTTAATTTAATTTTAAATGAAGCTTATTAAACATTTTAAAAACCTTATTTACTTTACATAAAACAGTAGTTTAGTTATATATTATAGACTTTTAGAAAGAGACCTTTTAAAAACGTTAAAATGCATTACTGGCACAGGAAACCTTAAATTAGAGTGAAAAATGAAGTCTCAGCACGCCACTTCTGAAAGGTTGCCGACCCCTGGTCAACTGGTAATGTTCTGTACTAAGAACTATACTCAGAATGACCACTAGGGGGCATTTTATACCCATTGTGTGCATAGTACTGTCTAACAGCCATAGTTCCATGATTATAGAAACCAGCCACTGACAGAGGTGTGTTAGATTACTGCTAGCCTCTGGGGATCAACTCTTTGATCTCATATGGCAGGAGGAGGGATACATTTGAGACACTATGAACTAATGGTCTGATCCATGTAACAACACCTCTGTTCCTAATGATTCCCATATGTGCAGACTTTGCCTGTAGATGTTCACTAAGCTGGTTTCAGAGTAGCAGCCGTGTTAGTCTGTATCCGCAACAAGAACAGCAGTACTTGTGACACCTTAGAGCAGGCCTGCACAACATGCGGCCTGCGTGGGCTCACTGTGTGGCCTGCAGGCAAGTGGCGGGCTGGGGCTGCTGGGTTCACCCCTGCCCAGGGTCGGGGGCCCACCTCACGTGTACGCTCTGCGCTCCAACTGCCCTAACGGACAGAACCGCACGTGTCTCCGTCTCCCGCTCCCCCCGCCTGGCGTACAGCTGGTGCGTCACTTCTGGGGCCCGCTGGGCATGAGGCAGAGCCGGTAAGTGCTGAGTGATGGGAGGGGTGCCTGGCCTGGGCTCGAGCTGCAGCTGGGGGTGGGGTGGGGACGACTGGACCGAGACCCCCTGTAAAGCCCCCCTTTGGTTGGGGGCAGGGCGGCTACTGCGCTGGTTGGTCCCAGGGCGGTCTCCGTAGTGATACGGGGGGAGGGGGCGGGGGGCTGTTGAACTGTCCGTGGGCAGCCAGGAAATCCCCGGGGGAAGACGTGTGCGTGCGTGTGTGTGTGTGTGTGTTGTACATGCCTTGCCCCGACTGCTGCCCCCTTTCCTGGTCCAGGGACCTTCCTCCTCCCTAGCCCCTAATCACACTCCCCCCACTCCCCCCATGGCCCCTGTGTTTGTGTGTTGGACAGTCACATCCAATCTCTTCTCACTGCCCCCCCTTTCCCCTCCCCTTAGTTCAGAGCCCCAGAAAATCCCTACAAACTGTCACCCTTTCCCCCTCCCCTTATTTCATGGGGGATGACGAGACGAGCGGGCAGGCAGGCAGTGGCGGCGAGGCTTTATACTTTGGGGGTGAGGAGGTGAGGAGCCGAGCGGCAAGTCAGTGGCTGGAGGGGGGTTGTTTCTGTGGGGCCGGGCGGCGCTGGCGCGGGGGATGTGTTTTGTAGGGGGCTGGGTGGCGCTGGGGGTGTATGTGTTTCGGTGGGGCTGGGGGGGGGTTTCGGCCCTCAGCTGTTTTCTTTCGAGTAATATGGCTCTCACTGCTTTATGAGTTGTGCAGGCCTGGTCTAGGCTGAGGTTGATGGTCGGATGGAAATTGTTGAAATCATGGTGGAATTCCTCAAGGGCTTCTTTTCCATGGATCCAGATGATGAAGATGTCATCAGTGTAGCGCAAGTAGAGTAGGGGCGTTAGGGGATGAGAGCTAAGGGAGCGTTGTTCTAAATCAGCCATAAAAATATTGGCATACTGTGGGGCCGTGCAGGTACCCATAGCAGTGCCACTGACTTGAATGTATATATTGTCCCCAAATGTGAAATAGTTGTGGGTGAGGACAAAGTTCAGCCACCAGGTTAGCTGTGACATTATCGGGGATAATGTTCCTGATAGCTTGTAATCCATCTTTGTGTGGAATGTTGGTGTAGAGGACTTCTACATCCATATTGGCCAGAATGGTGTTTTCTGGAAGATCACCGATGGATTGTAGTTTCCTCAGGAAGTCAGTGGTGTCTCAAAGATAGCTGGGAGTGCTGGTAGCGCAGGGCCTGAGGAGAGAGTCCACACAGCCAGACAATCCTGCTGTTAGGGTGCCATTGCCTGAGATTATGGGGCATCCAGGATTTCCAGGTTTATGGATCTTGGGTAGCAAATAGAATACCCCTGGTCGGGGTTCTAGGCATGTGTCTGTACAGATCTGTTCCAGTGCTTTTTCAGGGAGTTTTTTGAGCAGATGGTGTAGTTTCTTTTGGTAATCCTCAGTGGGATCAGAGGATAATGGCCTGTAGAATGTGGTGCTAGAGAGCTGTCTAGCAGCCTCTTGTTCATATTCCAAGCTGGTGATTGCCATATGAGTCTCAGCCTTGGAAAGTCATGCTTTGTAGGGATTGTGCATTACCGATATTAGACATTGTTTCCTCCAATGATGTAACCTGCAATTTAAAGAGAAAGCAGCCCTGCTCAGTCACTCTCTGTGGTGTAATCTAGATGTATGTTTAGTTAAATACAGTCCTGCCCCAGTGTGATAACGGGCTATGTGACGTTCACACTCTACAATCTGAGTCATTCAGCAACAGGGATGGAGGAAAACACAGCATCTCAGGCAAACTGCTGAAAGAAGAACAACGTCAGGAAATGGATGGAGCCATGATTCGTTGTGTCAGAAAATCAATGTCAGTGGGTCTTGCACTCCATTCAGCATTCTTATCCTACTTATAAATCCAAGTGGGAGCAAGACAGCTAATGGAGTGGGTGGTGCTGCAGAATGATACAAATGCTGCTAGACTCTGTAAACATCAACATACAGAGAGCACTTAAAATACTAGTTTGATAACACATCCTGACCGGATGGTCATCTTTCTCCTTAAGAGTAAAGAAGAGATCAGTCTAGCACAGTGGTTCCCAAACTTTAACAACCTGTGAACCCCTTTCGCTAAAATGTCGTCTCGAGAACCCTCTCCTAAAAATGAATATTTACAGGGATTTTCTCCTTTACCTGAGTATAAATTATAAAAGAAGTGATCTTGGAAATATAAAATTTGTTTTTGACATAATTATTATAGACTTTATTATTAATTATTATTTATCATTACAGTATTTTTATTACATTATGAAAACAGCAACACTCTTCCAAGATCTCACTTTCGTAGCTTGTATCACTTTGAATAAACCTGTTAGAAGACAAGGCTCCTATGTTTCATCAAGGAGTATCAGATGTAAAACAGCATGAAGGTATTTAAGACGCCAACTCAAAGAGTTCCTCCTACACAAGCATTCGAGTCTTGAGCAGTCCAGGCAAACGAGGCACATTACAACAAAGCTTAGCTGCCTATTTTATTTTAAAAAACAGCAAAATATATTCTCCTCCCTTTCCATTTCTTATAAGAAGTCTTGAAGTTTAAATCTCCTCAGTGTGATAGATTATACTTGCTTTGATCTGCTTAGCTCTTGGAAGTCCAGGGGCTCCGGGCTGCTGGCCCTGTGCTGCCCAGGGTCCCTAGGGACAGCTCTGTCCGCCATTAGGGAATTTTTTCCCGAGAACCCCATGTAACATTTCGCGAACCCCCAGGGGTTCACGAACCCCAGTTTGGGAACCACTGGTCTAGCACTGTGAGCCTAACTGCACTGAGTAAGCAGAAGCTGCTAATACACATGTGTTTACAAGGACCTCGTGCACAGAACAAAGAAAAGTAAATGAGCTGTGGGTGCTCAGCGTTATTGGAAATCAGGCACTTAGACACCTAAATATTGCCTTAGATGCAGGGCTTAAATTCAGCTGGAGGTTAGGTCAGCATGCTGGGGTTAGGGCAGCATGCTATATCTCTCAGGAGTGTGGATTTCATACCTCCGAGAGACATAGCCATGCTGATGTAAGTTTTCAGTGTAGACCAGCCCTTAATGTCTACAGGGCAGATACCCACAACATAGGTTGGAGACATTAAGGTCTTGGCAAGATCTTCAGAGTGTTTTTTTCTTCCTACCAACATCACCTCAGTCTTGCCTGGGGTAAGTTTTAGCCAGCTGTTTTTCATCCATGATTTCATGATTGCCAATATTTATGCTAGTCTGCCAATGTAATATTCAGTCACCCAGCCCTGGTTATTGATAACCCAAATAAGGAATCTCTTTTCATTCCCCATTTTTTATTGTATAAAGTGTTCCTTTAATCTTTTTATGGGCAGATTTTTCCAAGATGAAAGCTGATAGTTCTGTATGATTTCCTACTAAGCTCTCAGTAGAAATGTATCTTTGATGACTTCAGTGAGGCTAGATGTTTTCTGTTGTCTCTATCTGAAGTTGCGGTGAAGACAACTTAGGAAATGCAGTTGACTCCAGTGATGATTTAACTAGGAATTCTTCTCTTTTTCCCAGCTAACAGTACTATAGTCTGCATTTTGATTTGTGGATCAGGCCTTCTTACTGATAGAAGAGTGTTTGATGGTTATTTCTGGAACAAGCCTCTGTCAGCCTTCATTAAGGTTTGTTACTCACAAGATGACTTATTATGCAAGCACTGTGCTTACAAAATAGAGATATTGCTATTTTTTTCTTGGCTATGAATTGCTATCTTGTTATAGTATTCCCTTCCTTATTTGGACTTACTGATTGGTGCTTATCTTTTCCCATTTCTCTTTATTAGTTTTTGATGGAATGAACACAACATTAAGAATATAAACCTAAATACCAGGTACAAAGCAAGAGTGCAAAATATGTATGTAGTGCCTAGATCAGTGGTTGGCAACCTTTCAGAAGTGGTGTGCCGAGTCTTCATTTATTCACTTTAATTTAAGGTTTCGCGTGCCGGTAATACATTTTAATGTTTTTTAGAAGGTCTCTCTATAAGTCTATATATTATATAACTAAACTATTGTTGTATTGTAAAATAAACAAGGTTTTCAAAATGTTTAAGAAGCTTCATTTAAAATTAAATTAAAATGTTGATCTTACGCCGCCGGCCTGCTCAGCCCGCTGCTAGTCTGCGGTTCGGTTCACGTAGGCCAGTAGCGGGCTGAGCGGGGCCTGCGGCCAGGACCCCAGCTGGCAAGGGTCCAGCAGCCAGAACCCCAGACCAGAAGCAGGCTGTGCGGGGCCGGTGGCTGGGACCACAAACCAGCAGTGGGCTTAGCAGCTCATCCCGCTGCCGCTAGGGGTTCCATCCGCCGGCTCCTGCCAGCCAGGATCCTGGCTGCCAGACCCGCTCAGCCCGCAGCCTGTCTGGGGTCCTGGCCATGCCCACATACAGTGGGGTACCTACCTTCTCCCTGGTTCTGGCCCAGTCTCTTCCTCTCTCTGCACTGAGCTGAGGGTGGGAGTGCACTGAGCACAGGGCTGGGGGTGAAGGGTCTGGCCAGGAGCTAGAATGAGGGAGGGGGCTCAGGGTTGGGGCAGGAGATTTGGGTGTGGGGGCACTTATCTGGGCAGCTCCCATTTGGTGCGAGGGGTGCAGGTGGGAATGTGGGTGTGTGCAGGAGCTCGCGTTTGATGCTCAGGGTGGGGGTGGGGATGTGGGGGGTTCATGGGATGTTGGGGGGCTGGGGATGTGAGGGGGGTGCAAGAGTCAGGTCAGAGGGCTGGGGGCATGTGAGGGGGTGCAGGTGTCAGGGGGAGGGGCTGGGTATGTGTGGGGGTGCCAGAGTCAGGGCTGGGGTCATGGGGGGAGGTGAAGGAGTCAAGCAGAGGGCTGGGGGTGTATAAGGGGGCTACAGGGCTCAGGGCAGGGGTCTGGGGTGTGTGCGGGGCACAGGGCTCAGGGCACAGGCCTGGGGGCAGAGGGCTGGGTGTGTGTGATGGGGGCTCTGGGCAGAGGGCTGGTGGTACATGAGTGGGGCTCAGGGCAGGGGGCTGGAGGAGATATGCCCTTATTCCACCCCCCCTTCCCCAAGGCCCTGCCCCCGCTTCTTCTCTGCCTCCGCTGGGAGCAGCGAGCACGCTGACTCTGCTCCTTCCCGACCCCCACCCTCACAAGGGCCATCAGCTGATCAGCCGGCAGGGAGGGAGGGACGGAGAGGTGGAGGAGGGGCAGGAACCCAGCACACTACAGGAAGAGGCAGGGGAGCTGGCAGGACCAAGATTCTGCCCCCTGCCCCTTGCTCCCTGCCCCCCGGGGTGGGGGAGGGAGGGCGGAGAAGAGTGGGCCGGGTCGGCTGGGCAGGATTTTTAATGGCACCGCTGCTGCCTGCTGGAGTCCCGGCAGGCAGCAGCGGTGCCATTAAAAATCGGCTTGCCATAGGTTGCCGACCCCTGGCCTAGACAAATGCCAGCTATATTCCATATCTCTTCAGCTCATTCAGTGTATGAGTATAATGATGTCTCTTTAATTGATTCCCCCTCTGCATTGTCTCCTAGTTAACCAGCTACAAACACTTGACCAGAACAAATCACACAAAACATAGAAGAACTGATTCTTTCCCCAAATACTCAGTCCCTGCTGGAGAGACTTGTCCCTACTGGGTGTGAAGGTTGCAGATATCTGGAGACATCTAGACAGGCTTATGTGTAGTTCTAGGGAGGAGCCAGTGGCTGTGGTATATATAGGTACCAGTGACATAGGGAGAAGTGGGAGAAAGATCCTGGAGGCCAAATTTAGGCTGCAAGGTAAGAGATTGAAGTCCAGGACCTCCATGGTAGCATTCTCTGAAATGCTTCTAGTTCCACACTCAAGGCCAGTTAGACAGGCAGAACTGCAGTGTGTCAATGCGTGGATGAAACAATGGTGTAGGGAGGAGGTTTAGATTTATTAGGAACTGGGGAACCTTTTGGGAAAGGAGGAGCCTATACAGGAAGACTTGGCTCCACGCCGCCAACTAACCAAGAACAGAACCAGATTGCTGGCATATAAAATTAAAAAGGTTGTAGAGGAGTTTTTAAACTAAGGGCTGGGGGAAAGCCAACAGGGGCAGAGGAGCACATGGTTTGGACAGAGACATCCCTTAAGGGAAAATCTGTTAATGGGGAGTCTCTATGTCCTATTAAGGAGGAGAGGATGGAAGATGATAAAGTACAGGTAGTATTATCTGATGAGAAACAGTCAAATGAAAGAGAGTCCTATTCAATTATATCGCATTATGGCAGATAGCTAGAAAGTGGGAAATTTTATAAGTGCTTATATACAAATGCTAGAAGTCTAAATAATAAAATGGGTTAACTTTAGTATCTGATATTAAATGAAGATATTGAAATAATAGGCATTACATAAATTTCATGAAATGATGATAATCAATGGCACACGGTAATACCAGGGTATAAAATATAAAGGGATGAGAAAGTAGGTCATGCTAGTGGGGAGAGTGGCACTATATGTGAAAGAAAGCAGAGTGTCAAATACAGGGGTGACAGTAACTTTAAAGGACTTATGGATACATCGGAGTCCTGAGCAGGGGCATGGCCTCAACTGGAAGAGGCAGGGCCTTTCCAGATTTAAAGGCCCTGGGACTCTGGCTGTGGCTGGGAGCCCCAGGGCCTTTAAATCACCCCGGAGCTACCAGCTACAGAGGTGGCTGGGAGCCCCGGAGCTCAGGGGGGAATTAAAGGGCCCAGGGCTCCGGCCGCCACAGCAGCCGCTGGGGTGAGAGGGGGAGGAGCTTGGCTGCCAGTGTGTGCTAAGCACCCACTAATTTTTTTCTGTGTGTCTCTCTCTCACACAAACACACACACACACATAGAACCCAGTTTAACTTAGTGAACAGCAACCACCCCCAAGCACCCCTCCCCTCAAACCCCCCAACAGCATTAGCATAAAGTCAAAGAACAAAGAAAAGGCCCTTTGTTGTTTTCTGGGTCTCAGCAAGTGTGGAATAAGTAATTACCTATCCCCTCAGGCACCTCCCTCCCTCTCCCCATCTAGCTCAACACCAGAACTGTGGAGTTAATTGAGGTGCAGAATGGATTTCTTCTTGCTATTCAGTTCCTTTAAAAAGTGCCTTTTGATTTATTTTTCCAGTGGCTTGAATATAGGCAATTGCAATTTCTCCCTTATTGAAGGGAAATTAGCCCATCAGAGGTGGCCTTCATTCTATCCTTTGTGCAGTTCCAGGCTACAGACACAAAGGCAGCCTCGTCACTTTGTAAAAACAGACTGTCTATGTTATTTTTGGGAAGGGGGGACGGCGGGGTTAGAAAGCAAGGCCTGGATGGAAAAGTTGTTGGGGTGGTGGTTACCCATGCTGCCAGGACTCCAGGAGCAGAGACGCATCCATAGTAAGCTGATTCCTGTTCGCAGGGTTCCGCTTTGGAAGCAAACTCCAGTCTTTGCTGTGGGAGTAACTCGGTGGCAGCAAAACTGCATTTCAGCAAAAGGGCAAGCAAGGTCAAGAGACTGAAATCAGTTCATCCCTCCTCCCCCGGGGATCACACACCCATGTTTCTAAATGGCCACAAGACAAGAGTTAATTTCTTGGACCACAGGCAAAGTGATGGAGATACTGTTACGGCAGCAGCTAGATTCAATAAATTATTATTTCATCCTCCTTGTGCCAGTGCAGTGCACAGGGTGGATACTAGCCGCTTCCATCTGCTCAGTGGTGTTCGGATCAGCTGTCTGGCCTGCCATGCTAAGAGTTCTTCTTAGGCTTTCTCCTGGGTTCCCTCGTTGCCTCACACCAGTTTGTTTCCACCTGACAGAGAGTCTGTGTCGATATCCTGAGGACATGCCCCAGATACGTCCAGCACTTCTTACTGTTGCCAACTCGCATGAGTCTCATGATAATTATGGTTTTCCTTAAAGCCCCAGCTCCTGGAGCCAAGTGGAGATGTGATGATTTCAGCCTTTATTCATAAAGAAAAAATAAGTTTCTAGCCCTCGTGGCTGTGGAGAAAGTTTCCAAATGTGACCCCAGTGCACCCTAGGGCTCAAAAGGCAGAAGGCAAATGAAAATAATCCGCCATTTATTATTTTTACCTAATCTTATGATTTTTAAAGCCAATATCATGATTTCTGATGAGCCTGACTCATGATTTTTAACATTTGGGGTTGGCCGTATTGCTTCCTTCTGACTCTGGTGGAAACAAGCTGCTGGTTGGTGATTTCATGGATCTCTTTGTTGTCCCGAATCTTCCATAGTCACTTGTTTTCGAAGGCATCTACTTTTCTGTCCAATGTTTTGGTAGATCTCCAGTTCTTGCAGCTTTATGTTAGCACTGAGATTACATTTGAACTGAAAATTCTCAGTTGTGCTGATGCTGTGTATCTTCTATTTCTATTAAATTTAGTAAATGCTACGGATAGCTTTCCTATCTTTGATGCCACTTCTTTTTTGAGGTCTCTATTGGCCATTATGGTGCTGCCCAGGCAGATGAATTGTTCTACTGACTTGATATTTTTGCCTTCTAATATGATGTTACTGCTTGACTCCTAGGTTTCAAGGATATTGTTTCAGCATAACTAATTTTGAGCCCTGTTTGGCCTGTTGTTTTGCCAGATTATCTGTCTGTCTTTGTTAGTAACTTTTCAGGGGAGTTGCTCAGTAGAGCAATATCATCAGCAAAGTCTTGGTTTTTTTGGCATTTGCCATCTACCCGTATTTGTGTTGCTCATATCCAATCTATGATAATGCCAAACAGAGGAGATAAAAAGCAAATGCTGTGTCATGCCACTGTTCACACTGAACCATTCTGTTTTCTGGTTGTTCACCCTTACAGAACACTTTGCATCCCTGTACAAAGCCTTAGAATAGAATAATAGAATATCAGGGTTGGAAGGGACCTCAGGAGGTCATCTAGTCCAACGCACTGCTCAAAGCAGGACCAACCCCCAACTATCCCAGCCAGGGCTTTGTCAAGCCTGACCTTAAAAACCTCTAAGGAAGGAGATTCCACTACCTCCCTAGGTAACCCATTCCAGTGCTTCACCACCCTCCTAGTGAAAATTTTCCCTAATATCCAACCTAAACCTCCCCCACTGCAACTTGAGACTGTTACTCCTTGTTCTGTCATCTGGTACCACTGAGAACAGTCTAGACCCATCCTCTTTGGATCCCCCTTTCAGGTAGTTGAAAGCAGCTATCAAATCCCCTGTGATTCTTCTCTTCTGCAGACTAAACAATCCTGGTTCCCACAGCTTCTCCTCATAAGTCATGTGCTCCAGCCCCCTAATCATTTTTGTTGCCCTCCGCTGAATAATTTCCAATTATTCCACATCCTTCTTGCAGTGTGGGGCCCAAAACTGGACACAGTACTCCAGATGAGGCCTCACCAATGTCGAATAGAGGGTTTGTCATCTGCAAACTTGCTGAGGGCGCAGTCCACGCCATCTTCCAGATCATTAATGAAGATATTGAACAAAACCGGCCCCAGGACCAACTCTTGGGGAACTCTGCTTGATACTGGCTGCCAACTAGACATGGAGCCATTGATCACTACCTATTGAGCCCGATGATCTAGCCAGCTTTCTATCCACCTTATAGTCCATTCATCCAGCCCATACTTCTTTAACTTGCTGGCGAGAATACTGTGGGAGACCGTATCAAAAGCTTTGCTAAAGTCAAGGAATAATATGTCCACTGCTTTCCCCTCATCCACAGAGCCAGTTATCTCCTCATAGAAGGCAATTAGGTTACTCAGGCATGACTTGCCCTTGGTGAATCCATACTGATTGTTCCTGATCACTTTCCTCTCCTCTAAGTGCATCAGAATTGATTCCTTGAGGACCTACGCCATGATTTTTCCCGGGACTGAGGTGAGGCTGACTGGCCTGTAGTTTCATAGATCCTGCATCTTCCCTTTTTTAAAGATGGGCACTACATTAGCCTTTTTCCAGTCATCGGGGACCTCCCCCGATAGCCATGAGTTTTCAAAGATAATGGAATCACTGCAATCACATCCGCTAACTCCTTTAGCGCCCTCGGATGCAGTGCATCTGGCCCCATGGATTTGTGCTTGTCCAGCTTTTCTAAATAGTCCCAAACCACTTCTTTCTCCACAGAGGGCTGGTCACCTTCTCCCCATACTGTGCTGCCCAGTGCAGCAGTCTGGGAGCTGACCTTGTTCGTGAAGACAGAGGCAAAAAAAGCATTGAGTACATGAGCTTTTTCCACATCCTCTGTCACTAGGTTGCCTCCCTCGTTCAGTAAGGGGCCCACACTTTCCTTGACTTTCTTCTTGTTGCTAACATACCTGAAGAAACCCTTCTTGTTGCTCTTAACATCTCTTGCTAGCTGCAACTCCAAGTGTGATTTGGCCTTCCTGATTTCACTCCTGCATGCCTGAGCAATATTTTTATACTCCCCTCTGGTCATTTGTCCAAGCTTCTACTTCTTGTAAGCTTCTTTTTTTGTGTTTAAGATTAGCAAGGATTTCACTGTTAAGCCAAGCTGGATGCCTGCCACATTTACTATTCTTTCTACACATCGGGATGGTTTGTTCCTGCAACCTCAATAAGGATGCTTTAAAATACAGCCAGCTCTCCTGGACTCCTTTCCCCCTCATGTTATTCTCCCAGGGGATCCTGCCTGTCAGTTTCCTAAGGGAGTCAAAATCTGCTTTTCTGAAGTCCAGGGTCCGTATTTTGCTGCTCTCCTTTCTTCCTTGTGTCAGGATCCTGAACTCAAGCATCTCATGGTCACTGTCTCCCAGGTTCCCATCCACTTTTGCTTCCCCTACTAATTCTTCCCTGTTTATGAACAGCAGGCCAAGAAGAATTCTGTCCCTAGTTGGTTACTCCAGCACTTGCACCAGGAAATTCTCCCCTACACTTTCCAAAAACTTTCTGGATTGTCTGTGCACCACTGTATTGCTCTCCCAGCAGATATTGGTGTGATTGAAGTCCCCCATGAGAACCAGGACCTGTGATTTAGTAACTTCTGTTAGTTGCCAGAAGAAAGCCTCATCTACCTCATCCCCTGGTCTGGTCGTCTATATAGCAGACTCCCACCACGACATCACCCTTGTTGCTCACACTTCTAAACTTAATCCAGAGACTCTCAAGTTTTTCTGCAGTTTCATACTGGAGCTCTGAGCAGTACACTTCTCACTTACATACAATGCAACTCCTCCACCTTTTCTGCCCTGCCTGTCCTTCCTGAACAGTTTATATCTATCCATGACAGTACTCCAGTCATGTGATTTATCCCACCAGGTCTCTGTTATTCCAATCACATCATAATTCCTTGACTGTGACAGGACTTCCAGTTCTCCCTGCTTGTTTCCCAGGCTTCTTGCATTTGTGTATAGGCACTTGTAAGTGTGCGGGACTCACCCCTGTGGCACCTCCTGCTGGTGTCCTGGGAATTAATTCTTTTTCCAGCTCCAGTGCGCCCTCTGCAGGCCAGTGTCCTGCTGCCGCTGGCCCTCGTTTGTCCATCCCCGGACCCGGTGCCCCTTGTCTCTGGGGTGCTGCCCCCTGGCAATACCCCCTCAGTCTCAGGGTCTCCCCACCCAGGGAACCCCCAACTCTCTATCCCCACCTTGCCTCAGTCATGGGCTACTGCCAGTCACCACCTAGCCCCCGCTCACTGGGGCAGACTGCAGTGTAAAAGCCACTCATCATAGGCAAGGTGGGTTTGGACCAGCTGCCTCTGCCTAAGTCTGGGCTGCCCCTCTGCAGCCCTAGTACCCTTTCGTGGGCCCTCACCTCGGCCTGCAGCCTGGGGCTCTGCTCAGCTCTGCTAGGCTAGAGCTCCCCAGCTCCCTCTGCCCTTCCCCAGCACTGCCCTTCCCCAGCATCCTAAATCCCTTAACTGCTCCAACTGCCTTTGTTAAGGAGTTTGGAGTGGGACACTGACTGCTCAGCCAGTGCAGTAAACAATAGCCTTGCCCACCCACACGACCGCCAGCCCTGGCTAAGCACAGCCTGTTCATGTGTAGCATGTGGTAATGACTGCACATCGACCCGGCCCAATATCCTGCAGCTCTGTCTACAAGCCAGCTTGGCAGAATTAATGGGCTTTCAGTTTAGACTTGCGCTCTTAAAAATCTGTTCCTACCTACTGGTAATAACTAATTTGGAAGATGTTATTGAATTAATAATATTGATGTCCCCTTCTGAAGGTCGGGCTGGGAATAAAGTCACATGATGATATTAATGTTAATACTAAAATTAATTACCCGTCGTTTTATGTGTGTTAGTGATTTGATTATAATGCTCTTTATAACCGTAACGGAAGGCCAGTGACTGATATATTCCCATTCTTTATGAATGTAATTAAAAAGAAGGCATTTTCAGGTATTTTTTCACAAATAACACACTCCAAAGTCCAATCCACCTCTGCTGTGCACAATCTGCACTCCTTTAGCAAGCCTCGTATTTGAAATTATGGTCTCCTGCCTGACGTAAATCAGGCCAGATAGCAACCATTTGTGTTATAGCTTTCCCCCTGCTTCCTCCTGTCCTCTCCAAACATGAAAAGCACATAAAGACTTTACCTGTGAACTCTTTGATGAAGCCCTGCACACGTCTGTGTTGGACACCACCCAGCAACACAACAGTCTGTTTTGTGTGATTCTGAGGGCAGGTGATGGCATCTCTACTGTGGGAAATGTGTGTGTTTGTGAGAGAGGATCAGCAGGAGCAGGGAGGGGTGTGTGTATGTGCAAGCTGGAGAGTGATGGCACTGGCTCTTGCGGAGAACTCCACATCTGTTGGTTGCCATTGTGTGTATTCTTGTGTACTGTCACCAATCCTAAATGTTAAAAAATCAAGAGTCAGCTTCCCCCCCTCTCCAGTCGTGAATTTAAAAAGCAAGGAGTGTGATGCTCTCTTTATTTACCTCAGGGTTGCACACAGGTCACATGGCAATTCTGGCAGCCCTTGTGAGGAGGGGGAGAGCAGGCTCCTTCCCCCAGGGCTGGCCTTAGGGAAAATGGCACTGTGGGCAAATGCATATTTTGGTGCCCCTGCTCCAGCACATATTAAGCACTGGCTGGGTGGCCAGAGAGTGGCGGCTGCTGGCCAGGTGCCTGCTCTGAAGGTTGCACTGTCTTCAAAGAGTGGCATAGTATAGTATTGACACACTCACTTCTGCACTGCTGCTGGTGGTGGCGCTGCCTTCAGAGCTGGGTGGCCGGAGAGTGACAGCTGCTGGCCAGGAGCCCAGAGGTGCTGGGGCTATGAACTGTCAAGCCTTGGCACAAATTAAGCACTGCCACCCCTTCTTCCCCCCCACTGCCTTGAGCTCCCTTCTGCAGCCTTGCACACCAGACCCGCCCCGGTCCTTGCCTCTTGCTCACAGTGCCACCCTGACTGGCATCCTGGGCAGTCGCCCACCCCTAAGGCCAGCGCTGCTCCCCCCACCCCCAGCTGCATGGTCGCACTGCAGCCTTAAGTGCCCGATTCTGCCCTCTGACTGCTGGCAGGTGGTATACTGTCCACCAGGATCCCATGGGGAGGGGCAACTTTAACTGTGATTCCAGGGGCTATGTAGGCACCTGCAAACTCTAGGTTTTTTGGCAGATAATAATTTAGAGATTAGCTGAGAGGAGCACTGTGTGTAATTCCTATATAAAGAAATAAAAAAATATACAAACAGCAATTAAAGCCACATTTTAAGTTTATATGTAAATTTAGAGCAATTAGGAAATAATACAGCAAGATATTCTCAATCCCAAGCCTTGAGGTATCAGTTTTGGAGCCTTAACACAGATATCAGAAATGCAAGTTTGATATCTTGTACATTATCTCACTTAAACTGTGTACTTTCTCTGACACACTCTGTGTTACTGCCATTATTTACTCTATTTTAGTCAATTGTTTTTCACTCCACTAAAAACGTATTCCAGTGATTGGAAGACTATGCTAAAGTCAATGTCTGTTCATGGAGGAGCAAATAACATGTGCTGTCACATATGGAAGCTCTGTTGTTCACAACGGGTCATAGTATCAATGCATTTTTCATAAACAAGCATCTGAAAATATTAGGTAGTGGCAAGAAGTGTTATAAATATTGCTTGACACAGTTAAAACTTTAGCTGGTTCAGGTTTCCCCTTCCACGGCCACCGTGAAGTGCTGGAGAGCAACCATTGTGGTATTTACTTTAGCATCATTAAGCTACTTACCAGACATAATACAACTTTTGCTAAACATATCAGTGACACCAAGAGAATCAAATACTTCAGCAAGACGCAAAAAGAACAGGAGTACTTGTGGCACCTTAGAGACTAACAAATTTATTTCAGCATAAGCTTTCGTGGGCTACAGCTCACTTCTTCGGATGCATAGAATGGAACACACAGACAGAAGATATTTATACATACAGAGAACATGAAAAGGTGGAAGTAGGCATACCAACTGTAAGAGTCCAATCAATTGAGATGAGCTATCATCAGCAGGAGAAAAAATCCTTTGAAGTGATGATCGAGATGACCCATAGATGTCAGATTTGTGTCCATTTATTCTTTTGCGTAGAAACTGTCCGGTTTGGCCAATGTAATGGCAGAGGGGCATTGCTGGCACGTGATGGCATATATCACGTTGGTAGATGTGCAGGTGAACAAGCCCCTGATAGCATGGCTGATGTGATTAGGTCCTATGATGGTGTCACTTGAATAGATATGTGGAATCATAACATTCAAAAACCAGTGGGAGAACACTTCAGCCTCTTTAACCACTCAGTGACAGACTTGAAGGTGGCAATTTTGCAACAAAAAAACTTCAAAAACAGACTCCAAAGAGAGACTGCTGAACTCGAATTAATGTGCAAATTAGATACAATTAATTTAGGTTTAAACAGAGACTGGGAATGGTTGGGTCATTACACTAATTGAATCTATTTCCACATGTTAAGTTCTTCTCACACCTTGTATGGGTCATCTCGATTATCACGTCAAAGGTTTTTTTTTCTCCTGCTGATGATAGCTCATCTCAATTGATTGGACTCTTACAGTTGGTATGCCTACTTCCACCTTTTCATGTTCTCTGTATGTATAAATATCTTCTGTCTGTGTGTTCCACTCTATGCATCCGAAGAAGTGAGCTGTAGCCCACGAAAGCTTATGCTGAAATAAATTTGTTAGTCTCTAAGGCCTGGTCTACACTAGGAGTTTGTCGAATTTAGCAGCGTTAATTCGACTTAACCGTGCACCTGTCCACACCAGGAAGCTAATTAGTTCGACCTAGAGGGCTCTTTAGTTCGAATTCTGTACTCCTCCCCGACGAGGGGAGTAGCGCTAAATTCGACATGGCTATGTCGAATTAGCCTATGTGTGGACGGAAATCGACCTTAGTAGCTCCGGGAGCTATCCCACAGTGCACCACTCTGTTGACGCTATGGACAGCAGTCCGAGCTTGGATGTTCTGACCAGCCACACAGGAAAAGCCCCGGGAAAATTTGAATTCCTTTTCCTGTCTGGCCAGTTTGAATCTCATTTCCTGTTTGGACATCGTGGCGAGCTCAGCAGCACCGGCAATGATGCAGAGCTCTCCAGCAGAGGAGTCCATGCAATCTCAGAGTAGAAAGAGGGCCCCAGCATGGACTGACTGGGAAGTCTTGGCTCTGATCGCTGTGTGGGGCGATGAGTCTGTGCTTTCGGAGCTGCGCTCCTGTCATAGGACAGTTAGTTAAGGGTTAAGATCTCTTTTACCTGTAAAGGGTTAACAAGCAGTAACCTGATGAACACCTGACCAGAGGACCAAGCAAGGGACAAGATAATTTCAAATCTCTGTGGAGGGAAGGCTTTGTCTGTGTCCTTTGTTTGGATTGCCGTTCTCTCTTTGGATTTGAGAGGCCAGACATATTCTTCAAGTTCTCCAAGGTTTCCTGAAGTAGTTTCTTCTATTCAGTTTAGTGAGTATTAGAAGGCGGTTTAGTCTTATAATTGATTTCTACATTTGCAATTGTGTGTTTACTGAAGAAATATCTTTATTTCTGTTTGCTGTTACTTTGATTATTCTGAGAAAGGAGGGGCGGGGGAAACCTCTCCAGGCTTATAAGCTAGACCCTGTATATTTTATCCTGGTGATACAGAGATAGTGTACTTTTCTTCTTTCTTTAATACAATCTTTTCTTTTTAGAACTTGATTGATTTCTTCCCTTGTTTGGATTTTCAGGGGAAGGGGAGGGGGGAAAAGTGAATCCCTCTTTGTTTTGATTCAAGGAGTTTGAATCTGTGGTGATTTCTCCCAATGGCTAGGGGAGGGGGAAGAAAGTGAGAGGGGAATAGATTATTTCCCTTTGTGTTGAGATCCAAGGAAGTTGGGATCTGTGTTCCCCAGGGAAAGTTTGGGGGAACAGGGAGTGTACTAGACACTGGAATTTCTAGTTGGTGGCAGCATACCAGATCTAAACTAGGATTTTAGTTTAGAGGAGCCTATGCAGGTCCCCATCTTGTGAATGCTAAAGTTCAGAGTGGGGAATAAACCTATGACAGCTCCAAAAAAAGGAATGCAAAGACCTACGATAAGGTCTCCAAAGCCATGAGAGACAGAGGATACAGCCGGGATACAATGCAGTGCCGCGTGAAAATCAAGGACTTGAGACAAGGCTACCAAAAAATCAAAGCGGCAAACGGATGCTCCGGAGCCCAGCCCCAGACATGCTGCTTCTACGAGGCACTGCATGCCATTCTCGGTGGGTCTGCCACAACTGCCCCACCAGTGACCGTGGACTCTGACGATGGGATAGTGTCGATGGCCAGTTCCTCGGTGATGTTTGCGGACGGGGAAGATGAGGAAGGAGATGAGGAGGAGGAGGCAGTCGACAGCGCTTACAACGCTGGTTTCCCCGACAGCCAGGATCTCTTCATCACCCTCACGGAGATCCCATACCAACCCTTCCCAGCAATTACCCCGGACCCTGAATCAGGGGAGGGATCATCGGTAAGTGCTTTAAACATGTAAACTTTTATTATTAATGTAACAGGAATCTGAACTATGTGAAAAGGAGGTCTATATAAATGGGGATAGAACAGAAATCCTCCTGGGAGATCTCCACGAAGCTCTCCTGGAGGTAATCGAAAAGCCTCTGCATGAGGTTCCTGGGGAGAGCTGCCTTATTGGGTGCTCCGTGGTAGCACACTTTTCCGCGCCAGGCTTTCATGAGGTATTCTGGGAGCATTGCCTCCACGAGCATGGCAGCGTAGGCCCCTGGTTTGTGCTGGCTTTCACGCAGCATGCGCTCTCTATCTCCTTCAGTGACCCTCCTCAGGGTGATCTCGCTCGGCGACTCCTGCATCTAATTAGGGGAATTAGTGTAATGTTAGGCCTGGTCCAAAGTATTTTTAAAAAATCACCAGACAGACGCCATAGCAGAGACTCAGCACGCTGCTGTGTGACAAGCGTAACGGAAAGCCAAAGAATCAAATGGACGCTCATGGAGGGAGGGAGGGGGGACTGAGGACGCAAGCTATCCCACAGTTCCTGCAGTCTCCGAAAAGCATTTGCATTCTTGGCTGAGCTCCCAATACCTGTAGGGTCAAACACATTGTCCGCGGTGGTTCAGGGCATAGCTCGTCAATGTACCCCCACCCCCACCCCCAGAAGGAAAAGGGAAAAAAATCGCCTGACTCTTTTAAATGTCACCCTATGTGTACTGAATGCAGATGGTAGATGCGATGCTGCGGCACTGTACTGTAGCATCCTCGCCCCCCCTCCTTGGTGCAATATGGCTGATATCTGTCGTCATCATCAGCCTTGTGGCAGATGGTGTAGTGCAATAGGACTGGTATCCGTCCTCATCATCAGCCCGTGAGTGCTCCTGACTGGCCTCCCGGTCATTCCCAGTAGACGGTACAGAACGGCTGGTAACCGTCTTCATCATAGCAACAGGGGGCTGAGCTCCATCAGCCCCCGCCCTTCATGTGTAAAGAAAAGATTCTGTACTGCCTGGAGTATCGTAGCAGCAGGATGATGGTCTCCTCTCCCCCACACTGCTTAATGTCCTGTCTGGACTATCATAGCAGCTAGAGGCTGCCTTCCCCTCATTTCATTTCACTAACAAGTCACTGTTTCTTATTCCTGCATTCTTTATTACTTCAGAACACAAATGGGGGGACACTGCAACGGTAGCCCAGGAAGGCTGGGGGAGGAGGGAAGCAACAGGTGGGGTTGTTGCAGGAGCACCCCCTGTGAATGGCATGCGGCTCATCATTCCTGCATGATCTGACACAGAGCGGCTGTGCTCTCTGGTTCTCTGAAACACTGGATCTCTAGTACACTTGCCCCATATTCTAGGCAGGACTGATTCTATTTTTAGATACCATAAAGGAGGGATTGACTCGGGGAGTCATTCCCATTTTTGTCTTTTGCACCCCCAGCTGATCTCAGCCAGGGGCACTTATGACAGCAGCAGAAGGTATAGTGCAATAGGACTGGTAACCGACATCTCATTGCCAATTTACAATGAGAATGGCTGCTAACAGAATGGCTGCTAACCATCTCTGCTGTCATGCAAAAGCAAAGGAATGCTGCTGTGTAGCGTTGCTGAATCGCTTCTGTCCACGGCATCTAGTACACATACGGTGACAGTGACAAAAGGCAAAACAGGCTCCATGGTTGCCACGCTATGGCGTCTGCCAGGGCAATCCAGGGAAAAAGGGCACGAAATGATTGTCTGCCGTTGCTTTCCCGGAGGAAGGAATGACTGACAACATTTACCAAGAACCACTCGCGACAATGATTTTTGCCCCATCAGGCACTGGGATCTCAACCCCGAATTCCAAGGGGCGGGGGAGACTGCGAGGGGGTGGAACAGGGGCAGAGTTTATGCTTTCTGGATTGCCTGCAGCAGGAGTGCGCATGAGATAGGTGCTGTGCATGATCTTGTTCACAGAGACAGACTAGACTGTGTTCATTGTTTGCAAAAATGTATCTTTGCAAGGAATTCACTCCCTTTTTCCCATCACACAGCTTCGACTGTCTCCAGACCTGCCCCAGCATCCCCCTCACAGAGGCTGGCACAGATTAGGCGGCGAAAGGAAAAGACATGGGACGAGATGTTCGCTGAACTTATGGGCTGCTCCTGAGCCGAGGCGGCCCAGCAGAGCCAGTGGAGGGAGAACCTCTCTCAGTACCAGCGCTCACACAGCGAACGGGAGGAAAGGTGGCGTGAGGAAGACAAGCAGGTGACTCAAACGCTGCTTGGACTAATGAGGGAGCAGACGGACACGCTCCAGCACCTTGTGGATGTTCTGCAGGACCGCAGGCAGGAGGACAGAGCCCCCCTGCAGTGTATCTGCAACCGCCCTCCCCTGCCACAAAGTCCCATACCCCCCCTCACCCAAAATAAGAAGAAGGAGGGGCGCCAGGGGCCGTGAAAACTGTCACCGCACCCCAGCAGAGTGCTCAATTACCCAAAAGCTCTCATTCCCTAAATTTTGAGAAGTCCTTCCCTTCCTGACTCACCCAAGCCCCAATCCCAGTTTCATCCCCTAACTGTCTAGTTGATTATTAAAAATACTTTGCTGTTAATTACTGTTTCCGTCATGTTTTTGTACAGAAGACTGTGTTTGAAGGGGAGTGGGGTGGGGAAGGGGGTTGGTAATTGCATAGGACAGTCACCTTTACCAGGGTACAGACACGGGGGCAGGATCAGCAGCAGGTCACACACACAGTGCAGTCAGTAGGCACCCTGGTCGGTATGGGAGGTGGTTTCCATGTTCTGTGTGGGTGGGGGGGTACGTGACTTTGTAGCGGGGGAGGGCGGTTACAGATCTTATGCAGCGGTCCTTGTCCTGGACCACAGAGCCACGCAGCAGGGGAATCTGTAACCGTCCTCCTCCGCAACAAGGTCACATAGCCCCCGCACACAGAGTCCCAAGAAGGAGGGATGGCAGGCTCCGTTGAAACAACCAGTCCGGCACTGCGGACCGCTCTAGGAGCAGGAGCCTGCCATTCCTCGAGTTTAGAGGCGGTCTTTACATCACTGCACACCCTACCCAGCACAGTCTGCGTCCCTGTTTCAACCCTTTAACGCAAAGTCATTAATAAAGAAACCTTTGTTAAGTAACAATGGAACATGTATTTTATTTTTACACGTGTGTTGGAAGGGGGAAACGGGGTGAACGGGGTATGCAACTGCAGAGGATAGTCAACAGTAACTGGGTAAAGAAACAGGGGCAGGTTCAGCTTCTCTGTAAAGAAACTGAACAGTCACAGGTCACGCTGCTCGCTGAGGAACCTAGCTTTCAAAGCCTCCCGGATGCACAGCACTTCCCGCTGGGCTCTTCTAATCGCACGGATGTCTGGCTGAGCGTAATCAGCAGCCAGGCGATTTGCCTCAACCTCCCATCCCACCATAAAGGTCTCCCCCTTGCTCTCACAGAGATTGTGGAGCACACAGCAAGCTGCAATAACAATGGGGATATTGGTTTTGCTGAGATCCAAGCGAGTCAGTAAGCATCGCCATCTCCCCTTGAGACGTCCGAAAGCACACTCCACCACCATTCTGCACTTGCTCAGCCAGTAGTTGAAGAGTTCCTTGTCACTGTCCAAGGCGCCTGTATAGGGCTTCATGAGCCAGGGCATTAGCGGGTCCCCGAGGATCACTATAGGCATCTGCACAACTGTGATGTTATTGATATAAATTGGGACCATATAGAACATGGGTTGCAACCAAGGTCCTGCAGTGGCACCAAATCTTAGATAAAGGGGGTCATCTAAGGTGTCTAAGACCAGATTATGGGTTGCTGGTTATAATTATGCTGTCTGTATGTCTGTATCATTTTTAGTTGAAGTTATGAATGTTGGCTCTATGCTGTCTGTATTTCAAGTTTGTGCTGTGCTTCTGGGGGAAGCCTCCCAGACAAGCTGGCGTTAGCTCTGCCTAGCCTGTTTGATGGCCCATTAAGGACCATCAGCTACACAATTGACCCATGGAGAGAAGGCAGACACGCCTTGTGACTCAGCAAGGTATGCAGAGACTTGTCCATGTGACTGCAGACTCCATTTTGCTGTGATTTTCCACAGTGAGAACAAAGAGATTCTTACACCTGGAAAAGCCTATATAAGGCTGACGCTTCATCTCCATCGGGTCTTCAATCCTGCTTCTGACCTCTGGAGGGACTTTGCTACAAACTGAAGCTCTGCACAAAGGACTGAATGACCCATCCCAGCGGGGGATGTTCCAGAGACTTAATTTGAACCTGCAGTTTACTCCAGCACTGCTGCAAGCCTGAACTAAGAACTTTGCCATTCCTGTATGTAATTGATTCCATTTAACCAATTCTACCTCTCATTTCTACCTTTTTCCCTTTGTAAATAAACCTTTAGATTTTAGATTCTAAAGGATTGGCAACAGCGTGATTTGTGGGTAAGATCTGATGTGTATATTGACCTGGGTCTGGGGCTTGGTCCTTTGGGATCGAGAGAACCTTTTTCTTTTATTGGGGTGTTGGTTTTCATAACCATTCATCCCCAGGACGAGTGCACTGGTGGTGATACTGGGAGACTGGAGTGTCTAAGGAAATTGCTTGTGTGACTTGTGGTTAGCCAGGGGGGTGAGACCAGAGTCCTCTTTGTCTGGCTGGTTTGGTTTGCCTTAGAGGTGGAAAAACCCCAGCCTAGGGCTGTGACTGCCCTGTTTGAGCAATTGGTCCTGATTTGGCACTCTCAGTTGGGTCCCGCCAGAACCGCATCGTCACAACAACCCCAACAGTTATTTTGTGGTCCGGGAAGAAACTACCTTCCTGCAGGCGTCTAAACAGACCAGAGTTCCTGAAAACACGCGTCATGAACCTTGCCTGGCCACCCAACGTTGATGTTGGTAAAACGTCCCCTATGGTCCACCAGTGCTTGCAGCACCATTGAAAAGTAGCCCTTTTGGTTAATATACTGGCTGGCCTGGTGGGCCGGTCCCAGGATAGGGATGTGAGTTCCATCTATAGCCCCACCGCAGTTTGGGAATCCCATTGCGGCGAAGCCATCTATGACGACCTGGACGTTTCCCAGGGTCACTACCTTTGAGAGCAGGAGCTCAACGATTGCGTGGGCTACTTGCATCACAGCAAGCCCCACGGTAGATTTGCCCACGCCAAAGTGGTTCGCTACTGACCGGTAGTTGTCTGGCGTTGCAAGTTTCCAGAGGGCTATGGGCACTCGCTTCTGCACAGTCAGGGCTGCTCGCATCCGGGTGTCCTTGCACTTCAGGGCAGGGGACAGCAAGTCACACAGTTCAAGGAAAGTGCCCTTACGCATCCTGAAGTTTCGCAGCCACTGTGATTCATCCCAGACCTGCAGCACTATGCGGTCCCACCAGTCCGTGCTTGTTACCCAGGCCCAGAATCGCTGTTCTGCAGCATGAACATGACCCATTGCCACCATGATCTCCACGGCGCGGGATCCCGTGCTTTCTGAGAGGTCTGTGCCACTCTGAGACTTCATGTCCTCACCGTGCTGCCGGAGCCTCCTTGCCCGATTTCTCAGCATCTGACTGTGGAAGAGGTGGACGATAAGGTGCGAGGAGTTGACAACGGCCATAAGTGCAGCGATGATCGCAGCGGGCTCCATGCTCGCAGTGCTGTGGCGTTCGCGCTGTCACTGACCAGAAAAGTGCACGAACAGATTTCCCGCCGGCGCTTTCAGGGAGGGAGGGCGGGAGTGATGGTTGAATGATGACAGTTACCCAAGACCACCCTCGACACATTTTTTCCCCCAGCAGGCATTGGGGGCTCTACCCAGAATTCCAATGGGCAGCGGGGACTGCGGGAACTGTGGGATAGCTGCCCACAGTGCACCGCTTCCAATGTCGACGCTTGCTCCATTAGTGTGGACTCACAAAGTCGAATTAGTGTCCTTAGTGTGGATACACAAATTCGACTTTGTAAGGTCGATTCCACAAATTCGACTTAAGTTGAATCAAACTACTCTTGTAGTGAAGACATACCCTAAGGTGCCACATGTACTCCTGTTCTTTTTGCGGTTACAGACGAACACGGCTGCTACTCTGAAATTTAGCAAGACGATTACTGATGAATTTATAAGCCTTTTAGCTGCAAAGAAGCTAAGTTTTTGATTGTTTTTGCAGATGCAACCACAGATATTAGCCATGTTGAAAAAATGGCCATTTTGCTTTGCTTTATTATTGGTCATATCCAAGGAAAAGTAGATATAAGAGCATTTTGTAAGCTTTGTGGCAGTGAGGCAGAGGCTGCATCCTTGTGTGACCAGTTAACTAATGTTTTATTCTGCAAGTATATGTTAGACCCAAATACGTGTCTGGACAGGGATATGAAAAGACCAGTGTTATGGCTAGAGCTTGTAGAGATTTGCAAGCAAAAATGAGATATCTCAGGCACGGAAGACAAAATGTATGTACCATGCATCCATTGCCTAGCACATCAAAATAACCTATTTTTAGTGCATGCTGCTTAAGATAAGACCAGTCCAGACCTGCAGCTTTGCAGGAAATGTATAAATATTTTTCAGACTGTAACCATTGATAGGAAAAACTAATGAGCAAGTCTAAATAATCCTTATGTTCAAATTCTTGCTTGAGAGAGTACTGTTTTGGAATGGGAAGAGAAGCTTGATGATGCACTTCGGCCCCCTGAAGAAATTGACAGGATTGATGAAGCAGATGAAATCTGAATAGGCGTCTGAAGAAAGAAGGAGACCTATATATCATTCTAAAGGCACTCTGCAGGACTAGATGGGCAGCTCAAATGAAAGCCACTGAGGCAATGATAGTAAATTTTCAGAGTATAATTGACTGTTTAGAAGATGAAACTGTTGCTGAATGTAGAACTAGTGAGGACATACATCGGGCAAAAAGCAACCTGTCTTTGATGGCTTGGATGTTTTACCCCAATCTGTTATGGTGGCATAGGACCTTAGTTATCATGGCTGCAGCCTCTGGAATCCTTCAGTCAAAGAAAATAGACCTGTTTCAAGTTCTCCAGACATCTGCATGGGCGGCAGGTTTGTAGAAATTTTGGTGGTGCCCAGAACCTGCCCAAACTCCACCCCCCCAAAACTCCTCCCCCACCTGACCAAGGCTGTGGGAGGGAGTTTGGGTGGGGGAGGAAGTCTGGGGTGCAGGAGGGGTGCAGGGTGCAGGCGCTGGGAGGGAGTTTGGGGATGGGAGGGGTGTGGAGGAAGGGGTGCAGGCTCTGGGAGGGAGTTTGGGGGAGGGAGGGGGTGCAGGGGTGGGGCTGGATTTGGGGTGGGGCTGAGGATGAGAGGTTTGGGTTGTGGGAGGGGGCTCAGGGCTATGGCAGAGGGTTGGGGTGTGGGGTGAGGGCTGTGGGGTGGGGCTGGGGATGAGTTGTTCATGATGCAGGAGGGGGCTCAGAGTTGGGGCAGATGGTTAGGGTGCAGGGGGATAAGGGCTCTGGCTGGGGCTGGGGATGAGGGGTTTAGGGTGTGGGAGGGGCTCAGGGCAAGGGTAGGGGGTGAGAGCTCTGTCTGGGGCTGAGAATGAGGGGTTTGGGGTGTGGGAGGGGCTCAGGGCGAGAGTAGGAGTGTGGGGGTGAGGGCTCTGTCTGGGACTGGGGGTTTGGGGTGTTGGAGAGGCTCAGGGCTGGGACAGAGGGTTAGGGTGCGGCAGAATGAGGGCTCTGTCTGGGATGGGGATAAGGTGTTTGGGGTGTGGGAGGGCTCAGGACTAGGGCAGAGGGTTGGGGTGCAGGGGTGTGTGAGGGCTCTGGGGCTGCAGATGAGGGGTTTGTGGTGTTGGAGGGGCTCAGGGCTGGGGCAGAGGGTTGGGGTGTAGGGGGGATGAGGGCTCTGGCTGGGGCTGGAGATGAGGGGCTTGGGGTGCTGGAGGGGCTCAGGGCTAAGGCAGAGGGTTGGAGTGCAGGGGGATGATGGCTCTGGCTAGGACTGGGGATGAGGTGTTTGGGGTGCTGGAGGGGCTCAGGGCTAGGGTAGAGGGTTGAGGGTGCAGTGAGAGGGCTGAAAGCTCTGACTGGGGGTGTGGGCTCTGGGGTGGGGCAGGGCTGGGGATGAGTTTGGGGTGTAGGCAGGCTGCTCCGGGACAAGGGCCAGAGAGGAGGACTCCCCCCAGCCCTTTCCCTGCCGGCAGCAGCGAGCTCTGGGGGAGGAGCCCCCGTTTCCCACCCCCCCAGCAGCACACTCACCCCGCACCACTGTCGCTGCATGTGCTCCTAGGGCCCCTCTCACGTCCAGGAATCTCCCGCACCTCCCCTGTGGTGGGTGCCGTGGGGTGTTGCCCCTGACTATAGCCTCACTGAGGGTGGGGGATGGGGCTGCCTTCTTGCCCAGCATGGGGCAGGAGTGGTGACTGCGGGTGGGTGGGGGGGCTGTGCTGGGGGAGGGTCCCACCGGAAAAGGGAAGGGTCTGAGGTGAAAGGGCAGGCTAAGAGTCAGTCTGCCCTGGCAGTCGACATGCAGGGAGGCAGCATGGAGCTGCATGGAAGAGGCAGGGACGCTCTGCTCCCTCTGGGGCCCAGGGACATGCATGGGGCCAGAAAGGGAGGGCCGGGGGACACTCGGGGGAGGCACGGGCGGTGGCAGGTGGGGCCAGGGGGGAGACCCGGCCCCAAACATTGGTGCAGCTGGGCCCCAGGGCTCTGAATATTGCTGCGCCCGGGCACCACGTGGGTATATAACTCGCCGCCCCTGTCTAAGAGCTCTGTAAAGGAGCTCAGCAAACTCATTTGTAAAGGGGTTTTGAAAATACAAACTATCCAAGCCACAGGAAGAGATGTACATGCCACAAGGATGATGAATTTGCACACGGTTCTGTGTTATAAAGAAAGAATAACCATCAAAGGAAATATTTCGAGGTCTTAGACAATATGATTGGGGAATTAAAATCTTCATGTGAGGGATTTCAAGAGGTAATCCCTCTATTTGGTTTCCTCCATCCCAGGCAATTTCAAAATATAATTTTAGAAGAATCAAAAGAGGAAGTTCCTAAACTCATGAGATTATAGTAATATTTTCTTTAGATTTAGTTCATAAGATTATGTCTTTCAAGATGTATTATTTTATAAAGGACAGAGGGGGGTTCATTTTGTCACTTGGAGTCACTTGCATTTTATAGTGTCAAGTTCTCTTGATGTTTTACCAGAAATAGAAATGTTGTGTTGACTCTTTTTCACCAACTGGAGTGGCTAGTGCTGAACCTGAAATAAGCACATTAAGATGTGTCAAAAACTACATGTGTTCAACCCTGTCACAGACACGGCTGAATGACCTTGCTCTCCTTGCAGTTGAGAAAGACAGGACAGCAAGGTTGGAACTGGACAGCATCACAGAACAATTTGCCAAGGAAACATGTCGCTGCAGGGCAAGGTTCCAATAATTGGGAATACACAAGCCAACACAATTTGAGTGAGATTCAACTTTTGTTTAGGCCTGGGATTTTTTAAAATTTATTTTTAACTTTTTATGTTGAAAAAAGCCTAAGGTGATGTGACCATTGAGACCCATGCTGCATGTGTCCTGACCATGCTCTGACCCTTAAATCTGCTCCTGCCCCTCACCATAGCAATCCAAAACCATTCTCATAGGAAGGGAAGGGGAGAGAGCAAAGAGCCCAGCAGCTCAGGGCAGCTCCACTCCCTCCTCCCCTCTCCCTCTCCGTGAGCAATGGGGATGAGATGGCTCATCTGCTCCCACACCCTCCCTCCCTGCAGCACCCTCCCTGGAAGGGGGAGAGGAGGCCCTACTGCAGTGCCCCATCCCCAGGTCTCAGGAGGAGCAGAGGTGAGGCAGTGGGGGAGGGGGCTCTGAGCTAATGGGGGCTGGTGATTGGGCAGATGGGGATCTGGAGGGACAGGATTGATTTGGAAGGTGTGGGGCAGAATGAATTGCTGACAGGGGATAGGCAGATGTGGGGTGAGAGCTCCTGCAGCAGGAGCCAGACTCCCCTTACCCATTACATGTGGGAGAGCCCACAGCACTGACTGTCACCCAGACGCTGTGGTGGGGGTGGGGGGGGGGAGAGGCAGAGGGAATTCAACAATCAAATAACAGAGTGAAAAAATGCACTATCATCTTTAAAAAAAATCTCATGATTTTGGGGGCCTGACTCAGGAGTTTTGATCCCTTGAAGTTTGTAATACTGTGGGTAAGGGAGGGTGGGAAGTTAAGGCACTAAAGTTAGTTTGGTGTATTCCAGTATCAGAGCATTGGCAGGGAGTTAGCATAACTATAGCGGTGTAAATGGAAAAATCTCCCCTGTTAACAAGTGTAAATGAAAATCATACCCATTGACTCCTACCTGACAGATGGGGCTTAACCACCTCTCCCCGACCTGGGTTTAGTGGTTGAGTTGTGACCCAAGTGGGTTACAACTTTAGTTGTCGTCTCCCAAATGAACATTGTCAGGCCGTTCACATTTCTGTTTTTGCAAGGTGAGCTGTGCAGAGTGATGGCTCTGTCATTGAGCCCTTGGTTTTGTCTACACACAGGCTTGTTTTTAAACCAATACAGTTAAATTGGCACAAGTTTGTGCGTGACCATTTACTGCTGCTTAAGAGAGGCTTATTTTGGGTTAGTTTAAATCGATTGGAAACAGGATTAATCTAAACTGAAAGAAGCCACCTTAATTCCAAATCAGTGTATCCATGGAGGTTTGCTCTGGTTTAACTAAATTGGTTTAAAAAATGGTTTAACTTACACTGGTGCAACTTTCCCACATAGGCAAGGCCAAGGTCTCAGAAGTGGCAAGACTTGTGTTCACTCAAAACCCTAAAGAGTTGGGGTGCTGGTTCTCGGAGTCTGGTTCAGATTCATGGCTAATGTGTTTGTCTTCCCCGTCATGCCTTTGCAATAAAAATAAACATTGCAGTAGAGAAACCACGAACCATAGCAAAACCTGAAATTTCAAGAACAGAATTTGGTCCTTCTCTTGCCTTCAATTTATATGGAGCCCCAGCTTTTCAGTGTTAATGGCAGTTCCTTGCACATACACCCCGCAGCAGAGAAAAGTCCCTGGTGCCTGGAACAGTTGCCTGCTGTATCAACAAGTTCTCTCTAACTCCCGGACATTGTTTTATAATTACCACAGAATAATTCCTAGCCACTTCACTCCTGCCATTTATTTATTCTTCACTAGCTGTCACCCTTTGCAAATTTCATTCCTCACCCAACCTTAACTTTCCTTCTTATAATTTACATATATACATGGAAAGTTAGGAAGAACGTGATTACTGCACTGGGAGACTGTAAAATCCCATTCCCTTATCAGAGGGCCTATTCCCAATGTGTTATAACTTTAGCATATTCTATGTTATTATTTTAAAAGAACTAGTATAAATGTTTGCTGGTAAACATTACAGGGAAGTGTGCCTATTAGCATATCCACATATCCTTACAGAAATGTAAAACATCCTATATTCAGCACTCCAACATGACTAAGATTATAATGTTTTTTCCTTTTATATATAAAAACATCTTACTAATTAATCACTATGTCACAGTGGCCAAAAATTATGCAGCTCTGGCGTATGCTAATGCACCCTGGGATTATATTAGCTGTGAAATCTTTAATTCTAATTAAACACAGAGCATGTTGGTTCTTCTGTAACTATCCAGCAATATATGATTATTTCAGAATATAAGGTTGCGGGTCGGGGGGTCATTCTCTTCCCGCCGACTCTTTGGCCTGTCCATCTATTTAGACTGTAAACTCTTTGGGGCAGGGTCTGTCTCACTATGAATGAGTGCAGCACCTAGTACAGTGGGGACCTGATCTTGGTTGCAGCCTCTAGGTGCTACATAAATTAATAACAATGACAACAACAATAGTAATACTAATTAAAAATTCAGGTGGGATGATAAGTGAATAAAGAATCTGTGTCATGGCTATGGCTGAGACCATTAGTAGTATAAGGGCCCTACCATCAATCAAACCCTAACCCCGCCCCTAACCCCGCCCCGTGACCCCTATAGTCCCTCCCACTTGTCACCGGAAGTCCCACCCTATGGGGGTATTACTTCCGGGGTCAAGATGGCCACATGACCGGAAGTGAGGTGGGTCATGTGACCCCTCTAAGAACTCCTCCCACCCCCCTCTACCAATCAGGAGGGGTTTCCTCCCGAAAGGACCACCCCGAGAAGAGATTTGACCAATCAAGGTGACTTCCGGGGCGGGTGATCGGAAGCAAAGTGGGTCATGTGACCCCTCTAAGAACTCCTCCCACCACCCTCTACCAATCAGGAGGGGTTTTGTCCCAGAAGGACCACCCCGAGAGGAGATTTTGCCCAATGAGGGTGATTTCTGGGTTGGGGTGAGCGGTCCGGAAGTGGGTCGTGTGACCCCTCTAAGAACTCCTCCCACCCCCCTCTACCAATCAGGAGGCGTTTTGTCCCGACAGGACCACCCCGAGAGGAGATTTTGACCAATCGGGGTGACCCCTCTAAGAGCTCCTCCCAAGGCCCTCCGCCAATCCGAGTGCAGCACCATTACCCCATAAGTCCCAGCGCCGGACAGAGGAGGCCATTTCTTACCAAGCACACGTGTTTTAGAAAAAGCATGGAAAGGCTGCTGAGAGGAAACATGGACTCCTTCACCACCCCCGTCAGAACTTCGGACTTTGTTTTAGACCCGAGCACCATACTTATGTGGCGCAGGCGCTACGTCAGTGACAGTTCTGAGGAGGAGGAGGGAGTGACCGAGGGGAGCCCTTTGGCCCAACCGATGATGGATACGTCGGAACCCAAACCCGAAACCCTCGTGAGGCACCCCGAGGAGCCTGATGGCCTCTCTTTGTCCACCCCCTCAGATCGCCACTCGGGGGAGTCACCGGTGGACAAGGCAAACGGAAAAGACGGCGCTCAGGTAAATGAATGATTAAGAAACGGCGGTAGAAGAGGGGTAATGAGGCTAGGAACTGGGGGGTTTGTGTAAATTTAAAAAACCAACCAAGCAGTTCTGGTACTTACACTATTTCTTTTTTCTGAAAATCTTTCAGCAGCTCGACGATGCCTTTCTAGACACCTTTAAGAACTTGCGCATTAGTAACCCGGTGGGAGTAAATATATCGTGCACCAGCTGTTTTTGCTCATGTCCGAGACACAGATTTCAAGCCAAAAAGGACAAAATGGAAGAATGAACCAGCTCAGACTTACCGTGGGGGTTATGGCGTCCATTTTACAGCCGTCTCTAAAAACAAAATGGAAGAATCAACCAGCTCAGACTTACCAGGGGTTATGGCGTCCATTTTACAGCCGTCTGTAAAAACAAAATGGAAGAATCAACCAGCTCAGACTTACCAGGGGGTTATGGCGTCCATTTTACAGCCGTCTGTAAAAACAAAATGGAAGAATGAACCAGCTCAGACTTACCATGGGGTTATGGCGTCCATTTTACAGCTGTCTGTAAAAACAAAACAAACAAACAAACAAAAAAGATTATTTTAAACCAGGCAATTAATAAAATTTATTTAAATGTGTCAATATGAGCATGTCCATTTTCATACTTGTGGTAGTAAAAGACGGTACCAGTAGCAGTCATGTCTACGCCGACGGCTCTTTTAAAGAAATTATATTACAATCCCAGGGAAGTTGGGAGCTTTGGCGGAGTGAACCCTCTTTTTCGAGAGGCTAGAAAGCATAGTAAAACTTTAAATAGAAGACAAGTAACAGCTTGGCTTTCAGACCAGGATGCTTACACTTTACACAAACCGGCTCGAATACATTTTAAAAGAAATAAGACCATTGTTTCAGATGTGGATGCGCAGTGGCAGGCAGATTTGGTGGATATGCACCGGTTCTCCAAACACAACAGCGGTTTTAAGTACATCTTAACAGTGATAGACATTCTATCCAAATATGCCTGGGCCTTAGGCCTAAAAGACAAGACGGGTGGTGAAGTATCCAAGGCCTTTAAATCTATTTTCAGCGAAGGTTGCGTGCCTCAAAAATTACAAACCGATCGGGGGAAAGAATTTTTAAACAAACCTTTAAGTGGATTGTTAAAGCGGCATGGGGTTCACCATTTTGTTACTAATAATGAAGTCAAAGCACGGGTTGTGGAGCGATTTAACAGAACTTTAAAAACTAGGATGTGGAGATATTTTACAGCCCATAACACCTTTCCCTACATTGACGTCTTACCTGACTTTATAAAGAGTTACAACCAGAGCTTTTACAGAACTATACGTACCAGACCCCTTGAGTTAACCCTTCAAATTCTCTGAAGGTATGGAAAACGGTTTACGGAGATGGTTTTAAAATAGACCTACGTGCGGGCGTTGGCGAGGGTGGTGGGGCCCATGGCCATCGTGGCGGCCTCCAAGATGTACGGCAAGGTGGTCTTCTTCCTTGCCTCGGAGGCCGCCGCCCAGGAGGCGGTGGAGAAGGGCCTGGCGGTGGGGGGGCATGTTCGTCCCCCTGGAGCCGCTGGAGGACCTGGGTGTCCGAGTGGTCCTGACCTCCGTCCCTCCCTTCCTGCCCAATGTCGCCCTGTTACCCGCCCTCTCTACTTTGGGGAAGCCCATCTCCGTGGGGAGCCCTCTCCCCTTGGGCTGCAAGGACCCCGCCCTCCGTCACGTCCTCTCGTTCCGCCGGCAGGTGCAGCTTCAGCTGCTGCCGGCGGCACGTGGCGGAGAGGCGCTCGAGGGGTCCTTCCTGGTCCCCTATCAGGGGGCCCAGTACCGGGTGCATTACGCCACGGGGGAGGCCCGGTGCTACCTCTGCCGGGCGACGGGGCACCTCCGGAGGGACTGCCCCTTGGCCCGGCTCGGAGGAGCTCTCGGGACCCCCAAGCCCCAGCAGGGTGCCGGCCCCGCCATCGCCGGTGCCCCTGACCGCCCGGTACCCAGAGCCGCCCCTCCTCCTCCTCAGCCCATCACTGCTCCCGCTCGGGCCTCAGGGGTCCGTCCTCCAGTGCGCCCAGACGAGCGGGAGAGCCCTGCCTCTGCTGCTTGCACTCTGGCGGGGCCTGTGGAGGAGGGTGCGGCAGGGGTACTGCCGGGCGTGGGAGAGGGCTCTCCCCAGGGGGACTCTTCCCTCTCTCCTGCTGTCCCCCCAGTGCCTCTCCAAGCCCCCGAACAGGCATCCTTGCCCCCCAACCCAACCCCTGTCAACCAGCCCAAAGACGATGCCATGGAGGGCTGGACCCGGGTATAGGGTAAGCGGGGCAAGCGGAAGGCTCGGGCTCCGCCCGTGCCACCTGAGGCGGAAGCCCCCCGTAAGACCAGAAAGGGGGCCGCCGACACCGAGCCTTCCGCCGTGCCCCAGGGGTTGACCCATCTGCCAATGACGGCTAGGGCAGACGTGGCAGCACCGGGGGGTACCACCATCCCCCCTCCGCAGTCCGCCCCTGCGGAGGCCTCCGCTGTGGCCCCTCCTGTTCCCTTGCCGCCTGTGCCCCCCGCAATACCCGAGGTGAGCGTCGCCTCGGGCACAAGTGGGGAGGACTCTGGGGTGGTGGGTGGTGAGCTCCCCTCCATCTTTGCAGAGATCGAGGCCCTGGATCTGACCCCGGTCGCCCCGGGGGAGGACGACCCTCTGCCAACGGGCCTCGACCTGGCCGACCTCACCCCAGCTCCCCCTTCCCCGTGCTCCACCATCCCTCCTGCTATGTCCGCTCCCGCCTCCGCGGGTCCCCTGGACTCCTCGACCTGCCCGGCTGCGGATGGCACCCTGCTGCTGGCCGCCGAGCCTGTTGAGGCGACGGCCGGTGCCTCGTGGCCGGGAGACAAGCCACTGGGGGTGTCCCTCGGTGGTGTGGGGCAATCGAGTTCCTTCCCGGGTGGGGGCCCCCCTGAGGGTTCCACATCTCCCCGTGCCGAGGCTGCTCTGCCTGCCATTGAGCCCGAGCCCGGTGTCACTGGGGACCCCCTCCCTACTCCTCAAACCCCCGTGCCTGGCCGCGAGGAGCCGCTTACCGATGGTCCTGCTCCTGCGGCCCGGGGTCCCATCTCTGTCCCTCCCCCCAACACTGCTTCTGACCCCAGCCCCGCCCCCTCCACCTCCTGCGATGTTATTGCCGCCCCTGGGGCTGTCTCCTTCCCTTTCCCGGAGGATGACTCCCGGGGAGCGGCCTTTGAGTTCCACAGTCCCGACCCACTAGGGGCTGCGCTCTTCCCTCCGCCCCTCCCCCATTGGGCCATGGTCCGGGGCGGACCAGGTGGCACCGGTCCATCGGGCGCCACGTCGCGGGTCCGCCCCTTGTTTACCCATCCCAGCGGGCCACGGGGCTACGCCAGAGGCCCCACCAGTGGACCCCCAGAGGCCAGTGACCCCGCCCCCCCATGCGCTGCGAGAGGAGTTGCGGGAGTTCTTGGAGGACGTCCGGGGCTCCCGCAACAAGGTCGTGCTTGCTCTCCAGCGCTGGGGGGACTTCCATCGGATCCTCCTGGCCACGCGGGCCCTCATAGGGGAGGGCAAGGGGACCGGGAAGCAGAATGTCGCGGCTTACAACCGGGCGCGCGGCTTCCGTGACTCCCTGCTCGCCTTCGGGGTGGGCCACGGTTTGCTGCGCGGCCCAACGGGGGCCGTGAGCGCCCCTGCTGACGTGGATCCCCCCCAGCCCTCCTCATGGCAGTCATCACCTTTGCCACACTAAACACCCGGAGCTGTAGGGTGGGTTTCCGCAGGAGCCAGGTGCTCTCCTTCCTTCGGGAGGGGGGGTACTCCGTGGTTTTCCTGCAGGAGACCCACACAGATCCGGCCGCCGAAGCTAGCTGGCGGCTGGAGTGGGGGGACGGGGTCTACTTCAGCCATCTCACCACCCGTCAGGCTGGAGTGGCTACCCTGTTCTCCCCCGACCTACGGCCAGAGGTGCTGGGGGTCGCCGAGGCTGTGCCGGGCCGCCTGCTGCACCTCCGGGTCCGCATGGCGGGGCTTGTGGTCAACCTCATCAACGTCTATGCCCCGACATCGGCCCCGGAGCGGCTGCGGTTCTATCGGCAGGCGTCCGCCTTCCTCGGCTCCCTGGATCCTCGCGAGTGCCTGGTCCTGGGTGGGGACTTTAACACCGTCCTCGAGGAGCGGGACCGCTCGGGGACCGAGCAGACCCCAGCCGCCGCGGACGTCCTCAGGGAGATCGTCGCCCATCACTCCCTGGTGGACGTCTGGCACGACCACCACCCGGACGATGCCTCCACGTACACCTATGTCCGGGTGGAAGCCCATCGGTCGTGCCACTCCCGGTTGGACCGCATCTATCTGTCCCGGTTCCATCTCTCACGGGCCCAGTCCTCCAGCATCCGGCCGGCCCCTTTTTCGGACCACCACCTCGTCACCGTGACAGCCTCTCTCTGCGCGGAGAGGCCGGGGCCGGCCTATTGGCACTTCAACAACAGCTTGCTGGAGGATGGGGGCTTCGTGGCGTCCTTCCGGGAGTTCTGGCTGGCCTGGCGAGGGCAGCGGCGCGCCTTTCCCTCGGCGCGGCGGTGGTGGGATGTGGGGAAGGTGCGCGGCCGGCTCTTCTGCCGTGACTACACCCGGGGCGCCAGCTGACGGTGGGATGCGGCGATAGGGCAGTTGGAGCGGGAGGTCTTAGAGCTGGAGAGGCGTCTGGCCGCCAGCCCCGAGGATCCATCCCTTTGCGGAGCGTGCCGGGAGAAGCGGGAGGAGCTCCGGGTCCTGGAGGACCATCGGGCCCAGGGCACCTTCGTTCGATCCCGCGTCCGCCTCCTTCGGGAGATGGATCGCGGCTCCCGCTTCTTCTACGCCCTGGAGAAACGGAGGGGGGCCAAGAAGCACGTCACCTGCCTCCTGGCGGAGGACGGCTCCCCCGTCACGGATTCGGCGGAGCTGTGCGAGAGGGCCCGGACCTTCTACGCGCGCCTTTTCTCCCCGGATCCGACCGATCCTGCCGGTTGCAAAGTGCTCTGGGACGGCCTCCCGACGGTCAGCGTGGGCGACCGGGACCGGCTAGAGCTGCCTCTCACTCTGGCCGAGTTCTCGGAAGCCCTCCGTCGCATGCCCACCAATAAATCCCCGGGCATGGACGGGCTGACCGTGGAGTTCTACCGCGTGTTCTGGGACGTCCTCGGCCCAGACCTAGTCACCGTCTGGGCCGAGTCCTTGCGGGGCGGGGTCCTCCCTCTTTCATGCAGGCGAGCCGTGCTCACTTTATTGCCAAAGAGGGGGGACCTCCGCGATTTACGGAATTGGCGTCCCATCTCGCTCCTCAGCACGGACTATAAAATCGTTGCGAAGGCCATTTCGATTCGGCTAGGGTCCGTGCTGGCGGACGTGGTCCACCCAGACCAGACCTACACCGTCCCGGGCCGCACGATCTTTGATAACTTGTATCTGGTCCGGGACCTTCTGGAATTAGGGTGTAGGGATGGTCTGTCGTTCGCCCTCTTGTCCCTGGATCAGGAGAAGGCGTTCGACAGGGTGGACCACGGGTATCTCCTGGGCATTCTGCAGGCATTAGGCTTCGGGTCCCAGTTTGTGGGGTTTCTCCAGGTGCTGTACGCCTCCGCAGAGTGTCTGGTCAGGCTCAACTGGACCCTGACCGAGCCGGTCAGCTTCGGGCGGGGAGTGCGGCAGGGGTGCACCCTCTCGGGCCAGCTGTACGCCCTGGCGATCGAGCCCTTCCTCTGTCTCCTCCGCAGGGGGCTGACGGGGTTGGTGCTTCGGGAGCCGGAGCTGCGGCTGGTCCTGTCGGCATACGCCGACGATGTGCTCCTCGTGGTCCAGGACCCGGGCGACTTGGCGTGGGTGGAGGCCTGCCAGGCCGTGTACTCGGCGGCCTCCTCCGCCCGGGTCAACTGGGCCAAGAGCTCTGGCCTGGTGGTTGGGGACGGGTGGCAGGCGAGCTCCCTCCCACCCGCGCTTCAGGCCATCCGGTGGAGCGTGGGTCCGCTGCTCTATCTCGGCGTTTACCTTTCTGCCACGCATCCCTCTCCGCCGGAGAACTGGCACGGTTTACAGGGCAGGGTGGCGGAGCGGCTCCGGAAATGGACAGGACTCCTCCGGTGCCTTTCCCTCCGAGGGAGGGCACTGGTGCTCAATCAACTGGTCCTGTCCATGCTCTGGTACCGGCTCAACACCCTGGTCCCGGCCCCGGTGTTCCTGACCGACCTCCGGAGGGTGGTGCTGGAGTTCTTTTGGCCAGGACTGCACTGGGTCCCTGCAGGGGTACTCCACCTGCCCCTGGAGGAGGGAGGGCAGGGCCTGAAGTGCCTCCGCACTCAGGTCCACGTCTTCCGCCTCCAGGCACTGCAGAGGCTCCTTTATGGTGCGGGTAGTCCGGCGTGGAGAGCCCTGGCGCACGCCTTCCTGCGCCGCTTCCGAGGGCTCCGATACGACCGGCAGCTCCTTTATCTCGATCCGAGGGGTCTTCCGCGAGACCTCTCCGGGCTGCCGGTCTTCTACCAGGATCTCCTCCGGACCTGGAAGCTGTTCTCTGCGACCAGGTCCGTGGCGGCCACCGAGGGGGCAGATCTCCTCGCGGAGCCCCTGCTACACAACCCCCAGCTCCGTGTGCGGGTGGCGGAGTCCCCCGCGGTGCACCAGAGGTTGGTCCTGGCGGAAGCCACCAGGGTCGGAGAACTCCTGGACTACGATCGGGGAGACTGGCTGGATCCCCTGACGCTCACTCGGCGGATGGGGCTCTCCAGACCGTGTACTCCCCGGCGCGTACTTCAGGAGGTGAGGGCCGCTTTGCCGCCCGCTGCTCGGGCCTACCTCGACCGGGTCCTGCGTGAGGGCTCGCCCCGCCCACCCCCCTCCCCGAGCCCTCCGGACCTTTTCATCGGGCCCTTGCCCCGTAGACCCGGCCGACCCCCCCGCCCCTTCTCCGCAAGCCGGCTGCACGATCTGCAGTCGGTCCGTTTTCAAACCGCGCCAAGGAAACAACTCTACGCGCTTGTGCTCCATACCGTTCACTTCCTCACCCTCGTGTCCCACCCCGACACCAAGTGGCGGGATCTCTTGCCACCTGTGGAGGGTGGGGAGCCCCGGTGGGCCAGCCTCTACTCCACCCTGGTCCCGAGGCCCGCCGGGGATATCAGCTGGCGGCTCCTTCACGGGGCCGTGAGCACGGGCGTGTACTTGGCGCGGTTCACCCCTGTCCCGGACACCTGCCCCTTCTGCGGCGTGAGGGAGACCCTGGCGCATGTTTACCAAGAGTGCGCCAGGTTGCAGCCCCTATACCGGCTCCTCACCGACATTCTGTTACGTTTCTGGCTGCACTTTTCCCCTCACCTCCTTATCCATGCACTCCCTATCCGTGGCCCCACAAAGTCGCGGGACCTCCTGGTCAACCTCCTCCTCGCCCTGGCTAAAAAGGCCATCCACGCGACCAGGGAGAGGAGGTTGGCCGACGGAGACTCCTGCGACTGTGGGGCTTGTTTCCGGTCCCTCGTCCGCTCACGTCTCCGGGCGGAGTTCCTCTGGGAGGCGTCCGCTGGCTCCCTTGACGCCTTCGAGGAGCAGTGGGCGCTGTCCGGGGTTCTCTGCTCGGTGTCCCCGTCAGGCTCCCTCCTTATGACCCTTTGACCTCACTCCTGTCCCTGTTCTTTTATTAGTTGTCCCCCGCACTTAGTGGGTTTCTGTGGCCCTGTGGATCCTCCCCTTAGGCTGGCGGGGGAATCCGTTAGCATGGGGTGGGCTTCCGCCCGCCCCTCTCCCGGATAACCCAATAGTACCGGGAGCACTCTGTCTGCTTGGGCTGCTCTGCCGGCTGGAGGGCTCTGCCTTGCTGGCTGGAGCTCCTTCTCCCTTCCTGGGCTGTTGCTGCTGCTGCTGTTGGCTGGAGTGCTGCTTCCCTGGACTGCTGCTGCTGCTGCAACTGCTGCTGAGTGAGTGAGTGAGGGGTGGGAGGGGCCTTGCTGGCCAGCCCCCACTCCCCCTCTCGAGGGGAGAAGCCGGGATCCCACCACCACCACCGCTGCTACCACCTGTGAAGGTCCTTCCTGCCTAGCCACCAGTGCTGCTGGAGAAGGAGCTGCTGCTGCTGGAGCTGTGTTTGTCCTGGGAAGCTGCTGGAGTCTGGAGGAGGAAGAGGACTGAGAAGACCTCTGGCTGCTGGGGAGTGCACAGAACTCTGCAGACCACTGTGGAGGGGGCCATTAAGGACTAAGTAACTCTTTAACTGTGCTCTAGTGGTGGGGGTTTAGACTGTGTTTGTGGGGACACAGGGGGTGTGGCGTGGAGCCTGCCCCCTGGTCCATCTGTGTCCCCCCCTCAACCCCCCCCACCGCTGCCCCCTCCACCACCCCCTGGTCCATCTGTGTCCCCCCCCCAACCCCCCCCCACCGCTGCCCCCTCCACCACCCCCGCGGGCCGCTTACCATCTGCCTCAGTTCCTGCCTCTGGGACTCAGCTGCTCGCCGGGCCTGCCACGCCCTGTTGCCACTGTTTGGGCCTCCAGCAGCCGGCCAGCCAGCCATTGACTTTGCACAAGTGCTCGTGGGTGCACACACCCCCCCTCCCCCGGACTGACCCCTGCCCCTCTGCAACAGGCCCCCTAGCTTTGCCGCTAGTAGCCTTCCCCCCCACCCCCCGCCCAGCTTCAGTTTGTTTGCCTGCCCCGCCCATCTCCCTTTGCAGCTTTGTTTGTCCTGCCCCGGCCCTGAAGCCAGCCCCTCGGTCCCTCTGCCCCACTCCCAGCCTGGTTGCTCCCCTCCCTCCGCGGCCCCTCACCCTGATTAGCCCCTCCCCTCGTGCGCCCATAGCCCCATCAGTGCACTTGTGCCTCTCCCTTGTTTAAGTTGCCCCTCTTGCACTGCACCCCCCATTGCTCTTGTTTCCCCTCCCCTCCCCTGGTGCAGCTAGAGAAGCTGGATTTCGATCCTGGGTCGGTGACTGGCCCCCCCAAGTCCTTGGTAGTCCCCGTATCTGCCCCCCTCCCCCGTTTTGGCACCCTCCTCCCTGCCCACAGCCTAGCAGGGAGGAGTGGGTGACCTGTTCTTCCCCCCCTGCCCCCTTTCTCCGGTGTTTTCCCTCCCTCCCGACTCATCATGGCGGGAGACGCGGCGGGTGGGACCCCTGGGACAAGGCCTGTCCCCCCTCCCCCGCCTGCTCCCCCCAAAAAACCCCCGGTCTCGACCTCAACCGCCGCTGCCGGACCACCTGCCACTGCTCCCGCTGAGGTGCCGGCAGCGGCGTCCGACGGGGTGCCCTCTGCTGCTGCCACGTCCTTCGCCCCTTCCGCCTCTGGGGGAGCCCCCCCAGCCGGCGGAAAGGGCCAGGGCAAAAAGAAGGGAAAAGGCCCCGCTAGAAAGACTAAGCCCTCCATGGCGGAGCCTGCCACCGCTGCCGCGGCCCCGCCACCAGCCGCGGCGTCCCTCCCCGCTGTCCCCTCCACCAGCTCTGTGGGTGCCTCTCCCTCGGCCCCCAGAGCGTACGCCCAGGTGGCGGCGGCCCCCCCGCCTGCCGCTACATCATCTCCCCCGACTGCTGCCTCCGCTACCATCTACAGCGGCTGGAGCCCCTTCCCCACCTTGACCAGGAAGCACGGCGTCCGCTGCCTCCTGGTGCCCGCCTCGCCCCACGTGGAGACCTACGTGTGGGCGTTGGCGAGGGTGGTGGGGCCCACGGCCATCGTGGTGGCCTCCAAAATGTACAGCAAGGTGGTCTTCTTCCTTGCCTCAGAGGCTGCCGCCCAGGAGGCGGTGGAGAAGGGCCTGGCGGTGGTGGGCGTGTTCGTCCCCCTGGAGCCACTGGAGGACCTGGGGGTCCGTGTCGTTCTGACCTCTGTCCCTCCCTTCCTGCCCAATGTCGCCCTCTTACCCGCCCTCTCTACTCTGGGGAAGCCCATTTCCGTGGTGAGCCCTCTCCCCTTGGGCTGCAAAGACCCCGTCCTCCGTCACGTCCTCTCGTTCCACTGGCAGGTGCAGCTTCAACTGCCGCCAGCGGCACGTGGCAGGGAGGCACTTGAGGGGTCTTTCCTGGTCCCCTATCAGGGGGCCCAGTACCGGGTGCACTACTCCACGGGGGAGGCCCGGTGTTACCTCTGCCAGGCGACGGGGCACGTTCGGAGGGACTGCCCTTTGGCCCGGCACAGAGAAGCGCCCGGGACCCCCGAGCCCCGGCAGGGTGCCGGCCCCGTCATCGCTGGCGCCCCTGGCCGCCCGGTGCCCAGAGTCGCCCCTCCTCCTCCTCCTCCTCCTCCTCAGCCCATCACTGCTCCCACTCGGGCCTCAGGGGTACGTCCTCCAGGGCGCCCAGACGAACGGGAGAGCCCTGCCTCTGCTGCTTGCACTCAGGCGGGGCCTGTGGAAGAGGGTGCGGCAGGGTTACTGCCGGGCGTACGAGAGGGGTCTCCCCAGGGGGACTCTTCCCTCTCTCCTGCTGTCCCTCCAGTGCCTCTCCAAGCCCCCGAACTGGCATCCTTGCCCCCCAACCCAACCCCTGTCGACCAGCCCGAAGACGATGCCATGGAGGGCTGGACCCAGGTACAGGGTAAGCGGGGCAAGTGGAAGGCTCGGGCTCCGCTCGTGCCATCTGACGCGGAAGCCCCCCGTAAGACCAGAAGGGGGGCTACGGACACCGAGCCTTCCGCCATGCCCACGGGGTCGACCCATCTGCCAGTGTTGGCTAGGGAAGACGTGGCAGCACCGGAGGGTACCACCATCCCTCCTCCGCAGTCCCTCCTTGCAGAGGCCTCCGATGAGGCCCCTCCTGTTCCTTTGCCACCTGTGCCCCCTGCAACACCCGAGGTGAGCGTCACCTCGGGCGCGAGCGGGGAGGACCCCGGGGTGGGGGGCGGTGAGCTCCCCTCCATCTTTGCGGAGATCGAGGCCCTGGGTCTGACCCCGGCCACCCCGGGGGACGACGACCTCTTGTCAGCGGGCCTCGACCTAGCCGACCTCACCCCAGCTTCCCCTTCCCCGTGTTCCCTCATCCCGACTGTCATGTCTGCTCCTGCCTCCGAGGGTCCCCTGGACTCCTCAACCTGTCCGGCTGCAGCCGGCACCCTGCTGCTGGCCGCCGAGCCTGCTGTGGCGACGGCCGGTGCCTCGTGGCCGGGAGATGGGCTACCGGGGGTGTCCCTCGGTGGTGCGGGGCAACCGAGCTCCTTCACGGGCAGGGGCCCCCCTGAGGGTTCTGCGTTTCTCCACGCCGAGGCTGCTCTACCTGCCGTTGAGCCCGAGCCCGGTGTCATTGGGGACCCCCTCCCTACCTCTCAAAACCCCGTGCCTGGCCGTGAGGAGCCACCCACTGATGGTCCAGCTCTTGCGGCCCAGGGTCCCATCTCTGTCCCTCCCCCCACCCCTGCTCCTGACCCCAGCCCTGCCCCCTCCACCTCCCATGATGTTATTGCCGCCCCTGGAACTGTCTCCTTCCCTTTCCCGGAGGATGACTCCCAGGGAGCGGCCTTTGAGTTTCACAGTCCCGACCCACTAGGGGCTGCACTCTTCCCTCCGCCGCCCCCCACTGAGCCAGGGTCCGCCCCTTGCTTGCCCGTCCCAATAGGCCACGGGGCTGCGCCAGAGGCCCCACTGGTGGATCACCGGAGGCCAGTGACCCCACCCCCCCATGTGCTGAGAGAGGAGTTGCAGGAGTTCCTGGAGGACGTCCGGGGCTCCCGCAACAAGATCCCGCTTGCTCTCCAGTGCTGGGGGGGCTTCCAACAGATCCTCCGGGCCGTGAGGGCCCTCCTGGGGGAGGGCAAGAGGACCGGGAAGCAGGGTGCTGCGGCTTACCATCGGGTACGCAAATTCCGTGACTCCTTGCTCACCTTAGGGGAGGGCCACGGCTTGCTGCGCGGCCCACCGGGGGCCGTGAGCGCCCCTGCCGACGAGGATCCCCCCCAGCCCTCCTCATGGCACTCGTCACCTTTGCCACACTGAACACCCGGAGCTGTAGGGTGGGCTTCTGCAGGAGCCAGGTGCTCTCCTTCCTTCAGGAGGGGGGGTACTCTGTGGTGTTCCTGCAGGAGACCCACATGGATCCGGCCGCCGAAGCTAGCTGGCGGCTGGAGTGGGGGGACGGGGTCTACTTCAGCCATCTCACCACCCGTAGGGCTGGAATGGCTACCCTGTTCTCCCCCGACCTACGGCCTGAGGTGCTGGGGGTCGCCGAGGCTGTGCCGGGTCGCCTGCTGCACCTCCGGGTCCGCATGGAGGGGCTCGTGGTCAACCTCGTCAACGTCTATGCCCCGACATCGGCCCCGGGGCGGCTGCGGTTCTATCAGCAGGCGTCCGCCTTCCTCGGCTCCTTGGATCCTCGTGAGTGCCTGGTCCTGGGCGGGGACTTCAACACCGTCCTAGAGGAGCGGGACCGCTCGGGGACCGAGCAGAGCCCGGCCGCCGCGGACATCCTCAGGGAGATCGTCACACATCACTCCCTGGTGGACGTCTGGCACGACCACCACCCGGACGACGCCTCCACATACACCTATGTCCGGGTGGAAGCCCATCGGTCGTGGACCGCATCTATCTGTCACGGTTCCATCTCTCACGGGGCCCAGTCCTCCAGCATCCGTCCGGCCCCTTTTTCGGACCACCACCTCGTCACCGTGACGGCCTCTCTCTGTGCGGAGAGGCCGGGGCCGGCCTATTGGCACTTCAACAACAGCTTGCTGGAGGATGGGGGCTTCGTGGCGTCCTTCCGGGAGTTCTGGCTGGCCTGGCGAGGGCAGCGGCGCGCCTTTCCCTCGGCGCGGCGGTGGTGGGATGTGGGGAAGGTGCGCGCCCGGCTCTTCTGCCGTGACTACACCCGGGGTGCCAGCCGACGGAGGGATGCGGCGATAGGGCAGTTGGAGCGGGAGGTCTTAGAGCTGGAGAGGCGTCTGGCCGCCAGCCCTGAGAATCCATCCCTTTGCGGAGCGTGCCGGGAGAAGCGGGAGGAGCTCCGGGTCCTGGAAGACCATCGGGCCCGGGGCGCCTTTGTTCGATCCCGCATCCGCCTCCTTCGGGAGATGGATCGCGGCTCCCACTTCTTCTACGCCCTGGAGAAACGGAGGGGGGCCAAGAAGCACGTCACCTGCCTCCTGGCGGAGGATGGCTCCCACCTCACGGATCCGGCGGAGCTGTGCGAGAGGGCCCGGACCTTCTACGCGCGCCTTTTCTCCCCGGATCCGACCGATCCTGCCGGTTGCAAAGTGCTCTGGGACGGTCTCCCGATGGTCAGCGCGGTCGACCGGGACCGGCTAGAGCTGCCTCTCACTCTGGCCGAGTTCTCGGAAGCCCTCCGTCGCATGCCCACCAATAAATCCCCGGGCATGGACGGGCTGACCGTGGAGTTCTACCGCGTGTTCTGGGACGTCCTCGGCCCAGACCTAGTCACCGTCTGGGCCGAGCAGGGCCGCCCAGAGGATTCCGGGGGCCCGGGGTCTTCGGCGGCGGGGGGGCCCTTCCGTTCCGGGACCCGCTGCCAAAGTGCCCCGAAGACCCGCGGCGGGAGCCCCCCGCCGCCGAATTTCCGCCGAAGCGGGACCCGCCGCCGAAGCGCAGCCCGGTCTTTGGCGGTAATTCGGTGGCGGGGGGGGGGTCCCCGCCGCGGGCCTTCCGGGCACTTAGGCGGCGGGTCCCGGAACAGAAGGAGCCCCCCGCCGCCGAAGACCGGGCTGCGCGGCGGCGGCGGCGGGTCCCGCTTCTCCCCCCCCCGCCCCAACCCCGACTGTCCTGCTCCTCCCCCCGGCCCCGGCCCCGGCCTCTTACCAAGCACGTCTCCAGCGGGGCCTGAGCTCCGTCCCGCTCAGAGCCGCGTGGTGAGGGGGCGGGGCTGTGAGCTCCACGCCGAGCGGAGGCAGCTGCCCCGCCCCCTCCCCATGCCGCTCTGAGCGGGGCGGGGCTCAGGCCCCGTTGGAGCTCCCAGCCCCGCCCCCTCCCCATGCGTCTCTGAGCGGGACGGAGCTCAGGCCCCGCCGGAGACGTGCTCGGTAAGAGGCCGGGGCCGGGGCCGGGACCGGGACCGGGACCGGGACCGGGGCGGGACCGTCTCTGAGCGGGGCGGGGCTCAGGGGCCCCGCCGGAGACGCTGAGGCTCCAGGAGAGGGGCGGAGGCGGGAGCCTCCGCTCTTCTCTTGGGGGCCCCTGCGGAGCCCGGGGCCCGGGGCAAATTGCCCCCTTTGCCCCCCCTCTGGGTGGCCCTGGGGCCGAGTCCTTACAGGGCGGGGTCCTCCCTCTTTCGTGCAGGCGAGCCGTGCTCGCTTTATTGCCGAAGAGGGGGGACCTCCGCGATTTACGGAATTGGCATCCCATCTCGCTCCTCAGCACGGACTATAAAATCGTTGCGAAGGCCATTTCGATTTGGCTAGGGTCCGTGCTGGCGGACGTGGTCCACCCAGACCAGACCTACACCGTCCCGGGCCGCACGATCTTTGATAACTTGTATCTGGTCCGGGACCTTCTGGAATTAGGGTGTAGGGATGGTCTGTCGTTCGCCCTCTTGTCCCTGGATCAGGAGAAGGCGTTCGACAGGGTGGACCACGGGTATCTCCTGGGCACTCTGCAGGCGTTAGGCTTCGGGTCCCAGTTTGTGGGGTTTCTCCAGGTGCTGTACGCTTCCGCAGAGTGTCTGGTCAGGCTCAACTGGACCCTGACCGAGCCGGTCAGCTTCGGGCGGGGAGTGCGGCAGGGGTGCCCCCTCTCGGGCCAGCTGTACGCCCTGGCGATCGAGCCCTTCCTCTGTCTCCTCCGCAGGAGGTTGACGGGGTTGGTGCTTCGGGAGCCGGAGCTGCGGCTGGTCCTGTCGGCGTATGCCGACGATGTGCTCCTCGTGGTCCAGGACCCGGGCGACTTGGCGCGGGTGGAGGCCTGCCAGGCCGTGTACTCGGCGGCCTCCTCCGCCCGGGTCAACTGGGTCAAGAGATCTGGCCTGGTGGTCGGGGACGGGTGGCAGGCGAGCTCTCTCCCACCCGCGCTTCAGGCCATCCGGTGGAGCGCGGGTCCGCTGCTCTATCTCGGCGTTTACCTTTCTGCCACGCATCCCTCTCTGCTGGAGAACTGGCAGGGTTTGCAGGGCAGGGTGGCGAAGCGGCTCCGGAAATGGACAGGACTCCTCCGGTGCCTTTCCCTCCGAGGGAGGGCGCTGGTGCTCAATCAACTAGTCCTGTCCATGCTCTTGTACCGGCTCAACACCCTGGTCCCGACCCCGGTGTTCCTGACCGACCTCCGGAGGGTGGTTCTGGAGTTCTTTTGGCCAGGACTGCACTGGGTCCCTGCAGGGGTGCTCCACCTGCCCCTGGAGGAGGGAGGGCAGGGCCTGAAATGCCTCCGCACTCAGGTCCACATCTTCCGCCTCCAGGCACTGCAGAGGCTCCTTTATGGTGCGGGTAGTCCGGCGTGGAGAGCCCTGGCGCACACCTTCCTTCGCCGCTTCCGAGGGCTCCGATACGACCGGCAGCTCCTTTATCTCCATCCGAGGGGCCTTCCGCGAAACCTCTCCGGGCTGCCGGTCTTCTACCAGGATCTCCTCCGGACCTGGAAGCTGTTCTCCACAACCAGGTCCGTGGCGGCCACCGAGGGGGCAGATCTCCTCGCGGAGCCCCTGCTACACAACCCCCAGCTCCGTGTGCAGGTGGCGGAGTCCCCCTCGGTGCGCCAGAGGTTGGTCCTGGCAGAAGCCACCAGGGTCGGAGACCTCCTGGACTACGACCGGGGAGATTGGCTGGATCCCCTGATGCTCGCTCAGTGTATGGGGCTCTCCAGACCTTGTACTCCCCGGCGCGTACTACAGGAGGTGAAGGCCGCTTTGCTGCCCACTGCTCGGGCTTACCTCGACCGGGTCCTGCGTGAGGGCATGCGCCGCCCGCCCCCCACCCCGAGCCCTCCAGACCTCTTCATCGGGCCCCTGCCCCGTGGACCCGAACGGCCCCCCCGCCCCTTCACCGCAAGCTGGCTGCACGATCTGCAGCCGGTCCGTTTCCAAACCGCGCCAAGGAAGCAGCTCTACGCACTCGTGCTCCACACCCTTCACTTCCTCACCCTCGTGTCCCACCCCGACACCAAGTGGCGGGACCTCCTGCCACCTCTGGAGGGTGAGGAGCCCCGGTGGGCCAGCCTATACTCCACCCTGGTCCCGAGGCCCATCGGGGATATCGGTTGGCGTCTCCTCCATGGGGCCGTGAGCACGGGCGTGTACTTGGCGCGGTTTACCCCTGTCCCAGACACCTGCCCCTTCTGCGGCATGAGGGAGACCCTGGCGCACGTTTATGTAGAGTGCGCCAGGCTGCAGCCCCTATACCGGCTCCTCACCAACATCCTGTTGCGTTTCTGGCTGCAGTTTTCCCCTCACCTCCTTCTCCATGCACTCCCTATCCGTGGCCCCACAAAGTCACGAGACCTCCTGTTCAACCTCCTCCTCGCCCTGGCTAAGATGGCCATCTACGTGACCAGGGAGAGGCGGTTGGCCAATGGAGACTCCTGCGACTGTGGGGCTTGTTTCCGATCCTTAGTCCATTCACGTCTCCGAGCGGAGTTCCTCTGGGCGGCATCCGCTGGCTACCTTGATGCCTTCGAGGAGCAGTGGGCGCTGTCCGGGGTTCTCTGCTCGGTGTCCCCGTCAGGCTCCCTTCTTATGACCCTTTGACCGCACTCCTGTCCCTGTTCTTTTATAAGTTGTCCCCCGCAATTAGTGGGTTTCTGAGGTCCTGTAGATCCTCCCCTTAGGCTGAGGGGGGGATCCGTTAGCATGGGGTGGGCTTCTGCCCGCCCCGTTTCCCGGAAACCCAATAGATACACCTAGCTATTGAACCCGACCCTTATTGCTGCTGGCTCCACCTGGCAGAAGGGTTACACACATAAGGAGTTGAGTTTGGATAAGCAGCCCAAAGCACCTGTCCTCAGATTTCCATCTAGCCTGGGTTTGATCAGGCCAGATCTCCCTAGCTGAAGGCCAATGGTTCACCACTGAGTTTTGGAAGAAGATTCAGCCTGGGTCAGATTTTCTCAGAACTGGCTCACCAGAATCTTGCAATAACAGAGATGAAAATACAAATAATAGAGCCAACTGGAAACCAGAATTTCTGTGCAGCGGAATTTCAGTTTTTCAGCATTTGTCTGCATCCCGAATCAGACCAAAAGTAAAAAATATTGGATTTTTTCACAGAAGGAAAAATTCCAGAAGTTTGGATCTGGAAATGTCGGAATGTTTTGTTTCTGGTCAGTTTGACACTAAACTCTGTCTGCCTGAACTGCTGTGGTGACTCATGGGAGTTGTAGCTGGGCGCTTTGTGCCCCTATTCTCCCCTGTGGGCTGGGCTCCTCAGCTGGACTACATCTCCCATGAAGCACCATGGTGATTCAGCCAGAGTGTCACATCATGGGAGACGTAGTTTGGCCAGGGAGTCCATCCCACAGAGGGGACTACAACTCCTTTGAGGCACTGTGGTAGTTCAAGCGGATACTGACAAACCAAAATGTTTTCATTTGGGACATTCTGATACAAAATTAAATATTTTTTCCCTATTTTTCCAATAGAAAATCAACTGGATTTTTTGGTAAATTTGGTAAAATTGACCTTTTTCTGCAGAATAGTGTGATTTTGTGGAAGCTGCATTTTCTGTCAAAACACAAATTTAATAGAAAATTCCTGACTGGCTCCACTAAGGAAACCCGTAAGTACAACAGCAGTCACGTCACATGAATGGCAACCATTTGGCGATTGTTGGGACTCTCCACATAAAGAGAGTCCCATAAAGTAAGAGGATCCAAAATGGGATGCTTGTTGCTTAAGCTCTCAATGCAAAGTGAGGTAGTCCCCAGCTGAGCTTCAGAAAGTCTTGAATTTAAATTCACTTCAGCAGCCTGTATGCTTACGAATATGCCACTCCATTCCATCAGCACAGATCTGTCCAGCCCTTTACAGTGTACTGCACAATGCCATTGCTGAGATTCCCCTTTGTGCAGCTCTCTTCTCACCCTACCATGTCCTCAAACTCCCCATGAATCTAGCATGTCCTTGGGTGCAGGCATTTCTCTTTGTACACTTCTCTCTTGTTGCGTAAATGCTCATAAATCGGGTCACATGGAGCTAAACTGAACATTAATGGTTCACCCTATAAAAACCACCGGTGCAGCCTCACTAGGTGACCTAGAAATTGTTTTACAAATGTGATTGTATTCAAATTGCTGTCTTTTGAGCCAACTATTATTGGGAGAAAGTTGCTTTACAAGAGCGGGTGTTTCTAGGAGACAGAGAGAAAAAAGTTGCACAAGTAGTAACATCATGTACCTTCATTCTGATCTGCAAACTCCTTGCTATTTCAGTTCCACCTCCACATCACACCTCAATTTTTAGCTAGAGCATCCTCTGCTCTTCCAGCCCTGGGCTTCCCTCTCCCACAGCTCTGCTCACGTCTCTCAATATTGATCTGCAGCCCCCTGCTACTGACGTGGCACAAAGAGACCAGAAAACTGCTGGATCTGGCCACCTGAGAATTCCCTCATTTTATCTGTGCCACCGTCCCTCTCAGCCCTCATGCAGAGAATATGTTGGGGACTGGGTGGGGTGAGACGTAGGTATGGCTGAAGTGTGCTGTACTCAGCTGACATATGGACTCTTAGGAACCAAAGTCAGCTGGTAATAATTAGAGCAGCTCCCAATCTAACCTATGCCAGGGCTCAGGATGGCATAACCTAACATCCCCTCCAGCCCAGCTAAGCACAAGCTTGGCACAGCAGAGAATCTGGGCCAGTCATTCTATAAGGAGACGTTTGTGAGGTAGCTAGTTGAGTCCACCTGGGAATAGGCTGAGGCACCTTGTCCCCAACCCACAAGAGCCAGTTTCACTAGTGACATCGCAGAACTCAGTTTTCCAGACATAAAAGACTAGCACTAAAATCTGCAGTGTCACACCAATCCCCGGAGAGGTGCTCGGGTGAGATTCTGGGTTAGTGCCTAGCCAGACTGCCCTGCTGGATGCCTGGTGGCATGCAGGCGCAGCAGTGGGCTCCCAGGACTTCTTGAAAAGAGCCTACACCCTGGCCTTGCTCAATGTCCTTCTGGTGGAACAGATTTGGAAGCACTTCAGGAGGCGGAAAGTGCATCTGGCTCAGCCAGCACTGGCTGGGCTGCAAGTGCCATGTGAAACGGTACCAAGTGCTCCTGCAGACCTGAAAATGAGTTGCAGGTGGAGCAATTAGTTATGTCATTTGGTTTCTTCCAAGCAGCCTAATTGGCTCAGTATGATCAATGAAATCAGATTAAGGAGGGCAAGCTGCTTTAGCAATGAAAGCTTGATCAGAACAAAGGAGGATAGGTCTCCAAGGGTCTCTGAGATAATCACAAGCAAGAGGATTTCCATGCCGTGTTGGCTTCAGATGGGTTATTTCTTCCAGATTAAGTAGAGTAAGTATTTTGGCAGCAAATTTCCACCAACTCTGAGTGGGAGAAGCATCTGTTAAATGAGAAACATTCAAAACCTTCCATGTGTTAAATTTTGAATCAAAGAGCTAACACAAACATATGCATTTGCGCATATTTAGATAGCATATGTGCATGTGTGTAAATGCAATTCCTCTTCATCGTGCGGACTAAGCCCCTCACTAATGATAGCAGCTATGTCTGGTGGTGTGTGGAGAGAAATTCTTTCCCTCCTGTGCCCCCCAGCCACCTGACTTGTTTCTGGCAAAGCCTTCTCCTGGAGAAACCCGAGCCTGCTCAGTGTAACAGATAAAGTCATTACGTGGTAAAAACTATTTGGAGTCGGAAAACACAGAGAGAAGTAGGATGGACTTTCAGTATGTCCCACATATGTCCCATCTGGGATCTGAGACAGGACTCTGGAAAATTCAGCTGTCATCATTGCTGTGGTTTATTTCCAGGAGGGGTGCTAGGAAGGTTCTTTCCAGTGTTCCCACAGGTTGTAGGGATTCCTGTCAAAAGAAGGTAGGGGAGCTGTCTAGGATTGTCCCTGGGCACTGGGGAGAGTGGGATGGACGCTTTATTGGCGCCATCACCGATGGTACCAGCGCCACAAGTCCCACCGAGTCCTGCTCTTAAGTGAACTCAGTGCGGATGACGGGCTCGAGGGAGTAATAGATCAATCCTCCACGCCTGACACCTTTGAGGCAGCGAAGGACCTCATTGGGTTGTCGGCGGCGAGACCCCTCCCGACCAAGGAGAAGCCTCTGGCACCCAAGCCCAGGGTGCCATCGAGGGGAAAGCCGACAATGGTGTGCTGTTCGAGGACACCGTCCCGGCATCACTCCCGGTGTTGGCCCCGGTTGAGCTCCGAGTCTGTGGACTCCCAGTTACCCCTGACTCAGAGGGAAGTCTTGGTACTGGAGACGAGTCAGCACATGGGATTAGCGGAAGGGACACGACACTCTCCAGCACCCCCCAGAGGCCGGCACCAGGAGGAGAGGAGCCGGTCATTGCCGAAGGCTCCCAGAAGACACCAGTCCCGGTCTCGAGAGCACGGGTACCAATCCAGGTCCTGGTCCTGGTCCCGAGGGCAGCGGTCCCGGTCCCAGTCCCGGTCCCGCTCCCGATCAGCAAGAAGCCGCTCATCAACCTCCCGACAGCACAGATCGATGGCACAACTGTGGCTGCCTCCAGGGCCAGTTACTCGGTGCAGCTGTCCCAGTCCCCGCACCAATGCTCTTCTGTGTGGGAAGCTACGGTGTCCAGACCACCTGCATCTTCACCGGGCGAGAGACCGGAGAGACCGGCACCGAGTCCGGTGCCGCCCCAAGGTCATCTGCCCCAGCCCAAGCCAGAAGCCCCTCCCTTGGGGGAGGAGGACCAGGGAGACCAGCAGGAGGAAGCTGAGCAGCTGCTGACCTCCTCCTCATCCCCAGATGAAGCGATGGTGGGCACAGCGGTATCAGGGCCTCCGCCAATAGACCACAGAGCACACCGTGAGCTGCTGCATAAAGTTGCCCATAATTTGGGGTTGCAGGCCAAGGAGATGGTTGAGCAGGAGGACCCCATGGTGGACATTCTGAGCCCGGAGGGTCCATCCAGAATAGTGCTTCCACTCATTAAGACCATTCAGTCGAACTATAAGACTATATGGCAGACCCCGGCCTCCAGCGCACCAACAGCCAAAGGTGTGGAGCACAAGTACTGCTTCATCAAAGGGTTATGACTTCTTGTTCTGCCACCCAAGCCCATGTTCCCTGGTAGTCTCGGCGGTGAATGAGAGAGAGCGCCATGGGCAGCAAGCCCTGACCCCTAAGGCCAAGGAAGCAAAATGCCGGGACCTGTTTGGCAGGAAGGTGTATTCGTCAGGGGGCCTCCAGTTGAGGATCGCTAACCAACAAACTATCCTCAACAGGCATAACTTCAACTCCTAGGGAAGTTTAAGGACAACCTCCCGCAGGGTTCCCAACAGGAGTTCATGGCCCTGGTGGACGAAGGCAAGGCCGTAGCGTCGGCGAAACCCTCTCTCCAGGTGTCCTTGGATTCGGCAGACGCGGTGGCCAAGACAATCGCGTTGGGCGTAGTCTTGAAGTGCTCGGCGTGGCTTCAGGAGTCAGGTCTACTGACTGAGGTCCAGAATTCACTCCAGGACCTTCCCTTCGAAGGGTCCGGACTCTTTTCGGACCAAACAGACGCAAAACTACATAGCCTCAAGGACTCGAGGGCTACACTCAAGTTGCTGGGTATGCACATCCTGGCAACTCAGAGGAAGTCCTTCAAGCCACAGCCTCCTCCTCAGCATCAATACCAGCCTCATCCTAGGCATGAACCTTACCGCAGGCGAGGCGGAAATAACAGGAGGTGGCACAATAATAACTCCAATAGGCCAGGCAAGAGCCAAGGCCAGCACAAGTCCCAGCCAGGCCCCAAGCCAGGCTTTTGAAGGTGCGCTCGAGGACAGCATACCAGATCATTCACCGGATCCATCCCCTTGTTTCCTGAACTGCCTGTCCCGTTTCCCCTGTGCATGGTCCAGCATTATATCGGACCATTGGGTGTTATGCATGGTGCGAAGCGGGTATATGCTACAGTTTTCCTCCCTACCTACCCCCCACCCCCCTTCCCCGTCCCTCTTCAGGGACCCGTCTCATGAGCATGTCCTGGAAAAGGAGGTTCTCTTGCTCCTAGAGGTGGGAGCAGTAGAGATAGTACCTAAAGAGGAAAGCATTCTACTCCTGTTACTTTCTCATTCCCAAGGCCAGAGGGGGCCTTCACCCCATTCTAGACCTGTACGGGCTCAACAAGTTCCTGGTCAAGGCCCAGTTCCGCATGGTCTCTCTGGGCACCATCATCCCTTCCCTGGATCCGGGGGACTGGTATGCTGCCCTCGACATGAAGGATGCGTACTTTCATATCGCCATCCACCCGGCACATCGCCAATTCCTGCGTTTCATCGTGAACCAGGAACACTACCAGTTCACGGTTCTCCCGTTTGGCCTACCTGCAGCCCCACTGGTGTTCACAAAATGCATGACGGTAGTGGCAGCCTTCTTATGGAGGCAGAGGATTCGGGTTTACCCGTACCTTGACGACTGGCTCCTGGTGGGCCGGTCTGAAGAGGAGGTTCGGTCCCACGTGCAGGTGGCCCTGAAACTATTCCACAAGCTGGGGCTCCTGGTCAACATCCCCAAGTCCACTCTCATTCCAACGCAGAAAGTGGAATTCATAAGGGCGGTCCTAGACACGGTGCAGGCAAGGGCGAGCCTTCTAGAATCACGATTCCGGACCATCCAGCAAGCACTATTCCAGACCATCCACTACAATGCCAGATGCTGCCTGCGACTGCTGGGTCACATGGCAGCATGCACACATGTGGTCAAGCATGCCAGACTGAGACTCAGGTCTCTGCAAGCTTGGCTAGCCCATGTATACCACCCAGGCAGAGACCCCCTTGATTTGGTAGTGACAGCCACGGGAGATGTGCTGGAATCCTTGCTGTGGTGACGGTCCCAGATCGTGGTTTGCGAGGGCATCCCCTTTGCCGCACAACAGCTGGACATGACGCTTGTGACAGACGTGTCAGACCTCGGATGGGGTGCTCACCTGGGGGGCCTCAGGACTCAGGGCTTGTGGTCGGAAGCAAAACGGTTGGTCCATATCAACGTGAAGGAGCTCAGGGCAGTTCGTTTAGCCTGCCAGACCTTTCACGCCACTCTGAGTGGTCACAGTGTGACAGTTCTCAGACAACATGACTGCCATGTTTTATATAAACAAGCAGGGTGGAGCCCGTTCCTCGCCGCTCTGCCACAAGGCTCTCTCCTCTGGAACTTTTGCATAGCCCACGCCATTCACCTCGAGGCATCGTTTCTCCCGGGAGAGCGGAACAAGCTGGCGGACTACCTCAGCAGGTCGTACCACATGCATGAGTGGACGCTCAGAGTGGACGTTGTGTTTTTGCACTTCTGCAAGTGTGGGTTTCCACAGGTAGACCTGTTCGCCACGAGGGGCAACGCCCAGTGCCCGCAGTTTTGCTCATTCCAGGGTTGCAGCCTGGACTCAATAGTCGATGTGTTCGCAATTCCGTGGGGAAGGGGATTGAAATATGCCTTTCCCCTGCTCCTTTTAGTGCACAAGGTCCTGCTTAAGGTGCGCAGGGACAGGGCGATGGTCATCCTCATCGTCCTGGCCTGGCCCCACCAGCACTGATTCACTAAGCTCCTGGAGCTGTTGGTGGACGCCCCAGTAACTCTTCCCGTACATGGGGACTTCATTATGCAGGATGGAGGGCTGCTTCTCTACCTCGACCTGCAATCGCAGCATCTCACAGCATGGAAGCTCTGTGGCTAAATGCTTTGGAGAGCCAGTGCTCCCTTCCTGTGCAGCAGGTTCTACTTGGTAGTAGGAAGCCCTCTACCAGGGTGACTTACCTGGCCAAGTGGAAGAGGTTCTTATGCTGGTGTGGGCCCCAACAGGTGCAGCCACGCCAGGCCCCGGTGCTGGCCATTCTAGAGTACTTACTGCATCTCAAGCAGCAAGGGCTGGCCCTGTCCTTGATCAGAGTGCACTTGGCGGCCGTTTCTGCCTTCCACCGGGGTTTTCAGGGGGCTCGGTGTTCTCCCACCCAATGGTGGGGCAGTTCCTTAAAGGACTGGAAAGGGTGTTCCCTTACACACACACACCCCAGTCCCTCCATGGAATCTAAATCTAGTCCTCTCTAAGCTCATGGGGCCCCTGTTCGAGCCCCTCGCTACCTGCTCCCTCCTCCACCTTTCCTGGAAGGTGGCATTCCTGGTGGCCATCACCTCAGCCAGAAGGGTATCTAAGCTGAGGGCTCTCACCTTGGAGCCACGATATACAGTGTTTCATAAAGACAAGGTGCAGCTCCGCCCACACCCCAAGTTCCTCCCTAAGGTGGTCTCACAATTCCATCTCGGCCAGGACATTTGTCTGCCGGTGTTTTTTCCCAAACGCCATGCGGACCCGAGTCACCGCAGCCTGCACACCCTGGATGTCCGCCGGGCGTTGGTGTTCTACTTGGAGCGCACCAAGCCCTTTCATAAATCTACGCAACTGTTCGTGGCCATAGCTGAGAGGATGAGAGGCCTCCCGATGACGGCACAGCGGATCTCGTCGTGGATTACGGACTGTATTTGGGCGTGTTATGACCTTGCAGGTGTTCCGGCCCCGGCGGTCATGGCCCACTCGACCAGGGCACAAGCAACTTCCACAGCTTTCCTGGCACTGGTCCCTATCCAGGAGATCTGCAGGGCAGCCAGCGCCGGCTTTAGGCCAATTCGCCTGATTCCCCGGAATCAGGCCCCACGCCTTAGGTGCCTTTTTAATTTTTTTTACTCACCCTGGCGGTGGTCCACTCCTGGGTCTTCAGCGGCCCCACTCCCCCGGCCAGAGGTCCGGCCAGAGCATGGCAGCCCCGCTCTCCCAGCCGGAGCTCTGGCCAGAGCGCGGCAGCCCCATGGCCCCGCTCTCCCGACCAGAGCGCGGCAAGCCCTGCGGCCCTGCATCCCTGGCCGGAGCACGGCAAGCCCTGCTGCCCCGCATCCCTGGCCGGAGCACGGCAAGCCCCGCGGCCCCGCGACCCTGGCCGGAGCACGGCAAGCCCCACGGCCCTGCGACCCTGGCCGGAGCGCGGCAGCCCCACGGCCCCGCTCTCCCGGCTGGAGCGCGGCAACCCCACGACCCCGGCCGGAGCACAGCAAGCCCCGCTCTCCCGGCCGGAGCGCGGCAGCCCCTTGGCCCCCCTCCCCTGGCTGGAGCTCCGGCCAGAGCACGGCAAGCCCCGCGGCCCTGGCCGGAGCATGGCAGCCCCTCGCCCCCCCCTCCCCCGGCTGGCAATCCGAAGTGCTGCCGAAGACTGGGAGCGCTGCCCGGTGAGTACAAGCCCCGCCCCCAGGAATCGGGCCCCGCACTTGCTAAAGCCGGCCCTGAGGGCATCCACCTGGTCATCGGTGCATACCTTCACGACCCACTATGCTGTCAACCAGCAGGCTTGGGAGGACGCGGCGGTTGGCAGGGTGGTCCTCCGATCGATTGTTCCATGACTCCTACCCTCCTCCAAAGGTAAGCTTGTGATTCACCTAATGTGGAATGGACGTGAACAAGCACTTGAAGAAGAAAAAAATGGTTACCTACCTTCTTGTAACTTTTGTTCTTCGAGATGTGTTCTTCACATCCATTCCACCACCTGCCCTCCTAACCCTCTGTCGGAATCGCTGGCAGGTAGGAACTGGAGGGGGTCGGGCCAGCGGGGGTATATATGCACGGTGCAGTGGCGCCACTCAGGGAGGGCCCCCGCCGGCCCGACAGGAGCTGCTAAGGGAAAAGTTTCCAAAGCTCGTGCACGCAGCATGTGCACACCTAATGTGGAATGGACGTGAACAACACATCTCTAAGAACAACAGTTATGAGAAGGTAGGTAACCATTTTTTCCTACAGATAACTGGCAGAAAGAACCTAAAAGCTCGGTTGTTCACGCTGGTGGCCAGAGGCCTAGCAGCTCTGTGACACTCACCTTGCATAGGAAATGGACCCTTGACAACTATGCATAAGGAGCTGGGCCCAGCTGCTCCTGCAGCAGAGGTGATAGGTGGTGGTGCCAAGTGCTGGAGGGGGCACAGACCATCATATCGCCAATCCGTCCCTAAATTCTAAGATTGGCCTTGTGCATATGTGTGTGAAGGCAGGGGTGTTTCAGATGACCAATAGTTTCACGGGTGTCCCTCACAATGCTGAGGCTAACTCTGAGCCCCAAGAAATACACAGCCAGCCGTTGTAAATAGGTGCTCTCCACCAAGGCAGCTTACTGTACCAATACCCAGAAATCTGATCATGTTTGTCATGCCATGTTATCCTCCAAAAAAGTGCTGTAACCACCCCGTTTACTATTTGCTGAAAAGATTTTGCCCAGCAATAAGCCCCTAGTAACATACTGTCTCTCACGCTGAATATCTCCCCTGAGTTTAACTATAATCTCCCTGCAATACAGTGATTTGTAATGTCTAGTGGTAAATAATTTACTATCCTAGTGTTTATCACCCTAGTGAATTACCCAGATTAATCATAACTGCTGCTACCATCTTGTGTAATAACCCCCCCCCCCAACTGAAATGAAGACTCCAGAAGGGGTTCATTGACAGTGAATTACTCCCTTTTCCCAATGAAAGATCTTTCTGTAATCCTGATGGCATTGTTTCCTTTTGGCACTTGGAGTTTAGAGTGTAAAACTGTCATTGCTCAGGGATGTCTTGTGGCTTTCAGGGGCGGGAGGGCCTGTGAAAGGGAAAATTAGTGGTGTTATTAAAGCCAGTGAACTCTCCAGAGCTCTGGCAGAGTTTAGGGAATCTGCTTGCATGAAGTACCAAGAGTCACAGAAGTTGTTTCATTACTCAGTGGAACACTGGAAAAAGAGTGGCAATTTCCACCTCATTCATAACAGCTGCAACTCATGTGGTGAGTAAATGGAGGACAGGACAGTCATGAGCATAGATGGTGGAACTAGGGGCACTGGGTTGAACCCCTGGGTTTGAAGTGGTTTCCATCACATACAGGGTTTACAGTTTGGTTCAACGGTTCTCAGCACCCCCACTATACACATTGTTCCAGCACCCCTGGTCATGAGCCTCTCAAGGAGACAAATCCAACAGGTAAAGGGCCACTGGAGAATGGCCCATGGTCTAGGCCTACATGGATTAAAGGGGTGAAGAGGATTTTTCTCATGGCTCGGGAGGAGCCAAAATGTAAACCTGTATTTCTGGTTCCCTCTCTGCCCATGTTCAGGGCATTTAGGGAAGCAGCTTGGTTCAGCCCATTTTAAGGTGGGGGTTATTTGGGAAATTCAGACCCAGATCAGGGAATAAGGTTGCAAACAGCCCCACTTGTTTTAGTGTTGGGGATCTGAGCATTATTTTCAGGCCCATCTCTGTTCACTCCAGCCCCAGCTTGATAAGCCAACTCTGCCTGATCTACCTGTGTTGGTATTTACACTGTGCACTTCACTGTACCTCCACTGTGATGGGAAAGGAGGTTATTAACATGGGACAAGTGAACCACACTGGGGAAAATAAGACCCATGTGAGCTATGGCCTGAGCAGGCAGAAAGCGCCTTCTGATTCTTTTTTAAATCTTTGTCAGAGCCTAGGAACAAAAATAAGTTCTTGTGCTATTCCATGCACTCAGTAGATTCTGAGGGGGGCTGGGACGAAGCCATTGGAGCACTGGCCCAGCTATTCCAGCCCATTGAAATCTCTCTTCTGATTGACTGCTAGAAGAACTCTGCTCTAATTTGGTTCCTGAATTCACAACCTGTTTACCCACAACAAACACAGCACCTCAGGTCTCTCATTCTGAAAATGAGAAATGCACAATTATACTCAGGTGAAGGGAAAAATACCAAAACCCAAAGAAAATGGGGCTGGGACACTGCTAAAAGGGAAATACTTAGAAAAAACATTAAATCTCTTTTGGCTCATTTTACTCCTTCCCTCCCTTGCCCTATATTTGCATAAAAGCCCTGGTAAACAGAAATAGCATTTATTACACACCCACCCTTTCTTTACTCATACTTCCACATCACCTCTTTATAGCTGAGTATCACAGGGTGAGCTGGTCCTTTAAGGGCAGGCTGGGGCTCTGCCTCACCTGTGCCAGGTTTAGTCTTCCTCCTCAGGTAGAGGGAAGGAGGATACAAGGGTCATGTGACAGCAGGAGCATGTGAATAAGAACTAGGTCTACTGGGAGATATAAGGGCAGCCTGTGGCTAGTTAGGGGAAACTTCAGGCAGACCCGTCCTGTGAGGTAGTACTTTGGTTAGTAATAGAAGACCAGCCAGGAAAAGGGCTAGTGAGTGCAAAGGAAGAGGCCCTGGAAGGAAGGACAGGGTAGCTGAGTTATGGTGCAGACAATCCAATTGTTTAGGGTTCCAGGGCTGGGGATACACAGTAGAGGGAGGGTGCAGGTGCCACCATGGGAAGGGACGCAGCCACCCTGTTAACAAAGGGAAGAAGGGACTGACTGGAGTCTAGGAGGGCTAGAAGCTGAACGCAAGAGACTGCAGGCTGTTGAGGAATAGGACCAAACTAGAGAGGCAGGGGTGGAAGAGTGGGTTTGTGTTTCCTTTTGCACTTTGATTTAACTTCAGAAGTGGTGGATTCCTGTGACTTAGCCAGAGGTCTGCAACAACTCAACAACCTCACAGTGATGCTGGAAGTGAGTGGTTGACCATATGCAAAGGAAAACTGAAGCAGATGAGCTTGAAGTGAGACTGGGTAAGTCCCTGTTACATTAATGTTGAAGCTGGCTTGGCATTATAACCCCAATGTTCACAGATAATTGTGTTCCCAGCCTCTTGAAAAAAATACCCATATGCTTTGAAAATCAAAGTGTCTTGTCTTAGGCTAAGGTAGGCTTTTTATGGAAGGCCTGAGCAAAAGTGTACTGAGATAAAGCTAGCTAATAATGGATCTTTTTTGGAAAGATTTTCCTATTGCTTTTTTTTCTTGCTGTGCCATATAATGTTAAGAGTAAATGGGTTCCCTTTCTGCTTAAAAAAAGGGTCTAATTTGATAGGTAGCAAAGGTCAATTGGCTTCTATTCAGTACAAGAAGTTCCTGTGGTAATGGCCATTGTCACAGAGTCACTGGGCCAATGGTCTGGAACTACTCCATATGAAGCCAGTCAGGACTCTGGGGGAGCCGCTTCCTCTTTCTGAGCAGACTGTCTCCAGGGCAAGAAGCTTACACAGCTTTGACCTTCCTGGGTCTGACCTCAGAGCATTCAGCATCACCTTCCACACCGAGTGCTTCCTGCAGCGAGTCTGCCCAGGTGGAGCTCCCGGGGAAACCAGAGGGCCCTGCACCCCAACTCTGCAGTCAGCAGTGACTCTCAGCCAGCCGGTAAAACAGAAAGTTTATTAGTTGACAGGAACACAGCGCAGGACAGAACTTGCTATTACAGAAATCAGTGACTTTCAGCCAAGTCCATCTTGGGAGTCCTGGGCCAGATGCCCTGGACTCCCCCTCTTCCAGTCCCCCTACGCAGACTACCAGCTTCCAGCCACCTGAACTCTGACACCCCCCGTTGCTCTTCCACCGTCTCTTTGTCTCGCTTCCTGGGCAAAAGGTGTCATCTGGTTGCATTCCCCCTCCTGGGTCTCAGGTTACATAGGTGCAAACAGCTTGGTAGCCTCAGAAAAAAATCACACACCCAATTCTCACCACCGAAGTATTAGTGCAGTACACAGGGAAACTAAGGTACACACAATATTAGTATAGGACATTAAAACTCACATGTAACATAACAAGATGAATAAAACCCCACTTTGTTACAACTCTCCCCCTCCGAGACCAAACTGAGCAGGGCCACTTTAGCCAGTGGCCTGGAGAAGTTCCGGCCCCCCTCTCTGGGACAAAGCATCAGCTATAATGTTGGCACTCCCCTTAACATGGACCACCTCCATGTCATAATCCTGAAGCTGGAGACTCCGCCTCAGGAGCTTGGCATTGGCCCCTTTCATCTGGTGTAGCCACATCAGGGGCCAATGGTCGGTGGACACGGTGAAGCGCCACCCAAATAGATATGGCTGTAGCTTTTTAAGGGCCCATACCATGGCCAGGCATTCCTTTTCTATGGTTGCATAGTTCTGCTGCTGGGGCAGCAGCTTCCTGCTCAGGTACACAATGGGCTGTCTCTCCCCATTTCTGTCAACCTGCATTAGCACCGCACCCAGCCCTGTGTCTGAGGTGTCGGTGAACACCATAAAGGGCTTGTCAAAGTCCGAGTTTACCAGCACCGGGCCCTTGACCAGAGCCTCCTTCAGAGCACAGAAAGCCCTTCAAGGAAGGCCCTGGGTGACCTCCCTTCTGCACTGATGTGGGCCTGTCCCCCAGGATTCCATTCCATATCCTGACCTGCTGTCTACAAACTCATCAGCCAGCAGTCCTGCGTGGCGCAGGTCCTTCGGCCTCTTGTCCACCAGCCACATCCTCAGGTCAGGAGGACAGAGTTCATATAGTCACTCCAGGCCTATCAGTTCAATCATGTCCTCCTTGGTCTGGGCCCCAGCCCCATTCACCCACTTGCAGGTGTATTCCCCCATCAGCATGACCAATTCCAGATAGGTCATCCCCTGGGTCTTCTGCATATTCTGGAACCTTTTCCTGTACACCTTGGGGGTCAGCTCAAACTTGTGCAGCAGGGCTTGTTTGAACAGTTCATAGTCCCCTGTTTCCACCTCATCCATCTGGCTGAACATCTCTAGGGTCTTGAAACCCAGTAAGGGGGTGAGATGCTAAAGCCTGTCTGCAGGGTCAACCTGGTGAACATTGCAGGCCTTCTCAAAGGCAATGAGGAAGGCATCTTTATCATCCCCTTCCTTAAATTGAGGCAGCACTTTGATATCTGAGTTCCCACCCTGGGTCCATCCCCACTCACCATGGTAGGAGTCTCTCTCATTCTCAGCTCTGCCATTGCCAGTTCATGCTGCCTCTGTCTCTCACGGTCCTCCAGCTCTTTCAGTTTCAGTTCCATTTCCAACTCCAACCGTCTCAGCTCCACCAACGGGGAACTCAGCTGTGAAGATCCCTTGTTGGTCGGGTAGGTGGATCCTGGGGCTGCCTGGCTGCTTTCAGCCCCTCTCATGTCCCCAGTTGGGTCGGTGGCTGGGTGACCCCTGGGACTGCCTGGCTTATCCCAGCCTCTCTCGCGGCTCCAGTTGGGTCAGGAACCAGCTCCCAAAGTGCTCTTTCAGCTCCCCCTGGTCCCTGGGAGAAACCTTCAGTGTGACAGCCCTTTACAGGGGTCCACTCTCTCTTGGGATAAAGTCATAGGCTCCTCCGCCTCCTAGAACTGCACTTCTCTGAGCCTTCAGCATGCCTGCTAATCCCTCTTCATTCTACTGCTCCCTAGTCACTTACTGCAGGTTGCTCTGTACACGGGATGCAGTTTATCCCACAGCTGATACCAGTTGTCATGGAGTCACCAGGTCAATGCTCTGGAACTACTCCATATGAAGCCAGTCAGGACTCTGGGGGAGCCTCCTCTCTCTGAGCATACTGTCCCTAGGGCAAGAAGCTTACACAGCTTCAACCTTCCTGGATCTGACCTCAGAGCTTTCACCATACTCTTCCACACTGCGCGCTTCCCGCAGTGGGTCCACCCAGGTGGGGCCCCTGGGGAAGCCAGAGGGCCTTGCACCCCAACTCTGCAGCCAGCAGTGACTCTCAGCCAGCTGGTAAAACAGAAGGTTTATTAGTCGACAGGAACACAGTGTAGGATAGAACTCGCTATTCCAGAAATCAATGACTTTCAGCCAAGTCCATCTTGGGAGTCTTGGGCCAGATGCCCTGGACATCCCTTCTTCCAGTTCCCCCACGCAGACTGCCAGCTTCCAGCCACCCAACCTCTGACACCCCCTGTTGCTCCTCCTCCATCACTTTGTCTCACTTCCCAGGCAAAAGGTGTCACCTGGTCACATTCCCCCTCCTGGGTCTCAGGTTACATAGGTCCAAACAGCTTGGCAGCCTCACCTGCCCTGAGGGCCTCAGCAAAAATCACACACCCAATTCCCACCACAAAAGTATTGGTGCAGTACACAGGAAAACTAAGGGCTTCTCTACACTGGCAATTTACAGCACTGCAAACACAAAAAACACACCCCTGAGCACAGCAAGTTTGAGCGCTGTAAAGCGCCAGTGTAAACAGCGCTGGGAGCTACACCTCTTGTGGAGGTGGGTTTTTTTTTTTTTTTTTAAGAGCAGTGCATCAGCGCTCTGTTGCAACCACATAAGCCATGTTAAAGTGCTGCCGTGGCAGCGTAGACTAGCCCTAAGGTACACACACTATTAGTATAGGACAGTAAGACTCACATGCAACATAACAAGATGAATAAAACCCCACTTTGTCACAGCCATAAACAAGGTTACATAAGAAAGAAATGGATCACTCCCATTCTTGGCAGCCCAGTACAACAGGACATGAGTGTAACCTGGGTTCATGGGTCTGACGAAAAAGGCAGCCAACCTTGTTGGGGAGTAGATGAAAGACAGGTAAAACTGCAGTGTGCTTACCTTGCCAAGGATGCTGAGCCTTGTGATTGGGCAAACTCTTGAAGGCTGACTAAGCCAATCGGAGAGGGGATGAGGGGTACCCCTGCCTGAGGGGAGCATGGGCTCCCCCTTTGACTGCCTTAGTGTCATTCGTTGCTCTGCTCACCGCTGGGTGGCGCCCCCTTCTGGCAATTTCCACTGCCTGGTTCAGCTCCCCCTTTCTTCTCTTCCACCACTGCAGTAGTTCTCCTGCTCACGGAGTCTCAGTACGGCTGCTTTGTGACTTGGTCCTCTGGCCAGGTCACACTGTGACTCCCCTTCTGGGCGAGTCTTTCCAAGTCTCCTTTCACAAGCAGAATCAAGCAGTCCTCACACCTGCTGCCCTGACTATGTCACTGCCACAATGACTCAGGCAGTCTTTGCATTCACTGCTCCAAGCAATGCCAATTTGCTGAGGATGGTAGGGGAATCCAGGCCCACCCTTTTACTCTGGGTTCCAGTACCAGACTCTATAGCGAGCAGTTAAGATCTGGGTCTTTGCCAACCCTACTAATCTCATCCCTAGACAACTTCCAACCATGCTTATTTAAGCTTCTCCTTCACCAGCTGTCCTAGTCAGACCCTCTCTCTTAGGGTACGTCTACACTACGGGATTATTCCGATTTTTACATAAACCAGTTTAGTAAAACAGATTGTATAAAATCGAGTGCACGCGGCCACACTAAGCACATTAAATCTTTGGTGTGCATCCACGGTCCGAGGCTAGCATTGATTTCTGGAGCGTTGCACCGTGGGTAGCTATTCCATAGTTCCCGCAGTCTCCCCCGCCCATTGGAATTCTGGGTTGAGATCCCAGTGCCTGATGGGGCAAAAATCATTGTTGCGGGTGGTTCTGGGTAAATGTCGTCAGTCATTCCTTCCTCCGGGAAAGCAACGGCAGACAATCATTTCGCGCCCTTTTTCCCTGGATTGCCCTGGCAGACGCCATATCATGGCAACCATGGAGCCTGTTTTGCCTCTTGTCACTGTCACCGTATGTGTACTAGATGCCGCTGACAGAGGCGATTCAGCAGCGCTATACAGCAGCATTCATTTGCTTTTGCATGATAGCAGAGATGGTTATCAGCCGTTCTGTACCATCTACCATGCCATTGTAAATTGGCAATGAGATGACGGTTACCAGTCCTTTTGTGCTGTACCATCTGCTGCTGTCATAGATGCCCCTGGCTGACATCGGCCGGGGGCGCAAAAGACAAAAATGGGAATGACTCCCCAAGTCAATCCCTCCTTTATGGTATCTAAAAATAGAATCAGTCCTGCCTAGAATATGGGGCAAGTGTACTAGAGATCCAGTGTATCAGAGAGCACAGCCGCTCCATGTCAGATCCCACAGAAATGATGAGCTGTATGCCATTCACAGGGGGTGCCCCTGCAACAACCCCACCTGTTGATTCCCTCCTCCCCCAGCCTTCCTGGGCTACCGTTGCAGTGTCCCCCATTTGTGTGATGAAGTAATAAAGAATGCAGGAATAAGAAACAGTGACTTGTTAGTGAGATAAAATGAGGGGAAGGCAGCCTCCAGCTGCTATGATAGTCCAGACAGGACATTAAGCAGTGTAGGGGAGAGGAGCCCAGCATCCCTCTGCTATGATAGTCCAGGCAGAACAGAATCTTTTCTTTACACATGAAAGGTGGGGGCTGATGGAGCTCAGCCCCCTGTTGCTATGATGAAGATGGTTACCAGCCGTACTATACCATCTACTGGGAATGATCAGGAGTTTTTTCCCAGGCGCTCCCAGCCGACCTCACCGGAGGCCAGCCAGGAGCACTCACGGGCTGATGATGAGGACGGATACCAGTCCTTTTGTACTGCACCATCTGCCACAAGGCTGATGATGACGATGGATATCAGCCATATTGTAGCATCAGCCACCCATGGGGGGGGGGGCGAGGATGCTGCCATTGACTACTGCAGCATCGCGTCTATCAGCAGCATTCAGTAAACACAGGGTGATATTTAAAAAAGTCAAGAGAGGATTTTTTTCCCTTTTACTTCTGGGGGTGGGTGAGGGGGGTAAATTGACGAGCTATGCCCTGAACCACCGTGGACAATGTGTTTGACACTACAGGCATTGGGAGCTCAGCCAAGAATGCAAATGCTTTTCGGAGACTGCAGGAACTGTGGGATAGCTTGAGTCCTCAGTCCCCCCCTCCCTCCCTCCATGAGCGTCCATTTGATTCTTTGGCTTTCCGTTACGTTTGTCACGCAGCAGCGTGCTGAGTCCCTGCTGTGGCCTCTGTCTGGAGATTTTTTTAAAAAATGCTTTGGAATTTCGTCTTCTGTAACAGAGCTCTGATAGAACAGATTTGCCTGCCCATACAGTGATCACATCAGTACGGTCCATGCTGGAGCTCTTTTTGGATTTGGGACTGCATCGCCACCTGTGCTGATCGGAGCTCCACGCTGGGCAAACAGGAAATGATATTCAAAAGTTCGCGGGGCTTTTCCTGTCTACCTGGCCACTGCATCCGAGTTCTGAATGCTGTCCAGAGCGGTCAGTGGTGCACTGTGGGATACCGCCCGGAGGCCAATACCGTCGATTTGCGGCCACACTAACCCTAATCCGATATGGTAATACTGATATTAGCGCTACTCCTCTCGTTGGGGAGGAGTACAGAAACCGGTTTAAAGAGCCCTTTATACTGATATAAAGGGCCTCTTAGTGTGGACGGGTGTGGCGTTAAATCGGTTTAATGCTCCTAAAACCGGTTTAAACGCGTAGTGTACACCAGGCCTTAGGTGTACTAGGTAACCCCTTCCTTTTCCCTTACCTCATGGAGAGACTGCCTGCCTGCCTGCCTCTCTACACTATTGCCAGCCCCCTGGCTTTACAGAAGCCCTGCCTGTTCCCTCACAGGGTGAGCTTCCTTCTAATTAGCACCCTCTACATGCCCTAAATTTCCTGTTTGCAGTGGTATACCTCCATCACATTCCCCCCTGCCTGAGGGGAGCATGGTTGACCCCCTGACTGTTTCCTATACCTGAGGTGTTGCCTATTTTGCCCTGAAAGAGGTTTGCTGAACTAATCTGGGAGAGAGCAACTGCTCTTGGAAACATCAAGGAGGCCCCCCTATGCCATGGGGACTTTTCGATTGTGAGTAACGCCTATTGCTGTCACAGAGATGTTGGTCCCCTGGGCAATTTGGTGCCATCATCACCTTACTGCACTCAATCAGCTCCAGGCCTGCAACAATTCATCAAGATATGTAGGTTCCTCTACATTACAGGGCCCAGTAGTGTGGAATAAACTGAATTTGTGCATCTAGGGAAATCCACCTTTCAGCATTGTGTTACTGACAGGTTGTATGGTGTTACTGATGTACCCACTCCAAATCCATCTTCCCCTTCCCTTTATATGCTTCCTCTATATTTCCCCTTGTGAGTAAAGTGCACGTTGATTGTTGGTTCATCCATTACGGAAGTGTCAGAAGAGTATATCTGTATGAGGAATTAGGCTAGTCATAGGGGTAAGTACCAGGTCGGGGATAGTTCAAACTACATAGGAAGATAAGGTGGGTTCCTGACTTAATTAAGCAGTCAGGTGGAGGCACTGCCAGTTAGTAGCTAAGAACCCAGGCTGTTGAAACCTACTGCAGCTAAAGAAGAGGTACACCGGGTACGGGTCCCTGTTGATGATTAGCTGCCTTTAGGGGCACAACCAACCATAAAACCTCTTTACATTCAAACATAAGAATGGCCATACTGGGTCAGACCAATGGTCCATCTAGCCCAGTACCCTGTCTTCTGACAGTTACTGGTGCCAGGTGTTTCAGAGGGAATGAACAGAATAGGGCAATTTGTCAAGTGATCCATCTCCTGTCATCCAGTCCCTGGAAGTCAGACGTTTAGCGACGCCCAGAACATGGGTTTGCGTCCCTGACCATCTTAGCTAATAGCCATTAATGGACCTATCCTCCAGGAACTTACTAATTCTTTTTTGAATCCAGCTATAGTTTTTTGGCCTTCACAACATCCCATGGCAATGAGTTCCACAGGTTAACTGTGCATTGTGTGAAGGAGTACTTCTTTATGTTTGTTTTAAACCTACTGCCTATTAATTCCATTGGGCAGTCCCTTGTTCTAGTATTATGTGAACCAAGAAAAAAAGTTCTTATTCATTTTCTCCACACCATTCATGATTTTATAGACCTCTATCATATACCCTCTTACTCCTTTCTTTTCTAAGACGAACAGTCCGTCTTAATCTTTCCTCATATGGAAACTGTTCCATACCCCTAATTATTTTTTTCCCCTTCTCTGTACTTTTTTCAACTCTGATATATCTTTTTTGAGATGGGGTGACCACATCTGCATGTAGTAGTTAAGGGGTAGGTGTACCATGCATTTATATAGAGACATTATGATATTTTCTGTTTTATTATCTATCCCCTCCTTAATGATTCCCAACATTCTGTTAGCTTTTTGGACTGCCACTGCACATTGAGCAGATTTTTTTCAGAGAACTATCCACAATGACTCCAAGATCTTTCCTGAGTAGGTAACAGCTAATTTAGACCCCATCATTTTGTATATATAATTGGGATTGTGTTTTCCAACGTGCATTACTTTGCACTTATCAATGTTGAATGTCATCTGCCATTTTGTTGCCTAGTCAGCCATGTCAAGCTGTCTTGCAGTGTCTTGAGAGTGTGGGTACCAAGCTCAGGGCAGACTGCTAAAGAGCAGGACACAAACCCCAAATTGGCTGTTAGTTCTATACTTAGATTTCACTGACCAGTTATCCAATGTAAACTCTTCAAGCACTATATCAGCCTTAACATGGAGACATAGACAACCCCTTTGGGCATGGGCGCCAACTTATATGGGCTCCTGGGGCTTTAGCCCCAGGAATATTCACAGACAGGGGCTCTGCTCCAGCAACATTTGGAGCTAGGTTTCTCCCCTGCTCTGCGCTGCCGGCAGCCCAGAGCCCTTTAAATCCCAGCTGCTGCCGGGAGTCAGAGGGCTCTGGGCTGCCTGCAACCGCGGGGAGCCCAGAGCCTTTTAAATCCCAGCCGCTGCCGGGAATCAGAGGGCTCTGGGCTGCCCACTGCGGCGGGGAGCCCAGAGCCTTTTAAATCCCAGCCGCGGCTGAGATTTTAAGGGCTGCGGGCTCCCCGCGGTTGCAGGCAGCCCAGAGCCCTTTAAATCCCAGCAGCGGCTGAGATTTAAAGGGCTCTGGGCTCCCCGCGGCAGCGGGCAGCCCAGAGCCTTCTGATTCCCAGCCCCTGGCCCCTGATTGCCCCCTCCCCAGACCCCTGCCCCAACTGCCCCCCAGGACCTCCACCTCCTATCTAAGCACCACTGGCCCTTGTTCCCTGATTACCCCCTCCCGAGACCTCTGCCCCTAACTGCCCCTTGGGACCTCAGCCCCTATCTAAGCCTCCCTTCTCCTTGTCCCCAACTGCCCCCTCCTGAGACCCCACCCAACTTCCCCCCCAGGACCGCACCCCCTACCTGTCCCCTGATAAACCTCCTGAACTCCCATGCCTATCCAATTGCTGCCTGTCCCCTGACTGCCCCTTCGAACCTCTGCCCCATCCAACCCCCCCTGCTCCTTGTCCCTTGACTGCCCCCCGGAACTCCCTACCTCTTCTCCAACCCCCAAACCGCTTACTGTGCCACTCAGACCAGCGTGTCTGGCTCTGTGCAGCTCCAGACAGTTGCTGCCATGCTCCCCCATGGAGCCCACAGCCCTCTCCCACCCCCAGCACCTGCCTTCCAGATTTGAACACCTCAAAATTCAGGAGTGCTCAAGCTCGGTTTGGGCAGCTTTTACTTCATTTCTCCCAAATCAGTTTCCCCTGCAAGGTGCCAACTGAAGGTGTTGGAGAACAGAGAGATCAGGTGGCCTCCTAATGCCTGGAAAAGAGACAAAGGCCGGAGGAGGGAGTGTCAGTGCCTGTGCGGACTTCTGGGAAGTGCACGGTGTGGAAGGGGATGCTGTGATGCTTTGGAACAACTCCATACAAAGCCAGTCAGGACTCTGGGGGAGCCTCCTCTCTTGGAGCAGACTGTCTCCAGGGCAAGAAGCTTACACCTTCCTGGGTCTGACCTCGGAGCATTCAGCATGCCCTTCCACACCATGCACTTTCCACAGCTAGTCTGCCCAGGCTGATCCTGGGGCAACCAGAGGGCCCTGCACCCCAACTCCGCAGTCAGATGTGACTCTCAGCCAGACAGTAAAACAGAAGGTTTATTAGATGACGGGAACACAGTTTAAACCAGGGGTCTCAAACTCAAATGACCCCGAGGGCCGCATGAGGACTAGTGCATTGGCCCGAGGGCCACATCACTGACACGCCCCCTTGCTGCCCCTGGCCCCACCCCCAATCCACCCCTTATATGAGGCCCCGCCCCTGCCCTGTCTCTTCTCCACCTCCTCCCCTAAGCGCGCGCAGTTTTAATAAATATATACACTCAGTAATGCACCTCACTCAAAGGACAAAACACGCACTTAGATTTACTGCCTAAGGCTCTGGGAGGGAGTTTGGGTGGGGGAGGGGGTCTGGATGCAGGCTCTGTGCTCAATGCAGGCTCCAGGCTGCGGCAGGGGGTGGGGGTGCAGGCTTTGGGACGGAGTTTGGGGATAGGAGGGAGTGCAGGGGTGAGGGCTGTGGGGCTGAGGGTGAGGGGTACATGATGCAGGGGGGCTCAGGGCTAGGGAAGAGGGTTGGGCTGTGGGGTGAGGGCTGTGGATGAGGGGTTCATGATGCGAGGGGGCTCAGGGCTAGGGAAGAGGGTTGGGCTGTGGGGTGAGGGCTGTGGATGAGGGGTTCATGATGCGAGGGGGCTCAGGGCTAGGGAAGAGGTTTGGAGTGTGGGGTGAGGGCTGTGGATGAGGGGTTCATGATGTGGGGGCACTCAGGGCTGGGGCTGAGGATTAGGGTGCAGGGGGATGAGGGGTTCATGATGTGGGGGTGCTCAGGGCTGGGGCTGAGGATTAGGGTGCGGGGGGATGAGGGGTTCATGATGTGGGGGCGCTCAGGGCTGGGGCAGAGGATTAGGGTGTGGGGGGATGAGGGCTCTGGCTGGGGCTGAGGATTAGGGTGCAGGGGGATGAGGGGTTCATGATGTGGGGGTGCTCAGGGCTGGGGCTGAGGATTAGGGTGCGGGGGGAATGAGGGGTTCATGATGTGGGGGTGCTCAGGGCTGGGGCTGAGGATTAGGGTGCGGGGGGAATGAGGGCTCTGGCTGGGGCTGAGGGTTTGGGGTTGGAGAGGCTCAGGGTAAGGCGGAGGGCAGGCACTAGGACCCTGCGGCAGCAGACAGCAAATCTGCTGGGAGCCCTCCGGGCAGCAGGCAGGGGAGAGGCGCGCTGCGTTCTGTCAGGCAGGGACACAACACAACGCGGCGGAGGGGGGGGAACACGCGGAGGGGGGGTGGCAGGCGGGGGCTGGGACCTGCTCCAGGCAGGGTCGCGGCGGCGGGGGGAGACCTGCGGTGGCCGGGGCCGATCCAGGCAGGACTGGGCGGGGGGGGGGGCGGGAAGAGACCCAGCTCCAACTATTGCTGGAGCAGGGCGCCCAGCCCTGAATATTGCTGGGGCCCGGGCCCCACACAAATATATAACCTGCCACCCATGCCCCCCGGCCCGGCCCAGCCCCGGCGGGTCTCGCTTCCCTTCCCCCCCCCCGGCCCAGCCCCGGCGGGTCCCGCTTCCCTCCCCCACCCCCCGGCCCGGCAGGTCTCGCTTCCCTTCCCCCCCCCCCGGCCCGGCCCCGGCGGGTCCCGCTTCCCTCCCCCACCCCCCGGCCCCGGCGGGTCCCGCTTTCCCCCCCCCTTACCCGAGCGCGTCTCCGGCGAGGCCTGAGCTCCATCCCGCTCAGAGCCGCGTGGTGAGGGGGCGGGGCTGTGAGCTCCACGCCGAGCGCAGCGCTCAGCCCAGAGCTCCCAGCCCCGCCCCCTCCCCACGCGGCTCGGATCGGGGCGGGGCTCGGTGCTCGGACGGAGACTCGGCGCTCTATGCGCCGAGGCTCCAGGAGAGGGGCGGAGGCGGGAGCCTCCGCTTTTCTCTTGGGGGCCCCTGCGGAGCTCCCCTGGGGAGCTCCGCGGGCCGCAGGGAAGAGCTCCGCGGGCCGCATGTTTGAGACCCCTGGTTTAAACAGAGCTTGTTGGTACAGAAAACAGAACCCCTCTGTCAGGTCCATCTTGGGGGGTGGGGAGCCCAGAACCAAGTTCTGGGTCTCTCCCCATTTCCCCAGCCAGCTCCAAACTGACACTCCCTCCTCTGGCCTATGTGTCTCTTCCGGACAAGGAGGCCACCTGATCTCTTTGTCCCCAACACCTTCAGTTGGCATCTTGCAGGGGAAACTGAGGCACCCACACGGTATTCAGAGAAAATATTAAGAACATTCCCACTTCATCACAACAGGTGCAACAAAATATAATACTGTATATTGAAGTAGGCAAGTGCTGCTTCTGACTTTCCACTTTTAATTGACCCTTGTAATCTTGTGGCACTGACGCGTTGTAGCTTCATTTTATATCGGCTTACAGGGCGGGAGCGGGGGGGCACCACCATTTTGGGCCCCACCAAAAATTATACAAACCTGCCGCCTATGCCTTTGGGTACTCTGATCTGTCTTGCCACCCAGCTAAGTTTGCCTTTGTGACAGATAGTCCCTAACAACACCAAAAATCACAACAATATTCTGATAACTCCCAGCCCCAAAGGACCAGTAACTTATCCAGGGGTGAAAGTAACTTACAGGACTTACTGCCGGAGTCCTGAAGAGGCATGGCCTCAACCGGAAAGAGGTGGTGCCTCTCAAGATTTAAAGGCCCTGGGGCACGGCTGAGGCTGGGAGCCCCAGGGCCTTTAAATCAACCCAGGGCTCCCAGCTGAAGAGGTGGCTGGGAGCCCCCGGGGCTCAGGGGCAAATTAAAGGGCCTGGAGCTCTGGCCACCGCAGAGCTCCGGGCCCTTTAAATCCAAAGGGCTCTGGGCTCCCCGCAGCCGTGGGAGCTCTGAGCCTTTTAAATCCGGCCCCAGCCCGGCCGCCGGAGCCGCGGGCAGGATTCAAAGGGCTCTGGGCTGCCCGCTGTGGTGGGGAGCCAAGAGCCCTTTAAATCCCCGCCGCGGAAGCAGGTGCGGTCCGGCACCATGTACTGGCTCTTGCCGGTACGCCGAACCAGACCAGCTTACTTTCACCTCTGCACTTATCCCAGGCCAGTTGCACCTTAGATCTCACACCAAAGACTATGCCTGTAGCCTATCTTATAACAAAGGGCACATTTCACCATGATATTTAAACACCTGTACAGTAAATAAAACATGCGTAGCAATGTCCATAGGGGAATCTTTGTTTTCCCCCCTCATCTATAATTTGTAACTTTCTTGCTTTTATTTTCAGTATTTTCTCATGTGTCTTTGATTACAGCAGGATTGTCTTGGCAAGCACGCAAGTGCTGCAATGTGCTGTGAAAATGGTTGACTTTGGTCAGTCTTATCTCCTCCAGGAGCTTGTTCCAAAGCTGTGGGCCTTCAGCTGAGAAAGTTTAATCTTCAGCTCTTGTGAGCTTAATCTTGGGGCCATGTGTATGTGACATTATATGATTAAAATATGACCATGTAGATCATTGTTGCTACCACTGTTATATAATTGCAACAAATCGTATATAAAATATGTCATGTAAGGTGTCAATGGAAAAGTTATGGTTTGCTGAGTCTGATTATCCTATTTATATGCATGTATCATTTGTGTATCTGAAATTATGAATATTGGCTGTATACCTGTATTTCAAACATGTGTGCTCCTGGGTAACACCGATAAGGCGTTTACAGCCAGTCTAGCCAGCACATTATGAAGGGAATATTTAAGTTGATGGCCCATTGACAAAAACAATGGGCCATGGAAGAAGCCTATCCCCACTTAATGGACTTTCTTGTGGACATTTTAGCTAGAATATGGGTAATGACCCCTGCTATGACTCCTCGAAGCATGCAAGGGCATATGACTACTAGACCATGTGGTACTGAACTCCATTTTGTGCCTGTACTTTTCCACAATCTGTGCTGAGGGCTTTGCTTGGAACAATGGCAGAAGTTTTATAAAAGGCCCTTGAAAGAGCTCCATTTTGCCTCTTTCCTGCTCTGATCTCTGGACTATAGATTTATACTAATGAGAGCATTCTAACTAAGGGACTGAGGACCTTCCAATCATTTGGAAGCAACCAGAGACTTAGCAAGCCAGCTGTTTGTCATCACTGCTTCAAATCTGATCCAAGAACTTTGCAATTATTATATGTATTTGATTCTTTAAACCAATTTTAACTCACCTGTTTCTTTCTTTTTATAAATAAACCTTTATATATTAGTTACTAAAAGATTGGCAACAGTTTCCTGGGTAAGATCTGACTTGTATATTGACCTGGGTATGTGGCTGGTCCTTTGGGATCAGAAGAACACTTTAGTTGATGAAGCTGGTTTTAAATAACCACTCATCATTAAGTATAGTGTATGGGTGTTGGAACAAGGTCTGGGATATCCAAGGAGGCTGCATTTCTGACTTCTTGTTAGTCAGTGTGGTGAGGCAGAAGTTTACTTTGGTGGCTGGTTTGGTATATCTTATGGAGAACCACCACCAGTTTTGGGGTGTCTCTGCCCTCTTTCTTAGCAGTTTGTCCTGAATCTGGTATTCTCAGTGTGACCCA